>NC_133450.1:2874874-3182909 GCF_048565385.1 Saimiri boliviensis
TCTGTAAGTCTCCCATGTGGTGGCTGTAAGATATAAAAGCTAAGAAAGAAGCCTAAGTTATCATTTGCAGTACAGTTTCAGATGAACTCTTTGTAGGTTTTGTTTTGTTTGAATAAGAATTAACCAATTGAGAATGGCCATATATAGGAGGCAAGAAATTTATGGGATGAAAGCATAATTTAGTAAGTTTACTTTGACATATAAACACTAAATATTTAAAGGCAGTATATTCAGTTTTATTCAAGTTTTTTTATTCAAATTATTTATTGACTTCTTATTCAAGTTAAACTCTTAATATAATATCCAGAAAATAAAATGTATCATAATTGGGTGAATAATGAATCATCATCGTTTATGACATTTTTGGGGGTCCGCATTTTACTGGTCTTATGCAATTCAGTTATGATTAAAGCAGGAAATGTAACCTTTTCAATAAAATGTAAACTTTTAAACCAGATTTTAACGTTAGCTATTTTGACCTTGATAAACAATAATTAAAGGGGCAGCAAGATAAAACCTTGTTTGTGCGCTTCTCTTCAAAACACATATGTTCAAATACATGTCATTAAAACAGCCTAACTACAGAAAAAGAGAGGTCAAAGTTCACTCGTTTTGGAGATAAGAAAATAAAAATTTAAAGAGTTTTGCTGATGTAACCACCGGCAAATGCTACTAACTGCCTAACTATATACAAAAATGGATTAAAGACTTAAATGTCAAACCTGAAGCTGTGAAACTGTTAGAAGAAAGCACAGGAGGAAATGCTTCAGGACATTGATCTGGGCAAAGATTTTTTTTGAGTAAGACCTAAAAAGCACAGGCGACAAAAGCAAACATAGATAAACGGGATTACATCAGGCTGGAAAGCTTCTGCTCAATAAAGAGGGAAGAGGCAACCTGCAGCATGGGAGAAAATGTTTGCAAGCTCTCTGTCTCACAAGGGATTAATAACCAGAATGTATAAGGAACTCCAACAATTCTGCAGGAAAAAAAAAAAGCCCAAATCTGATGGAAAAAATGAAGATATAATCTGAATAGACTTTTTTTTTTTTTTTTTTTTTTTTTTTTTTTTTTTGAGACAGAGTTTCACTCCTGTTACCCAGGCTGGAGTGCAATGGCGCGATCTCGGCTCACCACAACCTCCGCCTCCTGGGTTCAGGCAATTCTCCTGCCTCAGCCTCCTGAGTAGCTGGGATTACAGGCACGTGCCACCATGCCCAGCTAATTTTTCGTATTTGTAGTAGAGACGGGGTTTCACCATGTTGACCAGGATGGTCTCGATCTCTTGACCTCGTGATCCACCCGCCTTGGCCTCCCAAAGTGCTGGGATTACAGGCTTGAGCCACTGCGCCCGGCCTGAATAGACATTTCTTAAAAGAAGTCGTATAAATGGCCAACAGATGAAAAAAATGCTCAGCATCGCTAACCATAAGGGAAATGCAAATCAAAACTACCATGAGATATCATCTCACCGCAGTTAAAACAGCTACTATCAAAAAGACAAAAAAAAAAAAAAAAAAATAGATAGTGGCGAGAATACAGAGAAAGGAGAATGGTAGTACACTATTGGGAATGTAAATTACTACAGCTGCTATGAAAAACAGTATGGAGGTTCCTCTGAAACTGAAAATAGATCTACCATATGACCCAGCAATCCTGCTGCTGGGTATATACAAAAAATAAGAATAGTAATAAGTATATCAAAGGGATGTCTGCACCTCCATGTTTATTGTAGCACTACTCACAATAGCCAAGATAGGTAATTAACCTAAGTGTCTACTGATGAGTGAATGGATAAAGAAAATATATATATATATATATATATATATATATATATACAATGGAATATTATTCAGCCATAAAAAGAATGAAGTCCTGTCATGTGCAGCAACATGAATGGAGCCGTAGGTCACTATGTTAAGGGAAGTAAGCTAGGCATGAGAAGACAAATACTGCATGTTCTCACTAATATGTGGAAGCCAAAAAATATTGATCTCATGGAGATAGAGAGTTGAATATGGTTACCAGAGGCTGGGAAGGGTAGTGGGTGAATGTGGGAAAAATGAAGAGAGGTTAATGAATGGGTACAAAAATACTGTTAGATTTATTGTATATTTCAAAATAGCTAGAAGAGGCTGGGCACGGTGGCTCACACCTGTAATCCCAGCACTTTGGGAGGCTGAGGCGGGCAGATCACTTGAGGTTAGTTCAAGACCAGTCTGGCACTTTATGAGGCTGAGGTGGGCAGATCAGTTGAGGTCAAGAGTTCGAGACCAGCCTGGCCAACATTGTGAAATCCTGTCTCTACTAAAAATACAAAAATTAGCTGGGCCTAGTGGCGGGCACCTGTAATCCCAGCTACTTGGGAGACTGAGGCAGGAGAATTGTTTGAACCTGGGAGGCAGAGGTTGCAGTGAGCCGAGATCACACAACTGCACTCCAGCCTGAGCAACAGAGACTACATCTCAAAACAAACAAACAAACAAACAAACAAAAAATGCTAGAAGAGAACACTGGGAATGTTCCCAAAAGATAGAAGTGATAAGATGGCCAAACTGGAAGCGCTCCGGTCTGCAGCTCCCAACGAGATCAACACAGAAGGCAAGTGTTTTCTGCATTTTCGACTGAGGTACCCAGCTCATCTCATTGGGACTGGTTAGACAGTGGGTGTAGCCCACGTAGGATAATCCGGAGCAGGGTAGGGCATCATGGCCTCGCCCAGGAAGCACAAGGAGTCAGGGAACTCCCTCCCCTAGCCAAGGGAGGTCTTAAGGGACTGTGTCATGAGGAACGACGCACTCCCGCCCAGATACTACGCTTCTCCCAGGGTCTTCACAACCCACAGACAAGGAGATTGCCTTGGGTTCCCATACCATCAGGGGCCTTTGTTTCAAGCACAAAACTGGGTGGCTGTTTGAGAAGACACCGAACTAACTGCAGGAGTTTTTTTTTTCATACCCCAGTGGTGCCTGGAACACCAGCTAGACGGAACTGTTCACTCCCCTGAAAAGGGGGCTGAAGTCAGGGAGCCAAGTGGTCTAGCTCAGTGGATCCCATCCCCCTGGAGCCCAGCAAGCTGAGATCCACTGGCTTGAAATTCTCACTGACAGCACAGCAGTCTGAAGTCAACTGGGAAGCTCAAGCTTGGTGTGGGGAGGGACGTCCACCATTACTGAGGCTTGAGTAGGAGCTTTTCCCCTCACAGTGTAAACAAAGCCACTGGGAATTTGGACTGCGTGGAGCCCACCACAGCACCATAAAGCTGCTATAGCCAGACTGCCTCTCTAGATTCCTCCTCTCTGGGCAGGGCATCTCTGAAAGAAAGGCAGCAGCCTCAGTCAGGGGCTTATAGACAAAACTCCCATCTCCCCAGGGCAGAGCACCTGGGGGAAGGGGCAGCTCTGGGCACAGTTTCAGCAGACTTAAACGTTCCTGCCTGCTGGCTCTGAAGAGAGCAGCAGATCTCCCAGCACAGCTCTCAAGCTCTGCTAAGGGACAGACTGCCTCCTCAAATGGGTCTGACCCCTATGCCTCCTGACGGGGAGACACCTCCCAGCAGGGGTCAACAGACACCTAACACAGGAAAGCTCTGACTGGCATCTGGTGGGTGCCCCTCTGGGACAAAGCTCCCAGAGGAAGGAACAGGCAGCAGTCTGTGCTGTTCTGCAGCCTCCACTGGTGATTCCTGGGCAAACAGGGTCTGGCTTATAGATAAAACTCCCATCTCTTTGGAGTGGACCTCCAGCAAACTCCAGCAGACCCGCAGCAGAGAAGCCTGACTGTTAGAAGGAAAACTAACAAACAGGAACAGCATCAACAGCAACAGCAACAAAAAAACCATCCACACAAAACCCCTTTTGGTGGGTTTGTTTGTAGGTAACCCCTTATCTACTTTTGGTCAGCAGCATCAAAGACCAAAAGTAGATAAATCCATGAAGATGAGGAAAAAACAGCACAAAAAAGTCTGAAAATTCCAAAAACCAAAATGTCTCTTCTCCTCCAAAGGATCACAACTCCTCACCAGCAAGGGAACAAAACTGGACAGAGAATGAGTTTAACAAATTGACAGAAGATGTAGGCTTCAGAAGGTGGGTAATAACAAACTCCTCCAAGCTAAAGGAGCATGTTTTAACCCAATGCAAGGAAGCTAAGAACTTTGAAAAAAAGGTTAAAGAAAGTGCTAACTAGAATAACCATTTTAGAGAGGAACATAAAGGACCTGATGGAGCTGACAAACCCAGCATGAGAACTTTGTGACGCATACACAAGTATCAATAGCTGAATCAAGCAGAAGAAAGGATATCAGAGCTTGAAGATCAACTTAATGAAATAAAGCAAGAAGACAAGATGAGAGAAAAAGAATGAAAAGGAACAAACAAAGACTCCGAGAAATATGGGACTATGTGAAAAGACCAAACCTATGTTTGATTCGTGCACCTGAAAGTGACAGGGAGAATGGAACCAAGTTGGAAAACACTCTTCAGAATGTTATCCAGGAGAACTTCCCCAACCTAGCAAGACAGGCCAACATTCAAATTCAGAAAATACAGAGACCACCACCAACATACCCCTCAAGAAGAGCAACCCCAAGACACATAATTGTCAGATTCACCAAGGTTGAAATGAAGGAAAAAATGTTAAGGACAGTCAGAGAGAAAGGTCAGGTTACCTACCAGAAAGGGAAGCCCATCAGACGCCCAGCAGATCTGTCTGCAGAAACCCTGCAAGCCAGAAGAGAGTGGGGGCCAATATTCAACATTCTTCAAGAAAAGAATTTTCAACCCAGAATTTCATATCCAGCCAAACTAAGCTTCATAGCGAAGGAGAAATAAAGGCAAGCAAATGCTGAGAGATTTTGTCACCACCAGGCCTGCCTTACAAGAGCTCCTGAAGGAAGCACTCAATATGGAAAGGAACAGCCAGTACCAGCCACTGCAAAAAATACCAAATTGGAAAGACCATCAACACTATGGAGAAACTGCATCAGCTAATGGGCAAAATAACCAGCTACCATTATAATGACAGGATCAGATTCACACATAGCAATGCTAACCTTAAATGTAAACGGGCTAAATGCCCCAATTAAAAGACATAGACGGGCAGATTCCATAAAGAGTCAAGACCCATCAGTGTGCCGTAAGGAGACCCACCTCACATGTGAAGACACACATAGGCTCAAAATAAAGGGATGGAAGGAATATTTATCAAGCAAATGGAAAATTTTTTTAAAAAAGCAGAAGTAGCAATCCTAGTCTCTGATAAAACAGACTTTAAACCAACAAAGATTAAAAGAGACAAAGAAGGATATTACATAATGGTAAAGGGATCAATGCAACAAGAAGAGCCAGTGATCCTAAATATATATGCACCCAATACAGGAGCACCTAGAACTTAGACTCCCACACAATAATAGTGGGAGACTTTAATACACCACTGATCAACAAAATAGAAAATTAATGAGGATATTCAGGACTTGATCTCAGCTGTGGACCAAGCAAACCTAATAGACATCTATAGAGCTCTCTACCCCAAATCAACAGAATATACATTCTTCTCAGCAACAAATCACACTTATTCTAAAACTGACCACATAATTGGAAGTAAAACACTTCTCAGCAAATGCAAAGGAATGGAAATCATTAACAGTCTCTCAGACCACAGCGCAACCAAGTTAGAACTGAGGATTAAGAAACTCACTCAAAGCCACGCAACTACATGGAAACTGAAAAACATGCTCCGAAATGAAGGCAGAAGTAAATAAGTTCTTTGAAAGCAATGAGAACAAAGACACACCGTACCAGAATCTCTGGGACACAGTTAAAGCAGTGTGTAGAGGGAAATGTATGGCACTAAACGCCCACAGGAGAAAGTGGGAAAGATCTAAAATCGATACCTTAACATCACAATTAAAAGAACTAGAGAAGCAAGAGCAAACAAATTGAAAAGCTAGCAGAGGACAAGAAATAACTAAGATCAGAGCAGAACTGAAGGAGATAGAGACACAAAAAACCCTTCAAAAAAATCAATGAACCCAGGAGCTGGTTTTTTGAAAAGATTAACAAAATAGATAGACCACTAGCCAGACTAATAAAGAAGAAAAGAGAGAAGAATCAAATAGACACAATTAAAAAATGACAGAAGGGATATCACCACTGATCCCACAGAAATACAAACTACCATCAGAGAATGCTATAAACACCTCTACGCAACTAAACTAGAAAATCTAGAAGAAATGGATAAATTCCTGACACATACACCCTCCCAAGACTAAACCAGGAAGAAGTCTAATCCCTGAATAGACCAATAAAAGGTTCTGAAATTGAGGCAGTAATTAATAGCCTACCAACCAAGAAAGGCACAGAACCAGACAGATTCACAGCCGAATTCTACCAGAGATACAAAGAGGAGCTGGTATCATTCCTTCTGAAACTATCCCAAACAACAGAAAAAGAGGGACTCCTCCCTAACTCATTTTATGAGGCCATCACATCCTGATACCAAAACCTGGCAGAGACGCAACAGAAAAAGAAAATTTCAGGCCAATATCCCTGATGAACATCGATGCAAAAATCTTCATAAAATACTGCCAAACTGAATCCAGCAGCACATCAAAAAGCTTATCCACCACAATCAAGTTGGCTTCATCCCTGGGATGCAAGGCTGGTTCAACATATACAAATCAATACACGGTAATCCATCACATAAACAGAACCAATGACAAAAACCATGTGATTATCTCAACAGAGGCAGAAAAGGCCTTTGATAAAATTCAACACCCCTTCATGCTAAAAACTCTCAATAAACTAGGTATTGATGGAATGTATCTCAAAATAATAAGACCAATTTATGACAAACCTACAGCTAATATCATGCTGAATGGGCAAAAGCTGGAAGCATTCTCTCTGAAAACTGGCGCAAGACAAGGATGTCCTCTCTCACCACTTCTATTTAACATAGTATTGGAAGTTCTGCCCAGGGCAATCAGGCAAGAGAAAGAAAGAAAGGGTATTCGAACAAGAAGAAAGGAAGTCAAACTGTCTCTGTTTGCAGATGATATGATTGTATATTTAGAAAACCCCATTGTCTCAGCTCAAAATCTCCTTAAGCTGATGAGCAACTTTAGGAAAGTCTCTGGATACAAAATCAATGTGCAAAACTTAGAAGCATTCCTATACATCAATAATAAACAGAGAGCCAAATCATGAGTAAACACACATTCACAATTGCTACAAAGAGAATAAAATACCTAGGAATACAACTTACAAGGGTTGTGAGGGACCTTTTCAAAGAGAACTACAAACTACTGCTCAAGGAAATAAGAGAGGACACAAACAGATGGAAAAACATCCCATGCTCACGGACAGTAAGAATTAATATTGTGAAAATGGCCACACTACCTGAAGTAATTGATAGATTCAGTGCTATCCCCATCAAGCGACATCTGACTGTCTTCATAGAATTAGAATAAACTACTTTAAATTTCATGGGGAACCAAAAAAGAGCCTGTATAGCCAAGACAATTCTAAACAAAAAGAACAAAGCTGGAAGCATCATGCTACCTGACTTCAAACGAGACTTCAAACTATACAAGGCTACAGTAACCCAAAGAGCATGGTACTGGTACCAAAACAGATACATAGACCAATGGAATAGAACAGAGGCCTCAGAAATAACACCACACATCTACAACCATCTGATCTTTGACTTCCTGACAAAAACAATCAATGGGGAAAGGATTCCCTTTTTAATAAATGGTGTTGGGAAAACTGGCTAGCCATATGTAGAAAACTGAAACTGGACCCCTTCCTTACACCTTATACAAAAATAACTCAAGATGGATTAAAGACTTCAGTGTAAGGCCTAAAACCATAAAAACCCTAGAAGAAAACCTAAGCTATACCATTCAAAACATAGGCACGGTCAAAGACTTCGTGATTAAAACACCAAAAGCAATGGCAACAAAAGCCAAAATTGACGAATGGGATCTAATTAAACTAAAGAGCTTCTGCAAAGCAAAAGAAACTGTCATGAGAGTGAACAGGCAACATACAGAATGGGAGAAAATTCTTGCAATCTATCCATCTGACAAAGGGCTAATACTTTTGAAAATTATATTTCAGTTTCCTATATGCCAAATATCAGTAGTTCTAACATATTAATAAAAACATCCTGGAGTCCTCAGTAAGTCCAAGAGGACTTATTGGACTCTGGTTTGAAGCCAAGAAGCCTGAGAACTACTGCTTTCTAACAAAACTACTCTTACTTATTTATTTGTTTCTTTTTCTTTTTTAATAAAAGTTTGTACACAGTTGTATTTCTCTGTCACAACTGTTCTGAGTATACACATTTCTATTAGAACTTCAATCTCATGGAGAACTAATTTCTCCATGTAGCTAACCAAGTAACTTCAATTTCATGGAGAAAATTGAGGGATGGAAAATAGAGAAGCATTCAGCATATACAGGCAATTTAGTAGCCATTCAAAAGTCATGAACACACACATTACAACTTTGGATGGCCACACATATCCTGTATACAATTTTTTTTTTGAGACAGGTTTCACTCTGTCACCCAGGCTGAAGTGCAGTGGTGCAATATTGGCTCACTGGTTCACTGCAGCCTCAACCTTCCAGACTCAGGTGATCTCCTACCTCAGCTTCCTGAGTAGCTGAGACTACAGGTGCATGCCACCACACCCAGATAAGTTTTCGTATTTTTTTGTAGAGACAAGGCTTCACCATGTTGCCCAGGCTGGTCTCAAATTCCTGGGCTCAAGCTATCTACCCACCCTGGCCTCCCAAATTGCTGGGAGTATAGGTGTGAGCCACCATGCCCAGCCTATGCAACTTCTTAAAGTAGCAAAAATAAGTGTCTTTATTAACATGATCCAAAGCCAAAACCTTAAAATTATATTTTTACAATTTTTTCAGCATTATATCTTAAAACTGAAGTTTCTGAAGGTATTCATTATTTAATTCAACTTAATGTCAGTGCAGGTGTTATGTTACCTTGGGAATTATCCTACTATAGAACAGAAATACTGCAAAACATAATTATGGTTGAAGTAAAATGTTTGTCAGAATAATTATTCAATTTGGTTGAATACAATTTTACATTTTTCATCATTTTCAATAATATGTAGGAGTAATTTTATTTGATTAGTAAACCTATATAAGCTTAGGAAAAGCAAACCCCAGTAAATGAAATGGATGTTTATGTTATACTTAATATTGATAAATCAGAGACAAGATATAGCCATTTTTATTAAACTAAAATTATTAGGCCAGTCTTGTTTACCAAAGATTTACTCTTATTAATGTGAAATTGGATTTTTAAAATGCTTCTTAGTTTTGGTGAGAAAAATTTGAGTTTAGCACATTTAAAGCATTAGAAGTCTAATTTTCTTTTTCTGGGAATTTTAGGAATACTCAAATTACATAAGAGCTTATTTATCTCTATAAGTCAATAAGAACAGAGCTCCTTGAATTTGAGAGATATTATACTATAATTAATATCCTTTGTAGATGGGATGTTATACCTCACATAATGAGAGGCAAAAGGCCTTTCTGAATTTCGGACACATAGAAGCAGAGCTTAGAGCTTCACGTCTGCAAGTCTGGCACAAGTCAAGAGTAAACACAGAAACACAAAATCTCTCTGGTCCAAAACCAAAGAGGTATTCTCCTTCCCAGTGGGCATAACATGTTTATTGGTTTGAGCTAAAAGAAAATAGACAATTTTTTTTTAAAGTATACCCAGATTCTCTGTCATTTCTCACCCAATAGGGATAGATCTATATCACCTTCTACAGAGATCATGAGATGGTCAAACTGTAAAAACCGAAACCCTTATCATTGTTTTTACAGTTAATGAGGAACTGATTAATGAGAGAACCAACAGATGTCACAACTGGCTTAAAGGAGAATTCGATTAGTAAACCTATATAAGCTTAGGAAAAGCAAACTCAAGTAAATAAAATGGATGTTTATGTTATACTTAATATTGATAAATCAGAGACAAGATATAGCCGTTTTTATTAAACTGAAATTATTAGGCCAGTCTTGTTTACCAAAGATTTGCTCTTTGGTAATCAGACATGTTGAAATGAATTTACAGATAGGTGTGAAACTGGCTGATATCCACAGGGCAATCTGTTGTATTATACTGGACAAATTCATTTGCATTAGCATAAGTTTTCTACAATTTACAGAGTTGTAAAATAGCTTGAAGACAATGAAAATTGCAGGTACTTATAGAATCAGATAACCCAGAAAGGCGCATTTGACAGGACGCATGGTCATCTTTATTTTGTCTGCTTCAGTCTTTTTTTTTTTTTTAATACATTTTATTGCACTTTAGGTTCTGGGGTACATGTGTAGATCATGCAGGATTGTTGCGTAGGTACACGCGTGGCAGTGTGGGTTGCTGCCTCCATCCCCCTGTCACCTATATCTGGCGTTTCTCCCCATGTTACCCCTCCCTACTCCCTCCCCTCGCTGTCTCTCCCTTAATCCCCCACAACAGACCCCAGTGTGTGATGCTCCCCTCCCTGTGTCCATGTGTTCTCATTGTTCAACACCCGCCTATGGGTGAGAACATGTGGTGTTTGATTTTCTGTTCTTGTGTCAGTTTGCTGAGAATGATAGTTTCCAGCTTCATCCATGTCCCTACAAAGGACACAAACTCATCATTTATTACGGCTGCATAGTATTCCATGGTGTATATGTGTCACATTTTCCTTGTCCAGTCTATCATCCATGGGCATTTGGGTTGGTGCCAGGTCTTTGCTGTTGTAAACAGTGCCGCAATGAACATACATGTGCGTGTGTCTTTATAATAGAATGATTTATCATCCTTTGGGTATATACCCAGTAATGGGATTGCTGGGTCAAATGGAATTTCTATTTCTAGGTCCTTGAGGAAGTGCCACACTGTCTTCCACTGCTTCAGCCTTTCACTAGAGAACAAGCCAAGAAGCACTCCTTCACTTCTTGGCCAACTTAGACACAAGGTCAGCCAGGCCCTAATCTTTCAACATTTCAGCTGGAACTTACGAGATTCTCGGAGCAAGCATGGGGGCAAGACGTTTGTCTTCACCTATCCCTGCGTCCTCAGCAAGATGAGGCTTTTTCTTGATGTCTCACTTTCCTCCATGCATCTTGTGACCCAACCTGAGGGTCACTTCAGAGCCAAACATTGCACAGTATGGAGGTGGGACTCTGTGATGGGAGGAGGTTTAACTTGGCAAATAATTACCATTGGAATAATTATCCAGAGTGACTTGGTAAGGTCTGATTTCATAAGGACCTTCCCCGAGGAGGGGTATTCCCAACCAGTACCTGCCCATACAGCCACGGGCTCAGACAGGGACGGTCCCTGCTGCCTCGGCTGAGGCCACGCTCTGTCCTCTGTCCACAGCAGCAGCCCCAGCCTTGGATAGATAGAATCATCTGTCAGGTGATGAAGACTGAAATCTATTTAAGTGAAGCAATTTAGGAGTATAAACGAATAATACATGAGAAGCTAGTTATAGGAAAATAAAATGATTAAGGTTGAGTTTCATTTATAGTGCTTCTATATTAGATGTGTCGTCTCCCTTAATTGTATTTTGGTCTCTCAACAGTTTTGCTGGACTTCGCTCTGTGTTTTACTAAACTCAGTTTTCAAAAGGAGTTGTCAGGATTTTAGGAATCGCTTTATTAACCCCAGAAAATTTTAAGGTTTTCTTAAGATCAAATGGTTAAGATAGACTGGCCTCTGGCACTCTTATTAGATAAGACTTCTTTTTGTCTGTAAATTTAGTAGAAGATTGTAGTTCAAAGAAAAAAAGTTCAGAATGCCCCTGTGATATTAATTAGAATGAAGCCCTCTGTACTTTGACTTTTGGCAACATACCATATGCTTTTAAACATCAGGGATTAGACTGATCTTTAGAAACATCCTAAAAATGGAAATAGCAGCCTTGAAGCTTATACTAAAAGAACAGTTTCAAATGCATTAAACAACCGCTCTGTTTAGCTGTGCATTTTGTTAACACTTTTTATTTTAGTAACCTTTCTGATGAAGATTCTTCATTAGTGTTCTCCGCAGTAACGACTGATACATCTTTCTTGACCTCACCGTGCTTAGAACGAAACTTAAAAGAGTACATACTTTCTTGAACCCTCACATGTTGCCAGATCACTGTGCTCGTTGTTACATATTGGTAGGATGTGGTGATGGAACCATAGGGACACCCCTGCCCTCTTAGGTCTACATCTTTTCACCTGAGTTTGTCTTACTGACTTGTGTCACATAGCCAAGAGTAGGAACTACCTTTCAGCACTAACTCAGGTTGGTGCATTGCTGTTCTAGGGGGGTGAAGGCTAATGAAAGGCAACGTATCCTCTCACGTGTTTCACTTTCTCCTTACTGCTGCATAATGAAGTTACGTCAGATTATGCCTTTGCTTCCAAATTTTGGTGATCCTTTTGATTACTGTCTTTATCATCCATTCTTTTCTTTGGAAGGCAGCTGGCAAATATTCCTTGACCTCGTGATCCACCTGCCTCGGCCTCCCAAAGTGCTGGGATTACAGGCGTGAGCCACCGCGCCCGGCCCACATATATTCCATTAAGTCGTCAGTAAGAATTCATTTTCTACATAGGAATACCAGGCAGAGTAACAAGTGTGACTTTTGCCCAGCTCTAATGCTTGACTTCTTTTGTCAGGAAGTGAACTGATGCTGGCTTCTCTTTGTCTTATTCCAAGTTGGGGCATGAGATTTTCCCTGCATTAGAAGGTTGTTGAGACCTGAAGCCTGGGAAGGTAAGACGCCAGCATGAATACTGTCCGTTTAGAACTGTGGCTTAATTAAGTGTCTGGTGATTTAAGAGTGTAAGTCTTTCCGGCTGTTCCTGATTTATGGTCTTAAACTCTTTTTTTAATTTTTTTATTTTTTATTTATTGCATGAAAGATTGTTGCATAGGTACACACGTGGCAGTGTGATTTGCTACTTTCCTCCCCATCACCTATATCTGGCATTTCTCCCCATGCTGTCTCTCCCCAATTCCCCACCCCCCACTGTCCCTCCCCCATTTCCCCCCAACAGACCCCAGTGTGTAGTGCTCCCCTCCCTGTGTCCGTGTGTTCTCATTGTTAAACACCCACCTACGAGTGAGAACATGTGGTGTTTGATTTTCTGCTCTTGCGTCAGTTTGCTGAGAGTGATGGTTTCCAGGTTCATCCATGTCCCTACAAAGGACATGAACTCATCGTTTTTGATGGCTGCATACTATTCCGTGGTATATATGTTACACATTTTCCCTGTCCAGTCTATCATCGATGGGCATTTGGGTTGGTTCCAGGTCTTTGCTATTGTAAACAGTGCTGCAATGAACATTTGTGTGCATGTGTCCTTATAGTAGAACGATTTATAATCCTTTGGATATATGCCCAGTAATGGGATTGCTGGGTCAAATGGGATTTCTATTTCTAGGTCCTTGAGGAATCGCCACACTGTCTTCCACAATGGTTGAACTAATTTACACTCCCACCAACAGTGTAAAAGCGTTCCTGTTTCTCCACATCCTCTCCAGCATCTGTTGTCTCCAGATTTTTTAATGATCACCATTCTAACTGGTGTGAGATGGTATCTCCATGTAGTTTTGATTTGCATTTCTCTAATGTGTGCTCTTGAACTCTTAAAGTTTTAACAAAACATGAACAGTGAAACACTTCTACAATTGAAAGGCCCATTAACATATTATTCATAATATTTAAACATAATTTTATATTTACTGAAATTATTAAAGGAAAAATCAACATATACCAATTTTTCTGTATAAATACTTTGTATATACAAGTATGCATGTGTCATAAAACGATAAACTATGGAAAACATATGCAGTTTGTAGTTTTCCTTTTTCTTCTGATCTTTTTTTTTTTTTGAGACGGAGTTTCGCTCTTGTTACCCAGGCTGGAGTGCAATGGCGCGATCTCGGCTCACCACAACCTCCGCCTCCTGGGTTCAGGCAATTCTTCTGCCTCAGCCTCCTGAGTAGCTGGGATTACAGGCACGCGCCACCATGCCCAGCTAATTTTTTGCATTTTTAGTAGAGACGGGGTTTCACCATGTTGACCAGGATGGTCTTGATCTCTTGACCTCATGATCCACCTGCCTCGACCTCCCAAAGTGCTGGGATTACAGGCTTGAGCCACCGCGCCCGGCCTCTTCTGATCTTTTCAAATAGAATAAACTTTTTACTTAATTTTGTTTGAGACAGGGGTCTTGCTGTGTTACCCAGGCTGGCCTCAAACTCCTGGCCTCAAGCCATCCACCCACCTCAGCCTCCCAAGTAGCTGAGATTACAGGTGCATGCCACTGCACCCAGCACCAGACTGGTTTTTTTTGTTTTGTTTTGTTTTGTTTTGAGATGAAGTCTTGCTCTGTCACCAAGGCTGGAGTGCAGTGGCACAATCTTGGCTCACTGCAACCTCCACCTCTTGGGTTCAAAAGATTCTCCTGCCTCAGCCTCCCAAGTAGCTGGGATTACAGGTGCCCACCACCATGCCTGGCTTATTTTTATATTTTTAGTAGAGACAAGGTTTTTCTATGTTGGCCAGAATGGGCTTGAACTCCTGATCTCACGTGATCTGCCCACCTCGGCCTCCCAAAATGCTGGGATTACAGGTGAGAGCCACCATGCCTGGCCTTAGGCCATTTTTAAGATCAGTTTTAGATTTCCTTTCTGATCATTTTTTGAGGCCAGCAAAATAGTGAGAGTAAAGACTTGAATCACTTATTTTGTTAATATGGAGATAGAAGACAACATTAGGAAAATCAACAAATTACATTAGTACTCTCATGACCCAACCAGCATTCTGTGGGTGTTTCCATTGGAGAAGACGAGCGAATGTACACACTCAGTAATGAGGGTCATGTTTTTACACTACTGCTTACTCTCACCATTTGTTCCACATGCTTCTTCATTCCCTGTACCTTAGTTTTAGTAAATAAAAATGTTTCAGATTTTCAGTGACTTATTTAAGCTAAGAAATTGTAGTACTTCACAATGAAATTATAAAAAACATCCTACCTAGTGACAAATATGGATTATTCTCTATGAAGACTTATTTATATCCAACATGTAGTTCATTTAGATACAATGTGTAGTTCATTTCAGCATATAAGTTATCTGGGTAACAGTCAGTCTTAAAAGAATCTAAGATTTTGCTGCCAGGCACGGTGACTCACACCTGTAATCCCAGAATTTTGGGAGGCTAAGGTGGGTGGATCACTTGAGGTCAAGAGTTTGAGACCAGCCTGGCCAACATGGTGAAACCCTGTCTCGACTAAAAATACAAAAATTAGCAGGGCATGGTGGTGCACGGCTGAGTTCCCAGCTATTCCGGAGGCTGAGGCAAGAGAATTGCTTGAACCTGGGAGGTGGAGGTTGCAGTGAGCTGAGACTGTGCCATTGCACTCTAGCCTGAGTGACAAAATGAGACTCCATCTCAAAAAAAAAAAAAAAGAATCTAAGATTTTGCTTCCTAACTGGACTTAAATTTACTGATTTACTAATTAAGTACATTTGATGTACTAATAATCAGTTTTTAATGGTGCTAATGTCATATAAATGTGACATTAACAAAAATTTTGTGAGGTTGAATGTTAGCTAAATATCTCTACATATTATTAAGAATCCAATAAAGGCTTTAATGAAGTCACATTTATAGCACTAGCTAATAGGAGACATGAAGTTCACAAGCTGGTCTTCTCTCATTGTTTCTTGGCCTATAAAAACCTGGTAGGGGTTTCATAGGATTTTGGCTACCTTTGTGTGATCTTACATGGCTGTGGACTTATTAAAGGATGCAAGTCTATGTTGTTTTCTGGAACACTTCTAATAGTTTTATTTTTGATTTGGTTTTTACCATTTTCCGTGATTTTCAAATTGAACTTTGGTTGACACAGAGTATCAGGTTCCTGGAAGCCAACTTTGACGTATGCCAGTATTAGACTTTCTCTTCCCAGGACTGACCAGCCCAAGTGAAGTGGTGCTCACATTGCGTCTCCCTTTGCCTAGTGAAGTCTTTGATAATATTGCAAACATGGGTTTTTTTTTCCTGAGACATATTTAATAATAGCACATTTATTGATCACCATGCTCTTAACCTTTTCTAGTTATAATTTTTCTTAGGTATTTTATTCCTTGTAAACATACTTGTATAGAGTGTTTCAGTGTTCAGAGCACTTTGAGAGATTCTTACTTGATTCTGACGATAGCCCTATGAGATGCACATGGTGTTATTTTGATTTTACAGAGTCTTAAGTGACTGGCCCAAGATCACATAGCCAACAAGCATGGAAATAGGGTGAAGAAACCAGTTTTTTCCAGTTCACGGTCCAATAATCTTTCTTAAAGCTAAATGGCACTCTATGTGTTAACATGACTAAAAACTTAGTTCTTTTATTCATGTGAAAGGTCTCCTATGTTGTAACAACTTCCTTGAATGCCACAGAATCGAATGAATTTATTTTGTGTCATTGTAGTGGATGTAGCTTCTGTGTTGGGGGGCAGATAATTGGTGGTATTCAGCCAGAAAACCAGTTTGTGTAACTTGGGATCTGAATTTTGGGATTTCTCACCTAGCAGAGCATTTGTACCTGTTCCAGCATCCATCTTCAATTCCAGGAAAACACGCATGATCCCTTATTGCTCAGTATTCACCTCATTCGGTGGCACAACTGTTTGCTACTTGGCAGTCTGTGCAGAAGTAAGGTCCAGAAATAATTTAGCAAGAGAGTTACTTACATAAAGACTGAGCGCTACATTGTTCTGTGTAAATGGTACAACATGACCTCACTGTGTTTTGTGTACATACTGTGCTAGCTCTACGAGTTGTCTACATCCGCCTAATCCACTCTTACTTATTTTTGAAGGAGTCGATTAATTCTCTTTGCCTGAAATTTGATAATTGTGTCATCACTGAGGTTATAACATTTTCATACATGAGCTACAGCTTTAAAAGTAGAATCCTTCTACACAGTCATTGGTAGGCAGTGTTCACTTTTTGTTTGGTAAATAACTGAAATTTTAAAATTCATTTTTAGGTTAGCCAATCCTACTTCCTAGATAGTAATGGAATATTTAAATTTGTCTTTGCCTTTCCCTAGATTCTGGTTTGACTTAACAATGATAAGATTGTTTATTCTTTGATTTGCTTAAAGTTACCATCAGGTTTCTACTTTCCCACAAGAACACGTGTTTGCATTTTTCCATCTGTAAGACAGTATGTTGCTTGGTTTACTTGGTATGCCTTTTTCTATTTGCACAAACCCTGACCTGAATACAAACTTGTATTTACACCATTCCCCTGACTCCTTCCAAATCAAAGTATTTATTGTCCAGGTAAAACATTTATGGTTAGTTATATAAGCTGGCTTATTTTTTTTCTTTGACTTTTTTTCTTTTTTTATTCGAAATAGCATCTCAGTCTGTTGTTTGAGCTGGTGTTTAGTTGTGCAATCACGCACGGCTCACTATAGCTTTGATCTGGGTTCAAGTGATTCTCCCACCTCAGCCTCTTGAGTAGCTGGGACTACAGGCATGCACCACCAGCCTGACTAATTTTTGTTATTTTTTGTTGAGATGGGGTCTCACCATGTTGCCCAGGCTGGTCTCAAACTCCTGGGCTCAAACCATCCTCCCACCTCAGCCTCCCAAAGTGCTGGGATTACAGGCATGAGCCACCATGCCCAGCCTGAATTTGAATCTTACTTAAACTCAAACAGCCTTAAGAAATCTGTGTGTGCTGGGCGCGGTGGCTCACGCCTGTAATCCCAGCACTTTGGAAGGCCGAGGCGGTGGATCACAAGGTCAAGAGATCGAGACCATCCTGGTCAACATGGTGAAACCCCGTCTCTACCAAAAATACAAAAAATTAGCTGGGCGTGGTGGCGTGTGCCTGTAATCCCAGCTACTCAGGAGGCTGAGGCAGGAGAATTGCCTGAACCCAGGAAGTGGAGGTTGCGGTGAGCCGAGATCGCGCCATTGCACTCCAGCCTGGGTAACAAGAGCGAAACTCCATCTCAAAAAAAAAAAAGAATCTGTGTAATGAATTTGTAGCTTTTTTTCTTTTTTTTTTTGATACAGAATCTGGGACTAGAGGCAGGTAACACCATGCCTGGTTAATATTTTAATTTTTTGTAAAGACAGGGTCTCGCTGTGTTGCCCAGAGTGATCTTGAACTCCTGGCCCCAAGTGATCCTCTCTCCTCAGCCTCCCAAAGTGCTGGGTATAGAGGTGTGAGCCATTGTGCCTGGCCCTCCAAAATATTTTTACTTTCATTTAAGTTTGCCACTGATCTCCTATCCTTACTTTCCCTATGTCTCCTCAATCTTATCTTTATGGTAGTTTAAGAGAATCTAGACTGTTGTTTGCTTAACTGATAGCTCCCCTGGAAGCTATTACCAGTCACATCACTGCCTCACATTGAGTAGGACTTGAAGTTCATGAAACATCTTTCTTATGCTCATCTAACTAAAATGGATCCTTTGTGCTTTATCTTGATGTTCTTTTCTCTTATTTATTTGTATACTGCTTTATTACTCTATCACGTTAGTTGTCAAAGCTAGTAGTTAGTTCACATGTTGATTTTCTAGGCCTGTATCCTTATTAGTCTAAGGTGGGAGAAACAGAGGTAAAATTTCTAAATACCTACCTAAACTGGAAAGGAATAAGGAAAGGAATTAATTTAGTAGAATCTACCTTTCTATTTTTGACAAAATCAGGTTAAAACAAATTGGTTTTACACACACACAGACTTTTTTTATACGGAATTATTGCTGAGAATAGTGTAGTCCAACTTGACTCCATAACTTTTTGGGCTGCTTTATAATTATTAGCTAGTAAGTGTTTTTTATTTTAAATGCGACTATAAAATGTTGAAATTGATCTGGTGCCAGTGTCGTTCTTGTTAACATATCAATCTCTGTGTTTTATAGTCCTTTGAACATATTAACAAGGAAAAAGGAATGACTGGTAATATCAAATCTTACGGTTCTTCGTTATACAGTTTTAGAGATCTGTAAGTAGTTAGCTATAAAATATTTGGTTGGCAGTTGAGAATATTTTTTAAATTCTATAGACAAAAGTAATAAGATAAGGAGTAGGACTACCAGATATTTAAACATACTATAAAGTAACAGTATTGAAGCAGTATGGCAAAGGCCCCAGATTAGATGTGTAGATCATTGAAGACAAATAGAAATAAATGCTGTTATTTATATAAATCTGACATATGTTAAAAGAGGCACTGTTAAACAGTGAGTAATGAACTGATTATTTTAAAATGGGGTTGTAATAACCAGTTAGCAATTTTAAAGAAAAATGCATTTAGATCACTATCTATACCAGATACAACAAAAAGTAAATTTTTGATAAAGTATGGACAATTATATCATTGAAAATCTAGAAGATAAAAACACTGAATATAATTTCTCTGGAGTTCCTAAGCAATTGGAAAACTGGAAAAATAAGATAGTAAAATTGTGTTTTATTGTAACAAATTCACATTTGTTTTATTGTAACTATAGCTCTGTGAACATTACAGGAAAGCATGTCTATTCCACGTTCACAATCTGAAAATTAGTCTCATTTTTTTTTTTTTACATCAGCCGGAAACCATTTTCCTTCCAAACTAGCTAATGAAACACAGAATGCAATTCTTTGTCTAAAATTTTCTTCTGTAGGTGCATTGAAAACTATACAGGAGCTCGTTGTGAAGAGGTTTTTCTCCTAAGCTCCAGCATCCAAACTAAAAGTGACCTGTTTGCAGCTTTCATGGCCATAGCGGTCCTAGTGACACTTACCATCGGAGCCTTCTACTTCCTTTGCAGGTAACTGAAATAGAAACACGCTTTTGTGAAAAGTAATGCACAAAGTAGTTATTCCACTAAAGAATTAATAGGCCCTTTCGTTCTAGATATTTCCAGATACTGTATAATGCTTGGTTGTCTCTTTAATATAGTTTTTGTTATTAACATCATTTTTGAAAGCATCTCAATAGGCAGTCTCAATTTGTTCTTTGTTACTGTTGTCAATATTTAACTTATCTGAACTACTGAGGTAGAGCCATACTCACTATAGCAAATATGCCAAAGCACCTAAACATTTGGGTTAGCTGTGTTTAAAGTAAATTTTGTATGTGAAAAAAAAGGAAAGACTTATGCAATGCTGTACATGTTAGCTTAGACATGTGGTTAATGTGCAGGGTCAGCCATTTAGTGCCTACTGTGTGCTAGGCATAAAGAATACAATAATTAACAAAGCAGACATGTTTTCTAACTTTAGAGATATTTAAATCAATTTGGAGAGATAGACAAATAAATAGGCAATTAATTTGGGGAAACGGGTAACTCACAAGGCAGACAAAAGAAAAAACTAGTTGCATAAAGCAATTACATGCACCGAAGATTACTTTCATTCGTTTTGATCTTCAATTATTTTTGAAATTTTGTGAAAGTAAGGAAATACAGAATTTAGTAAGTTTAGGAGTCATTTGGCATAATTCATCATTAATATTCATTAAACTCACACTGTATTCTATCATAGATACTTGTGAAAATGGAGCTGAAGGTAATCATAAAAGAGATGCAAGTGGGCTAGAGAAGTTTATATACAAAGAAAGGTAACATGTAGGTAAAATAGTCTCTTGTTAGATCCTGATTTCGTAACTACTTTACATCAAGGAATAATTAAAAGTTGAGGAAACTGGGGTTTTTAAAAATATGTGGCATTAAATAGTTTATTCCAAAACATATCATTTAAACAATCCAATAGATTTTCTCAATTTTAGCATCCGACCACTTCAGATACAAAAATTTAAATACAAGCCCACTATATCAGATTGCATTTCCGAGGGATGGCCACAGGATATCTCTTATTCCCACATACTCTTCTGCAGTGTGACCTTGACACTCATCATCAAGAGGGAAAGTTTGTTGCTACAGAATCCTTGAATCTAGGCAGACACTGTGACTGCCTTGATCATAGAATATTGTGGAAATGATACTGTTCCGTTAAGGAAATCGCCTTTAAATACCATGGAAGTTTCCATCTCTTGCCACTCATACTTGGGATGCTCCCTCACAGAACCAGCCACCACGTTGTAAGAAGCCGAAACAGCAGGAGGAACCAGCCCCAACTGAACTTCCAGCCAACCGCCAGCATCAACCAGCCTTTTTAATGAGCCATCCCAGACACTCAGTTCATTGGAGCCTTTAGTTGACTCCTGACTTAACTGTCAGTTTACTGCAACCACACAGAGAACCCAAGTAAAAGATGGCCAGCTGTCAACCCACATAATCATGAGATGAACTTGTTTTATCCCCCAAGTTTGGAGAAGTATGTTATGCATAAGTAGATAACCAGAAGACCCATCTTTGGAATTAGGTCTATGCTTGACTTTAAATGTATCAATGTTTGGAAAGCTGAATGATGATCTATTCTTATTCTATCCCCCTAAACATTTTATCAGTCTAATATGCTAAGGGGAAGACCAATATCTACTTCCCTCATTAATCACTCTGGTGCCAGTTTGGTGATATAGTTTCCATCTGTTATTGATTGGATAATGAATTATGTTTAATTCATTATCCAGTTATGTTTAATTCATTATCATTAATATGTCAGGATAGTCTAGGTTTGGCTACAGTAACTACCAACCCTAATAGTTTAGTGGCTTAATAAACAAGATTATTTCTCACTTATTGTAGGTAATTATTATGGATTGGAGAGCAGGGCTTTGCTAATCATAGTCACTTAAGGACTCAAACCGTTGGAGCAACCCCACCTTGAGTGCTGCTGGTTGTCAAAGGGAAACATATATATACACACACATAGATGAATGAATGAAGTGGTGCTGAATACAAGAGAAAAGAGAAAAGAAACCTCCAATCACAAACATTATGTGGGTCTCCATCCTGAATTCACACTATCTGAATGTCTGGGGGTAAAAAGCCAAGCATATAAAATAATCCAGGCTGGTGATGTCTTCAGGTGGTTGACCGGAAACAAAATATGAATCAATTCTTGAAGAGCCTCCTCTCATCCTTTACCTTAAAAAGTGCCTCACGTTATGAAATGATTACCAAACATAGAAGGAAAGAGGCGCAATGAATTAGAACTAGCAGAAACAATAGGTAGTAGGATCAGATATTCAGAAATCTGTATTTATTGGAAGAATCGGCCACATGATGTAAAATATATACGTTTATTATGTATCAAAAAATGAGAGGCTTAGAAATAAGCAAATTTGGCAAAGACCCAAACAGATCTCCAACAAATCAAATATAATTTTTTAAAATTCAGTACATATCTTAGTTCAATACATTTTTAAAATTTAATGTATGTCTTTAAACAGCAGATTAAACACAATAAAATAATTAATTAATTGGAAAATAGGAAAAATTACCCAGAGGGCAATCCTCAGAGAAAAAGAAGTGGAAAATATTGAAGAGAAGTCAAGCAGCATGGTGACCAGAGTGTATGTGTCTAACTTATGCTTAATTGGAATTCCAGAAGAAAAGAGAGACGGGGGCAGAAGCAGCATTTGAAAAAGAGACTTTTTCGGCCGGGCGCGGTGGCTCGAGCCTGTAATCCCAGCACTTTGGGAGGCCGAGGCGGGTGGATCACGAGGTCGAGAGATCGAGACCATCCTGGTCAACATGGTGAAACCCCGTCTCTACTAAAAATACAAAAAATTAGCTGGGCATGGTGGCGCGTGCCTGTCATCCCAGCTACTCAGGAGGCTGAGGCAGGAGAATTGCCTGAACCCAGGAGGCGGAGGTTGCGGTGAGCCGAGATCGCGCCATTGCACTCCAGCCTGGGTAACAAGAGCGAAACTCCGTCTCAAAAAAAAAAAAAAAAGAAAAAAAGAAAAGAAAAAGAGACTTTTTCAGAGCTGATGAAAGTCACCCACAGATGTTAGAAGCCTAACAAATCTCAAGCAGGACAAATGAAAATAAATTTACACGTGGTGCAACGTAGCAATTACAAAACACCATTTCTAAAGACAACATCCCAGAAGTAGGAAAGAACGGCAGATTCCCATCAAAAATGCCACAATTAAGCCAGAAGCTTGACTTCTCGGTCAGAGGGAAGGAAAACTAGAGCACGGAGCGGCGAGATCGTCAGTGCACTGAGAGAAGACAGTGACCCCAAATTCCTGTGGCAGGAAGACATCTCTCAGGAATGAGGGTAAGATGAAGATAATCTTTGCTAAGCAAAATTTGGGAGCGTTATCCCTGCGTAAACCTTCTGCCTGAAGGGTATATGTCAGGGAAAAGGAAGTGGATCCTATATGGCTTGTGCAAAATGCAAGAAAGAACAGAGAAAGCTATTAATATGTGAATAAATCAGAACAAATATTATATAAGTTGTAACAATAAAATTGTCCTATGTATTTTTAAAAAGGAGTTAAAATGCATAATAACAAACAAGTTGAAAGGATTGTAATTAAAGTGAACCAAGGTCTTTATATGGGGGAGGATAACTATATGAGGTAATTTTGACCTTGATATTTTACCATGAATATTAAAATGTCTAGGGCAACACATAACAGAAATTCAAAGTGTATCATTTCCAAATTAGCAGAATGACAAACATCGAATTAAAAATAACCAACTAGTTAAAAATACATAAAAAAGAAAATTAAAAATTAGAAAACAGGATAAATAGAAAGCATGGCATGGATCTAGGCTGTTCTGTAGTGACCATGTGAAATGTATTTGTCTCTTGAAAATGTGGTGCTTTCAAGAATGAAATTGTTTTCTCTCATAGTTTTCAGTCCATTCGTGGTTGAAATTGCTTTAAACTGAGGGCCTTTTGAACTTTAGTGAGTAATTGGTGCCATCACTGAATGAGGTTCAAAATGATACCCCACTAATGCTAAAATCTAGGCTAGAATCAGTAGTGTTTCAGGAATAGAAGCAGTATGCTTTTAGAAAATACATACCATTTTGCAGTGGTAAAGTGGGTCTGAATTCATTTTCATTGATCTAAGCTAAAATTGCATATAGACATTGAAAAAATGCCATCACTGTACATGCCCAAATCATCACATAAATTATAACCTATATTCATTGATCAAATGACTGAAAAACCTGATGTACTGTTACCTTGAAAATGTCCAAAATGTCTTTTAAAAATGCCATTACTAGAATAACTGACTAAAGCCACCCCATGTCACATAAGGGTCCCAACTGCAAATGAAAGCTAACCTTTTTAAAAAGGGCACGAAAATAACACTAAGATACGACAGCTTTGCTGCTGTCTCAAAAAGTCCAGGTCATCAGCACCTGAAGTCCCCACAGATGACCTGTGGGTACTAATGGATTTGTTAAATCATGGGGAACAGTTTTAAAGCAGCCCTGACCACGTCAGGTAGTTGTGGAAGGAAAATGAACCTTCAAATAGTCAAGCTATACTTTCATTTGAATGCCATGATGTGTTGTAAAAAGGGGGAATAAAGAGAAATTTAAAAAAAAAAAAAAGTTCTTTCTAAGTCTTCTGGCAATGCTTTTCCTAGCACTCATTTTCCGTTTCTGTGTCTCTCCTCTTTATTGTCAGGAAGGGCCCCTTTCAGAGAGCAGGTTCAGTCCAGTATGATATCAGCCTGGTGGAGATGAGCGGGACCAACGCCCACCACAGTGAGTAAACTCAAAGCGAATGCTTGTTTTAAAACCCTAGATGAGACTGTTGTTGTTACCCGTAGGGATGTGGATGTAGATCTATCCAGAAGAAAAAGGTTGATCCTGAAATTTTTTTATGGGTTTTTTTTTTTTTTTTTTTTTTGCCAGATACCGTCTTTCACATAAAAATGAACTTATTATCAGTATGACATAAATCACATTTTTTCCCCAAGCAAAATAATGTTATCTCAATATGCGAAATTCTGGTGTTAGCTCTAATGTGCCACACAGATAGAAGGTAGTAGTTTCTCAGGAATATTTTGAAGTGAGCTAGCATATGGGGAGGAGGAAGAGTTTCACCTGTAAAGATCAGCAAATCTTTGGAAAACTTGTAGACAAATTGATGTTTAAAATTGTCTTGAGACTTCTTGCCAAGATGGAGTAACAGGCACTGGATTTACTTCCTTCTACTTAAAACAACAAAAAATGGACAAAATCTACGAAACAGTGGTTTTGAAGGCACTGCTATCAGGCAGCAAAGGAACCAGGAGCCCTGAGACATGGAAAACAGACTAGGTGAGCCAATGATTGCCTTGGATTACTGGCTGGAGAGAGTTTCCAGGCTTTTGTGCAAGGTGGCAAACCCCAGGCTGAGTCTGGCAGACTGTGAGTTGATGGAGCTGAGAGTTGGAACAGATCAAGGTGACTATATTATACTGAAGAGTCCTGGGAAAAAGAGAGCTGTATGAAGAGAGAACTCCAGAGATCTTCAGTTCAAGGATTCAGCTGAATACTAACCATGGCATGTGTGGGAGGAAAATACTTGAGGGTGTGGGAAAAAAAATCACCTGAAAGGATGAGAGGTGCCCAGTATTCACAAGTGCCAGGAAACGTGTCTGTTCCCACCGAGACTGAGAAGCTCACTGTTCATGGGGCACTGGGTAGAGCACACAGAAGGTGTCTCTCTGATAGTGGGGAATAACTAGCCCTAAGTGAAGCACTGCTCCAGTCCGGCCTACTAAACTGTAAAAGCATGAGCTGACAGTATAAAATTGTTTCCAAATAACTACATCCCAGATCAAATCGCAGCAATGCTAAAAACAGCTAGTACCCGACAGGTGAAATTAATAATGTTTCACATCCAGTAAAATTACCAGCCTCCAAAGAAGCAGCAAATGTGCTCAAAATGAGAAATATTAAGAAACTGAAGGTGGGGCATGGTGGCTCATGCCTATAATCCCAACACTTTGGGAGGCCGAGGCAGGTGGATCACTTGAGGTCAGGAGTTCAAACCAGCCTGGCCAACATGGTGAAACCCCATCTCCACTAGAATACAGGAAAAAAAAATTAGCCAGTGCTGGGTGCCTGTAATCCCAGCTACTCTGGAGCTAAGGCAGAAGAATTGATTGAACCGGGAGGCAGAGGTTGCAGTGAGCCGTGATTGCGCCTCTGCACTCCAGCCTGGGTGACAGAACAAGACTCCATCTAAAAAAAAAAAAAAAAAAAAAAATTGAAACTGATGTTAGAAATGCCAGGCAAGCATAGTTATCATAAATGTATTACATAGATTCAAAAGTTAAGTAGAAACACGGAAGATGTATTTTTTAAAGGGTCCAAATCGAACTTTCAGAGATGAAGACTGGTCTGGGATAAACACACACACACACACACACACACCCCAAAAAACAAAACAAAAAAACACTGGATGGTATTTGTTAATACCACACCATAGAAAATGGTATTACCTACCATAGAAAATATTGGTGAACTTGAAGATATAGCAATATAAACTGTGAAAAAAAAACACAGAAAGAAAATTTTTTAGATGAAAAGACCATCAGTGAGCTGTGACAACTGCAGGTGGCATAATATTGGGTTAATTGGAGTCCCTGAAGGAGATAAGAGAGAAGAGGGAAAAGAACAAATATTTGAAGAAATGAGAGTCAACAATTTTTCTAGATTTAATAAAAACAGTCAGTTCACACATATAAGAAGTTCACCAAAGGTCTGGCACTCTGACTCACACCTGTAATCCCAGCATTTTGGGAGGCTGAGGCAGGAGGATCACTTGAAACAAGGAGTTTGAGACCAGCCTGGGAAACACAGTGAGATCCCATTTCTACAAAAAAGAAACAAAATTAGCTGGGCACGATGGAGTCTATCTGTAGTCCCAGCTACTTGGGAGGTGGGAGAATCACTTGAGCCCAGGAGGTCAAGGCTACAGTGAGGTGAGACTGTGCCACCGCACTCCAGCCTGAGTGACAGAGTAATACACCAAGACATATCATAACCAAGTTGCTCAAACCAGTGATAAAGTCTTAAAGGCAGCTAGGAAAAGACACATTCCAGACAGAGAAACAAAGCTAAGGATTTCAGCAAGCATTTTTCAGAATAACACACCTTAAAAGAGTGGAGCAATATATATAATGTATTTTAAAAGGTAAACCTATAATTCTGCATCAGCAAAAATATCTTTCAAACACAGGCAAAATAGGCAAATCAATCTTGGAAAAGATGAACAAAGTTTTGCCTATTTCTTTTCACACTTCCTAATTCCTAAACTTACTATGAAGCTGCAGTAATCAATGTAGTACTGGCATAAGGATAAACACATAGATGAATACAATTGAGAATTCAGATGTACCTCCTTACATTTATAGTCAATGCATTTTTAAAGGGTGCAAGACAATTCAGTGGGGGGTAATAATAGTCTTTTCAACAAATAGTGCTGGAAAAACTGGAAATCCACTCACAAAAGAATGGATTTAAACACCTACTTCATACCATATATTAAAATTAACTCAAAATGGATCAAAGATCGAAATGTAAGAGCTAAAGCTATATAA
This sequence comes from Saimiri boliviensis, assembly GCF_048565385.1. Taxonomy (NCBI): domain Eukaryota; kingdom Metazoa; phylum Chordata; class Mammalia; order Primates; family Cebidae; genus Saimiri; species Saimiri boliviensis. The sequence continues at coordinate 2,902,398 of NC_133450.1, forward strand.
CTCTGAAGAGAAAACACAGGTGTAAATCCTCATGACCTTGAATTAGGCAATGGATTCTGAGATCTCCTAAAAATACAAGCAAAAAGAAAAATGCATAAACTGGATTCATTAACATTAAAAACGAAAAAAAACTTTTGTGCTTCAAAGGTTACCTTCAAGAAAGTGAAAAGACAATCTACTTCTGAGAGAAAAAATTTCTTAAATCATACGTATAAGACCTCTCATACGTACGATTTGAAATACATATATGTATTTGCATATATAAATAACATTTACAACTTATTTAAGAAATGAGCGAAGGATTGGAAAAGAGTTCTCCAAATAATATGTACAAATGACTAGTAATCCCATGAAAAGACAATCATCATTAGCCAGCATGAAAATGACGATCGAAACCACAATGTAACCGAGCGTGCTGCGTACTGTTATAGTCCCAGCTATTAGGAGGCTGAGGTGGAGGATCGCTTGAGCCCGGGAGTTTGAGGCCAGCCTGGGCAACATAACCAAGACCCCATTTCTAAAAATAACACAAACTTCAGGGAGGGTGAAAAAAAATGTACATGAATGTTCATAGCACATAGCAGCATTATTCATAATAGCCAAAAAAGTAGAAATTTATCAAATGTCCATCAGCTGATAAATGGATAAATAAAATGTGCTATATTCCTACTATGGAATATTATTTGGCAGGAAATAGAAATGAAGTCGTAATATATGCTGGAACATGGATGGACTTTGAAAACAATATGCTGAAGTAAAAGAAGCCAGTCATAAAGGAACACATATTTTATGATAACATTTGTATGAAATGCCAGAGCAGGGAAATCTATAGAGACAGACCGTAGATTAACGTTTGCCAAGGGTTGGAGGAAATGGGGGGATACTGGGGAGTAAAGGCTTAAGGGACGTGGGCTTGCTTTTTGGGAATGAAGGAGTCATCAAATTGATTGTGCTGATAGTTGTACAACTCCGAATATACTAAAAGCTACTGAATCATACAGTTTAAATGAGTGAATTGTATATGAATTATATCTCAAAGCCATAAAAAAATCAGTAAACTAACTGTTTAGAAAAAATGAAGGCAAAGTAGAGATTTTCTAGGCATATGAAAGCTGAAAGAATTTATCATCACCAGAACCACACTAAGTAAATGTTAAAGGAAGACCTTCAGGCAAAAGGACAGTATCAGATGGAAATATGGATAGACACCAGCAATGACAACTACGTGGAAATTGACAATTTAATGAACAATCTTAACGACATAGTATGGGACTTACAACATACAGAAAAGCAAAACATATAATAAGAAAATACAAAGCTTGGGAAGGTAGCAAGAGAAACACCCCCCTGTAAGGTTCTTATGCTAAATGTCAAGCAGTATATCATCACTTGAAGGGAAACTGTGATAAGTCAAAAATGTATGCTAGAAACTCTAGAGCAACTTGTAAAAAGTCCAAATCACCCAGTTAATATAGAGTTTATACAACTGAAAAAAATTAATGTGATATGCTATCTAAAAGAAATATACTTTAAGTATAAAAACACAAAGAGGTTAAAAGTAAAAGGATGAATAAAGATATATCACAGGCACGGTGGCTCATGCCTTGAGGTCACAAGTTCGAGATCAGCCTGGCCAACATGGCAAAACCCCGTCTCTACTAAAAATACAAAAATTAGCTGGGTATGGTGGCAGGCACCTGTAATCCCAGCTATTTGGGAGGCTGAGGCAGGAGAATCGCTTGAACCCAGGAGGCAGAGGTTGCAGTAAGCTGAGATCGAGCCACTGTACTCCAACCTGGGCCACAGGCTGAGACTTCATCTCAACAAAAAGAAGAAAGAAAGAAGAAAGAGGAAGAAAGAAAGAAAAAGAAGAAAGAAAAGAAAGAAAGAAAGAAAGGAAGAAAGGAAGAAAAGAAAGAGAAAGCTCACCCAGATCAAACTCCTTTTTATGAAATATTCTCGGAAAATCTAGAAGATAATGTCTCCGAGATTTTAAAATTCTTAGCATTACAGGCTGAAGAAATCATGATGTGGTGATATACTTTAGTGACAGCTGTGCAAGAAAAATTAAATGAAACAAAAACCAAAATGGAGGAAGACATGTATCTAGCATCTAAAAAGAACTCTTTCACATCAATAATAAAAAGTCAATCCAATTAAAATTTGGGCAAGAAAAAAGCAGAAGAAGCCATAGAGCAATTATTCCATGGCATTCCTGTTTACAATTCAGCATTTCTTAAGGGGGGAAGCCATGTTTGATGCAGAACTCTTGGAAATCAAAAAGAACCAAATGAAAGAATAAGCAAGAAAAAATAAGTGGGAAACAGCTACTTGAAACAGATCTAAATCTTGACACATCCGATATCCAGTTCTTGGGAGGATGCTGGAAACAACGTCGGGTTAACTGAGTCTTTGTTCCAGGAAATGGGTTATCTGGGACTGGGGGATGAGGAGATGATCCAGACTCCAATCCTGCTGACCCAGAAATGACTCCACTGGCCAGAGGACTGTCCCCATCTGCAGGGAGTCTCAGCTGCCACAGCAGCATGGCTAAGCTCAGAGGGCTTTGATTTTCCTTTCCTTTTCTCCAAGAAGAAATAACTTTGAGAATATTCTTCTGTTAGATTTAATCATTCAACTTAATAAACTTACCTTAAAATTTTAAAAAAGTCAATTGTATTCCTATATATCAATAACAATTAGATACGGAAATTTGGTACGGAATGATCATTTACAATAGAATCTCAATATATTAAGTACATAGGAATACATCAGACAAAAATATGAAAGACCTATACAGTGAAAACTAAAAAAAAATTGCTGAGAGAAACGAAGACCTAAATAAATGGAGAGTTATATTTTGTTCATAGATTTTGAAGATTTAATATTATAAGATGTCAGTTCTCAAATTGACCTATATAGATGCAATGCCATCCCCGACAATATCTCAAAGGTGTTTTTGTAAAAATTGACAAGGTGATTCTGAAATTCCCAACGACATGCAAAGGTCCTAGAATAGAGAAAATCGTTTTGAAAAAGAAGAGCAAAGTTGGAAGCCTCATACTGTCTGATTTCCTGACTTAACTATAAAGCTACAATAATCAAGACAACATGGTACTGGTATCCAGATAGACCACAACTGATTTTTTACAAAGCTGCCAAGGCAATTCAATATAGAAAGGATAGTCTTTCCGACAAATGATGCAGGGGAGTTTGGATATTCACATGCAAAAACATGAATTCAGACGCTTTACCGTAGACCAAAAAAAAAAAAAAAAAAACTCAAAATGTATCTAAATATAAGAGCTAAAACTATAAAACTATTATAAGAAAACATTAGAGAAAGTCTTTGTGACATTGAATTAGGCAAAGATTTTTAGATACAAAAAGCGCGGTTGGGCTGGGCACAGTGGCTCATGCCTGTAATCCCAGCGCTTTGGGAGGCCAAGGCAGGTGAATCACCTGAGGTCAGGAGTGCGATACCAGCCTGGCCAACATGGCGAAACCCCGTCTCTACTAAAAATACAAAAATTAGCTGGGCCTGGTGGCAGGCGCCTGTAATCCCAGCTACCTACCCTGGAGGCTAAGGCAGGAGAATCCCTTGAACCCAGGAGGTGGAGGTTGCAGTGAGCCAAGATCGTGCCACTGCACTCTAGCCTAGACAACAGAGTGAGATTCTCTCTTAAGAAAAAAAAGAAGAAAAAAAAGAAAGAAAGAAAAAGAAATTCTCAGAGAACGGAGATTTTAGATGATCATGGTGTTAACTGGAAAGGTTAACGCTAGGGGCCAAATCTGATAGAAGCAAGTTTGGAAATAGTATCCTGCCATTAGATCTTGAATGCACAAGCATCCATGCTTGTAATTCATCAACAGCGTTTTCCCCAAAAGGTTTGCCTCTTGATTTTTTTATTTTCCCCAGAATGTTCAGTGGTATGGCAAAGACTTTTTTTTTTTTTTTTAGAAACCACACACATATAAAACAACTTTTGACTCCTTTTTGTTTATAAAGACATATTTGCGCATATTATATATATATATAGTTGTGTTATATATATATATGGCCATGCAGCCTCTCCACACATATACATATGCTCTGGTTAACTGGAGAGTTTTGGAACTCGACTATTACTATTTTTTTTTAATAGAAAAAGACATAATAACAAAGCTTAAAAATTGGGCTAAAGTATTAGGCTTAGCTCACAAAATTAGCTCATTTGACCAAACATTTTTTCAAGGATTGAACAGTCTCAGTCAATAAATGCAAGGCCATAACTATAAGCAAACAACAACCCCCACCACACACACACACACACACACACACACACACACACACGCCTTTTACTAAATGTGATATGTGTCATGCAAATAAAGTTAGATTATCTGATGAGGAGAGTTGATGGTGAAGACTGGGAGTTACTTAAAAATGTCAACTCATTATGAAAATCATAGCGTAAATATACGTCGTATTTTAAAACGTACAAAAGACCTTCCTTCACCAAGGGTGTCCTCCCGCCACCACACCATCAAGCCTTATTTCATTGCTAGGTTTACTCACGTCGCCTTGTGCGCCTCTGGAATGTAATCCTCCCTGGGTAACCTTTCCCATTTATTCCGAGCAATCCACAGCCTAAAGTCTTAGCATGCATTTGTACTGGCTATAGACCGCCCATACTACAATAATGCCCTAAAGCTGACAACACAACTCTCCAAGTAGAAAGCAGTGTAACAGTATTAATCATGCGGCCGGGCACGGTGGCTCAAGCCTGTCATCCCAGCACTTTGGGAGGCCGAGGCGGGTGGATCACGAGGTCGAGAGATCGAGACCATCCTGGCCAACATGGTGAAACCCCGTCTCTACTAAAAATATACAAAAAACTAGCTGGGCGTGGTGGCGCGTGCCTGTAATCCCAGCTACTTAGGAGGCTGAGGCAGGAGAATTGCCTGAACCCAGGAGGCGGAGGTTGCGGTGAGCCGAGATCGTGCCATTGCACTCCAGCCTGGGTAACAAGAGCGAAACTCCGTCTAAAAAAAAAAAAAAAAAAAAAAAAAAAAAAAAAAAAAAATATTAATCATGCACATTACATGCCTGTGTGCCAGGCACTGTGGTTAATATTTCAAATCTCTTAACCCCCCATAAGTCTTAACAACTGCATGGGATAGGTGGTGTTTTTCTCACTTTACAATGAGAAAACAGGTTTGGGGACCTTAAACTCATGTTTTTCTTACTGCACTTCGGTTCCACAGATGTGGGTGATAGTCTCAGGGCTTATTGGCTGCAGAGGGAGTTTGTGTCTCAATACAGGTAGTGCTCGACTTACAACCACGGTCGGGACCGCAGCATGGTCGTAACACGATTTGGTTAAGTTGAGTAGCCTCTATGTACAGTTGAGATGGTGCACGCGGAGACGGTGGTGCTGCCGGAAGCTGGTCCGCCCTGTCGTGTGCCCAGCTGGGCAACGTTTGCGCTGCCAGACGCGGAGCAGTCGTGGCTAGCGATTGTGGTCGTAAAGTCAAATGGTCGGAAGTTGCATAGGTCGTAAGTCGATCAATACCTGTAGTCCCAATTAGCCACAGGTTTTATTGGTCTTTCTGTTTCCTTGGTATTTTCTAGCCATCTATTACTACTGTCATTGCTGTTAACAGTGACTCACTCTAGCAATCTTTTCCCCTCAACCACCCTTTCCTAACTTGTAATATCTCAGAAAGGTCACCAGCCTTGTTTAGAACTTTGGGTAAAAGAGGCATTGAGCAAAGGCGGTGGTGATAGTGGTGGTGGCGGTAGAAGGGTTGGGACTTGAATGGGGAATCTGACGTTTTGAGGAGTCTTATAGGACAGGGTGCTGGAAATTTTCGATATTCTAGGTTAGTTTACCTCAACACGTCCTATGACAAACACAGGGGTTGGCTTATGTATGTGAATAAGATGAGAGAGACATGTAGGTAGGTGTGCATATAAAGAAAAATCGCTGTGGAGAAAGCATCTTAATTCTTGTTTTTCATAGATCATGGAGAACACTGAAGAAATGGCAAAGTGAACCAAATCATTGCTTTTATTTTACAAAGGCAGAAAATGAAACACCGTTAGGTAAAAGAAAAATGTAATCCTTTATTTCCTAAATGAAATGCTTGTGTAACCTGTCGTATCATGAACCTGTCATAATCCACTCTGCTGCAAGGTGTGTGTGCTTTCGTAATTGCGTCAGCCCATCAGCAATGGCTAAGTAGGGGATACCAGCATAATTCGGAAGTCACATTGGCTCAACATGACTCTCCCCGGAAAGCTGATGTGCTGAAGCAACCAGAGACAAATGTTCACACACCCAGAGAGAAACCCTAAGGGATAGATGAAAAGCTTATGAAAAAGGATGAAAATCCTTTAAGTGCAAGGAGTGGCTGGCTTAGGGGCCTTCAAAACGACCTCATTCTTGCTCTGTTGATGTATCTGAGAAGCTGCAAGTACAGATGAAAACACTGAGAAGACGTTTCACCTGGCAATTAGAAAAAAGCACTGACTGGCTGGGCGTGGTGGCTCATGCCTATAATCCCAGCACTTTGGGAGGCTGAGGCGGGTGGATCAAGGTCAGGAGTTCGAGACCAGCCTGGCCAAAATGATGAAACCTTGTCTCTACTAAAAATACAAAATTAGCCAGGCATGGTGGCAAGTGCCTGTAATCCCAGCTACTTGGGAGGCTGATTCAGAATGGCTTAAACCCAGGAGGCAGAAGTTGCAGTGAACCAAGACAACGCCACTGCACTCCAGCCTGAGTGACAGAGCAAGACTCCAACTAAAAAAAGGGGGGGGGGGGCACTGACTGATGGATACCTCTGTATCATTCTTTCAATACTGATGAAAATGCTTTCTACTAGAAGTGATTGATTTCAAGGATCTGTCTCTCAAAGGAAGAAATAAAACCCCAGAAGTTTAAGACTGCAAAAGATGGACTAATTCTAGGTGCAAACGCCAGTGGAAATTTAGGATTGTTACTGTACTACACAGGTTACAAAGTTCCAAATCTATTTTCCTTGTAATTTTTAGTGCATGATTTTGCAGAATGCAGTTTTCATCTTTTTAGGTGCAACATTAAGAACTGGTTCAGTCAGAACAATTTTTAGTTTCTCCAGTTTTTTCTACCCGAGTTACATGGGAAAAAAAGAAAAGAAAAAAAAAAGCAATCGTAACTTGAAGAAAGTGTGAAAACAAAAGTCTTGAAGCAGTGGGAAGGTCTGGGGCTGGTAAATGGCTTAGGCAGAGGCGTATGTACCGGCCGAACGTAACAGCCCATCTCTGAACTATGTCCTCTGTCAAGGCTGTGGATGCTTCTCCACACGTCCTGGCCCAGTGTAGGCACTGTGAATTCCTGTCACTAGTGTCACTGATTCATCTATCACCCATTATTCATTCATTTAACAAACACATTAGGACGAGACCCTGAGACAGAGTATACAAAATGAAAAGCGCTTACATAATTTTAATTAATAGATTTTATTGTTAGAAGTTTTAGATCTTCAGAAAAACTGAGCGGATAGTACCGAGTTCCCCTATGTTCCTCCCCTGCCAAGCCCCGGTCCCAGGCCCTTATTATTAACATCTTGCACTAGTGTGGCATATGTGTTTAACCAGTATTGGCACATTTTTATTTTTTGAGACAAGGTCTCACTGTCACCCAGGGTAGTGGAAGCCTATGGTTTACGTGAAGGGTCCTCTTTTTGTTGTATGGCTTTATGGATTTTGACCAATATATAATGTCATGGATCCACTACTTATTATTTTTTTGAGATGGAGTCTTGCTGTTGCCCAGGCTGGGGTACAGTGGTGCCATCTCGGCTCACTGCAACCTCCACCTCCCAGGCTCGAGCCATTCTTCTGCCTCAGCCTCCTGAGTAGCTAGGATTACAAACGCATGCCACCATGCCCAACTAATTTTTTCTATTTTTAGTAGAGATGGAGCTTCACCGTGTTAGCCAGGCTCTCTGGACCTCAGGTGATCCACTTGCCTCAGCCTCCCAAAGTGCTGGGGTTACAGGTGTGAGCCACTGCACCCAGCCATGTATCCACTATTACAGTATTGTATACAGTACTTCCACTGCCCTAAAAATCTCTATTCCATGTACTTACCCCTCCCTCTCTCCCACTGAATCTCTGGCAACCACTAACGGCTTTACTTTCTCCAGAATGTCATACATTTGAAATCATACAGTGTGTCGCTTTTCAGACTGACTTCTTTCACTTAACAATATACATTGAAGGTTCCTCTAAATGTCTTGTGACTAAATACCCCAATCCCTCTTAAAACAGCTAGGCCGTATGATTTTGGGGGGTGGCTTAAACATTTACTTTGGCAAAATATACATAAGATCTAATTTTTAACCATTTTGAGTTTAGAGGCATTAAGTACACTCATTGCATGTACCAATCACCACTATGCACCTCTGGAAAATTTTCATGATCCCACACTCATCTGTGTCCCTTAAACAATAAATTCCCATTTCCTCCTGTTCCCAGTGACAAAACAATAACCTTTGTTCTACTTTGTCTTTGCGAATCTCACTACTCCAGGCACCTAAGTGGATTCATAAAGTATTGTGATTTACTTCACTTAGTGTCTTGTTCATCCATGATGTAGTATGTAGCAGAATTTCCTTTGTATGGCTGAATACTACTCCATTGTGTAGATGTAACACATTTTGCCTATGCATTCATCTGTTAGACATTTGGGTTGTTTCTACCTTTTGACTACTGTGAATAATGCTGCAATGAACATTGGTATACAAATATACCCTCAAGCCCCTGCTTTCAATTACTTTGTGCATATACCCAGAAATGCAATTGCTGAATCAAATGACAATTCTATATTTAATTGGAAAATCACCATACTGTTTTCCACAGCAGCTGCACCACTGTATACTTCCATTAGTAATAAGAGTTCTAATTTCTCCACATTCTTGCCAACACTTTTTCTTTTTTTCTTTTTTTTAATAACAGCTATCCCAATGGGTCTGAAGTAGTATCTCATTGTGGTTCTGATTTGCATTTCCTGTTTAGTGATATTAAGCATTTTTTCATGTGCTCATTGGCTATCTGCATGTCTTCTCTGGAGACTTATCCAAATCCTTTGCCATTTTTAAAATCAAGTTTTTACATTGTTGTTGCATTCTGGGAGTTTTGTATGCTGGATGTGAAGTTCTTATTAGGTATGTGAATTACATGTATTTTCTACAACTCCATAGGTAATCTTTTTACTCTGTTGATAGTGTCCTTTGATGCACAAAATTTTTAAATTTTAATTAAGTCCAATTTGCCTATTTTTTGTTTTGTTGTCTGAATTTAGTGTCATATCCAAAAAATCACTGCTACATCCTAAGAGTTTTATGGTTTTAGCTCTCACATTTAGGTCTTTGATCCATTTTGTGTTAATTTTTGCACGTTAAGGTTGCAACTTCATTCTTTAGCCATGTGGTTTTCCAGCTTTCCCATCACTATTTGTTAAAAAAAAAAAACACTATGCTTTGAATAGGCTTGGCGCCCTTGTCAAAAATCATTTAGCTACGCATGAGAGGGTTTATTTCTAGGGTCGCCAGTCTATCCCATTGGTATGTCTTTATGCCAGAATCACATTGTTTTGATTACTGTCGCATTATAGTTAAGTTTTAAAATCTGGAGGCATAAATCTTCCAATTTGTTCTTTCTCAAGACTGATTTGGTTATTTGGGATTCCTTCAGATTCTATGTGAACTTCAGGATGAGTTTTTCTATTTCTGAAAAACAAAACAAAACAAAACAAAAACCCTAGAATTCTGATAGAGACTGCAGTGAATCTGTAAATCACTTTGGGTAGTGTTGACATATTAACAATATTAGATTTTCCAATCCATGAATGTGAGATGTGTTTCCATTTATTTATGTCTTTATTTAAGCAGTGTTCCACAGTTTTCATTGGACAAGGCATTCACCACCTTGGGTAAGCTAATTTCGGTGTGTTTTAATTCTTTTTGATGCTATGGTAAATTGAACTGTTCTTGTAACTTCCTTCTCAGATTGTTCATTGTTAGTGTACAGGAATGCAACTGATTTTTGTGTGTTGACTTTGTATTCTGCTACCTTGCTGAATTAATTAATTCTAAGTTTTTTGTTCTTGAGACAGTGTCTCACTCTGTCACCCAGGCTGGAGTGCAGTGGCACGATCTCAGTTCATTGCAACCTCCACCTCCCGGTTCAAACAATTCTCCTGCCTCAGCCTCTTGAGTAGCTGGGACTACAGGCACGTGTCACCATGCCTGGCTAATTATTATTATTATTTGTATTTGTATTTTTAGTAGAGACAGGGTTTCACAGCGTTAGCCAGGATGGTCTTCATCTCCTGACTTCATGATCTGCCCACCTCAGCCTTCCAAAGTCCTGGGATTACAGGTATGAGTCACCATGTCTGGCCTGTTACGGTTTTTTTTGGTGTGAAATCTTTAGGGTTGTCTACAGATCATACCATCTGTCGACAGATAGGATTTTACTTCTTACTTTCCAACTCAGATGTCTTATATTTTTCTAGCTTAGGCTAGAACTTCAGTACTGTGTTGAATAGGAATGGTTAAAAGTGAGCATTGTTGCTTGATCTTAGAGGAAAAGCTTTCAGTCTTTCACCACTAAGTATGACATCTACTGTGGGCTTTTCATATGTGGCTTTTGTTATGTTGAAGTAGTTTCCTTTTATCCCTCATTTGTTGAGTGTTTTTAATCACAAGAGGCTGCTGGATTTTCTCAAATGCTTTGTCTGCATCAATTGCGATTATCATCTGGTGGTTTTCCCTTCACTCTGTTAATGTGGCATATTATACTGATTTTTGTATGCTGAACCATCTTGCATTCCAGGAATTGATTTCATTTGGTCATGGTGTATAATCCTTGTAACATGCTGCTAAATTCTGTTTCCTAGTATTGACAATTGTTGAATCAGTGCTCATACGGAATATTAGTCTGTAATCTTTTCTTGTGGTATCTTTGTCTGGCTTCAGCATCAGGGTGATGCTAGCCTCGGAATCAATTAGGAAGCATCCTTCCTCTTCAATTTTTGGGAAAAGTTGGGGTTATTTTCTTGTTTGGTAGAATTCACAAATGAAAATCATAAGGTCCAGTGCTTTCTTTTCCAGGAGAATTCTGATTACTAATTCAGTCACCTTGCTAATTATAGTTCTATTCAGATTTTTCATAGTTCAGCAGTGGTAGGTTTTGAATTTCTAGGATTTTGACGGTTTCATCTGGGTTGTCCAATGTATTCTTATAACCCTTTGTGGTTTTTTAGAATCTAGAGTGCTGTCCTCATTTTCATATTTTAGCAATTGAGTCTTCCTTATTTTCGTAGTCCATCTAGGTACAGGTTTTTCAACTTTATAGTCTTTTAAAGAACCTGTAGTTTCATTTCTTTTTCTCTAACGTTTCTATTCTCTATTCAATTTATTATCTGTTCTAGTCTTTATTATTTCCTTCCATCTGCTGGCTTTGGATTTAGTGTTGCAAAGTCAGATGACATGAGATGTTGTTATTGTTGAGATGGAGTCTTGCTCTGTCGCCCAGGCTGGAGTGCGGTGGTGCGATTTCCACTCACTGCAGCCTCCGCCTTATGAGTTCAAGCAATTCTCCTGCCTCAACCTCCCAAGTAGCTGAGACTACAGGCACATGCCACTACACCCGGCTAATTTTTTGAGTTTTTAGTAGAGATGGGGTTCCACTGTGAGCCAGGATGGTCCCTCTCTCCTGACCTCATGATCCCCCCACCTTGGCCTCCCAAAGTGCTGGGATTACAGGCATGAGCCAACCATGCCCAGCCGACATATGATTTTTTTTTTCCTTTTTTTTGAGATGGGGTTTCACCATGTTGGCCAGGATGGTCTCAAACTCCTGACCTCATGATCCGCCCACCTTGGCCTCCCAGCACTTCGCTGGGATTACAGGCGTGAGCCACTGTGCCTGGCCTGATTTTTTTTTTTTTTTTTAATGTAAGCATTTATGTCTATAAAATCTCTCCTTAAGCAGTGCTTTTACTACATCCTATAAATTTTGGTATGTTGTATTTTTCTTTTTAAGTTTCCCTTGTGATTTCTTCCTTACCCATTGGTTGAGTGTGTTAATTTCCACAATGGAGGCTTAATTTACTGTTCAATGATCTCATCTCGAGTTTGTTGATTCTTTATTCTACCTGCTCATATCAGCTGCTGAGCCCCTCTAATGAAAATTTCACTTATTATACTTTTCTCCTCCAGAATTTTTTTTATAATGCCTAGCTCTGTTGGATATTCTGATTTTGTTCATTTATCATTTTCCTGATTTCCTTTCTTCCTTTCTTTCTTCATGCTTTCATTTAGGTTTTTTTTTTTGAGACGGAGTTTCGCTCGTTACCCGGGCTGGAGTGCAATGGTGCGATCTCGGCTCACCGTAACCTCCGCCTCCTGGGTTCAGGCAATTCTCCTGCCTCAGCCTCCCGAGTAGCCGGGATTACAGGCACACGCCACCATGCCCAGCTAATTTTTTGTATTTTTAGTAGAGACGGGGTTTCGCCAAGTTGACCAGGATGGTCTCGATCTCTTGACCTCGTGATCCACCTGCCTCAGCCTCCCAAAGCGCTGGGATTACAGGCTTGAGCCACCACACCCAGCCTTCATTTAGTTCTTTGGACCTATTTGAGTTGTTTTAAAGTATTTGTCTAGTTTCATGTCCTTCATTAGAACAATGCCTGTCAGTTAATTTTGATCTTTCGAATGGGCATTATTTTCCTGTTCCTTTGAATGGCGATTTTTTTCTTGGGAATTGGGTATTCACTATTATAATATGGTAACTCTAGGTATGAGATTCTTTCCTATTCTCATGGTTTACTAGATTGTTTATTGTTAAAAGCTGTTATCCATTTGTTTTCAGAGTTTTCCAAACTACATTATAAAAGATGATTCCTTTTGTGTGTCATCACTGAAGTCTCTCTTCCTTTTATGTCATGTTCAGCTATTTTGACAGAAATTCCCTTGAATGCCAGGAGCTATCCTAGATTATACAAATTGGCTTTGTGCCAGGTAATCCTTCAATACTTAACTTTGCCCTGCTTTTGAGCGTAGGGACTAGAGCAAGGTGAAAGCTTAGCTCTTAGAACTTTCTGGGCAAGTGTTTTCCCTGGGCATCCATGTCGCATTTTAAATCCCTCCTGTATATATAACTGTTCCCAAAAGTCTTACCCAGATTCTCCACTGCGCCTTAGTTTTCTATTTTATGTTTCTACTCATCACCTTTTGCCCCAGACACTTGTGGCTCTTTGCAGCTTTTATAAGCAGTGCCCACCCTTCCAGTTAGGCAAAACAACAACGTGACCTTGGGTCCGTCCTTCAGGTATCCCCAGATGGGTTAGAAAAAAATGTACATGGTAATTTGCAAAAAAAAAAGTCTATTCTGTTTTCCAAGGGAGGAAACTGGGCTGCTGCTGCTTCAAGACTGCCACAGTGCAGGGAGGAGTCGGGGCAAGAGCCAGTAAAAATGTCACAAAATTTTCTTACCATTCTGAAGACGATTGGGCATTCTTTCGGTTGCTGTAAACCTTTGCATTTTCCAAAGCTCCAACAAAGCTTGTTCAGACAGCTGCTACTCAGTTTTTAATGTTTTGATGGAGAAACAAAAGCTTGCAGCTTCCAAGTCCACTCACTTTGCTGATGTCGCTTGGGTCAGTTATGTTTTATTCCTCCCTATCATCTCCCTGTAATTCTAGTATTATAACAAGACCTCGAATACGGTATGTTTATTAAGTATGGTGATTAAATTTTGGTTAGTCAAAATTAGAAAAATGTCAGCGGTCTCAAAATTGTCCTCAATCCGATCATTTCCATTTAAAGGCAACATTAATGAACATACTTTCTTTCAGTTTCTTCTAAATTAATCTATCTTGCCTATCTTTGCTGGCTGTGACAACAGTCACTACAAAGTGAAAACTTTTATAAGTCTGTTTTAAGAAATGAAAGTTTCCAATCTATTACGTGGTATTTATTGGCTTCTGCCAGTTTCCTACTTTGTAGCAGCCTATGTTCTTGTATCTGTCTTCAGTTGTGGCACAGGGTAGAAGTGAAATACGTCAAACAAAAATAACATGTCTTGCAAATATTTGATTATTCTTCCCTATACAGGGTCAATATTAAAGTAACCTTCTGGTACCACACTCTTTACATAGTGTAAGTGTTCATTTTGTTCATTTAACAAGGATATTATTACTAACGCTTCTTTTATTATTTTAGGATTTTCATTAAGCCAATTCATACCCAGTTTCTACAGCAAATCAAGTCAATCATCTAAAATCTTATGATTTCTTCCTAACAGAAGGATCTGGAGTCTTTTGTTCCCATTAAAACTCAATTTATGAGCTGGGCGCAGTGGCTCAAGCCTGTAATCCCAGCACTTTGGGAGGCTGAGGAGAGTGGATCACGAGGTCAAGAGATCAAGACCATCCTGGTCAACTTGGTGAAACCCCGTCTCTACTAAAAATCTAAAAAATTAGCTGGGCATGATGGCTCGTGCCTGTAATCCCAGCTACTCAGGAGGCTGAGGCAGGAGAATTGCCTGAACCCAGGAGGCGGACGTTGCGGTGAGCCGAGATCACGCCACTGCACTCCAGCCTGGGTAACAAGGGCGAAACTCCGTCTCAAAAACAAAAACAAAAACAAAAACAAAACTCAATTTATGGCAGTGCAAACCTGGGCCAGACTGGGTATAAAATGACAAAAGCACATTTATATTCTTAAAATTTTCTGCAGATTGCATAGAAAGTTCTCAGATTTATAATTGTTTTAATTCTTTGCATGTTCATTTTAATAAATCTGCAATATAAACCAGCTGCACATCTTTTGCTATCTGACCTCCTAGGCTGAAGGTTAGGGTTTGCTCTAAGCAAAACTGAGATAACTACAATGTAAAGCGGCCTACTGGATTGCCCGCTTTTGTCAATCTGCAGAGGTGTGTCTATTTCTAGGTCTTAATTTCAAGGTTTACTTGCCCTCTTCCTTAGACTTTACTCGGATCAAAGGGAATGGAAATATACTCCTTGCTTAAGCCTTATACAAAGGAAACTATAGCCCCAGAAATCATTTTGCTTTGAGAGTATGCAGATGAAATAAGTAGTTTTAAATGTCTTGATTAAATAAAGCATTCTATGATCTGATCATCAGCTTAGTAAGCAGGCTAAGGATGCACCTTTACTCTCTTTTTTATGCTCACATTTTTTTCATGTCATCATTATTTTCAGTTTCACAGAGGACTACAATGATTGTTATCTCTAGGAATTTAGTTTGTTTTTAGCTAATTCTTTAACGCTTTTGTTTAAGACAAGCCTTTCAAAATTGTAATAAATTAGTTATGCAGATTTAACTTCGGTTAAATTACTATTTCCCTTCCTTGCAGAACTTCAAGGCCTCTGAGAGGCAGGGAGAATGACTTCTGTTCTTATCAGTACTACTATTATTTCTGTTAGGTCAACTTTTCCCTTTCTACTTTGCACTAAGTTTGCAACCAGATGACTAAATGATTTTACCGTTCATAACTGAGCCCCAAAGGCTCAGTTATGAAAAGGAACCCTGTAACAACATTAAATACTGTATGCAATTATCCTGTATTAGACTCTCCTTTGATATATAACAAAATATTTTATTTGAGTATTAATTTGTTTAAAATCCATTCTATTCTAAGGCTCATTTTGTTCATAATTTTCAGTTTTAAAAATCCCTTTTCTCTACTGTTCAACCAACTCTGGTTAATATCAGGGACCAAAAAAGTTGGAAAAATATTTGCCTTATGAGCTATATGAGCACGTTCAAGGAACAGAATTTTAAGGCATTTTGATAATAGCTGAATAACAAGAGCTAAATATAAATATTCACAGATGAAAAGTTTTGACCAATTTTTCTTTGGACTTTCCTCAGGGACTAGGATTTAGAATAACCATGAATTAAAGGAATCTTCTAAGTATTTTTATCACATATATATAAATAGCAAGAGAAAAATCTTTTGAGTTTTTAAAAAAGGGGATACAAGTGATAAAAAGGGAAAAGCAGGAATAATGTTAATACATTTGACTTCACTTACCTTGCAAGTATTCTACTGTCCTGTTAGAACAAACCACTGACGGTTACAGAAGTTAACGTTAATTACATCACAGTGTATTAGGTGGAATATGCTAATTTCTCTCACATAAAACAGTCTGGAGGTGGATAGTCCACACCAATTATGGTGTTTCTTCAACGAGGTTGTGCAGGGACCAAGATCCTTCTGTGGTTTTCTTCCAAAGAGTGTGTTGCCTCCTCTGCAGGATCCAGGATGGCTCACTACCAGATCCACAATCCAAGCAACAGGATAGAGAAAGGGGCAAAAAAAAGATCCTGCCATTTTGAAGGACACACATCATTTCCCCTCACGTTCTGTGGTCCAGAGCAGTCATATCTGCACAGGAGACTGGGAAGTGTGGTCTTTATTCTAGGAGGCAACCCCAACTGAAAAACCAAAGGTTCTATCATTATGTGAAAAGAAAAGAATGAATATTGAGGGAAATTGGTGCTCTCTACATATCACTTATTTATAGAAATTCAAACTTGAAAATCATTCTACTGGGAATATGACAGGAATGACTAGCTGACAAACATCAGCTATTCTGGGTTTTCATTTATAAAGGATTAGTTTACTTCCTTTGTTTATCCACCAAAAGCAATGAAATGCAAAACATTTTCTGAATGAGTTCCAAGGTATGTTTTATTGGTATAAAACCAAAATAAGATGATGTAATTCTCTGGTCTACCAGTTAGCTATATAGACCTAGATGGAAAAAAAAAAGATTTTTAAGGAAAAAAGTAAAACGTTTTACTTATAATAAAATACTGATTAGTCTTGTCAATTTATCTGACCAAAACAAAAATAGTTCTTTCATTTTTGTCAAGTAAAAAGTAATATTATCACAACTTCTGAAAAAATTCATAAAATTGAAAAGCAGAGAAAAATTTCTCAAGCCATCAGTATATTTTTCTCCCTTACTATAGGAGAAAAAAAGGTATTCATCATTCTGCTAAAAGACATCACCTAACATTGCAAGGGGTACTCAGGGAATGTCTTAAATCTCTATCATACTGATGAATCCCCTTTTGCTCTTCCTGTGGAGGAAGACTACTTAAGGTCACGTTACTTAGCAGCTACATGATCTGGTGCAACACAAGCAAAACTATAATCACTCCGCCTGTGCCTAATGCAAAAGCTCTCAACTCCTAGTCTGTGTTATGTCCAAAGTTGTCCTTCATCTAATGTATTAAAAACTACCTTCGTGTGATCTTAGAGCATCAATCAAAGCTACAAAACAGATGTATCTTAAGTTATTTTTGTTTGAAATACACATAGACCAAGTTTCCATTTTCTCAAAAAAGCAGAACCCAAAAGTTATACTGCATGAAAGCCACTTTAAAGTTGGCTTTATTTAGATGACCCCAGATGTATGAGTGCCATTATGGTTGTATAGCTATGAAACAGATCATCATCTTTTACCTCATTACATTTCCTCAATATAAAGTTCCCAGTGACTATCCGATCACATCCAATTTCTCCATTTCCAAAGAAGCCGAATAAGGGCACACTAGGAAAATACTTTCTAAATGCATCCGCCTCAACATTCCCCTTGGCTCTGTAATACTGAAAGCCCCTGCCAACACACGCAAACATGAAGCCGACAGTGTTCCGCTCCGGAATGTTGGCCGCTTTGAGGCGCTGCACCGCAGCCTCAGCCGTCTTCTCGTCATTGACGTCCTCGCTGAGGAGCACGGTGGCACTCTGGATTCGGTGTCCACTAAATGACAGTCCAACCACACCAGTGGCATCAATATCCAGAGGCTTCCTGAAAAATTAAGTTAGAAAAGTGGCAATATCTCATGGAACATTAAAATTTTTAAGTATAAAAGCAAAATCCTTCTGATTCACTGATGGGAGGCTGCTGCCTTTAGCAGGCTATGGTCAAGCTGAGGCACACCCTCACAGGTGAGTAAAATAGGGTTAAAAGTTATTAAAATTAATACATTAAAAAATGCACAAGGCAGATCAAGAGAAGCCACCATTTTTTTTCAGTCACAAATACAAAGGGGCAATGCACATCCGTAACAATTGCTGAAAGCCATATTCAGTTATTAGAAGGTAGCTTCCTTACCTTTCTGACTTCCTTAAAAGGAACCTTATCATTTTATTAATATACACAAAGATATCCATTAAATGAAGCCTTCTGCCATTATTTGCACTGTTCATGTCTTTTTCCTCTACTTCAGCTGTCAAATTCTGAAAGAGGCATATTAAAAATATAATAATGGAGGGTGATTTTATTTTTTAGAGACAAGGTTCTCTGTCAGCTAAGCTGGTAGCTCACTGCAGCCTCAAACTCCTGGAATAAAGCAATCCTCCTGCCTGAGTCTCTCAGTAGCTGGGACTACAGATACATGTCACCACACCTGGATAATCTGTAAATATTTTGTAAAGATTGGATCTCACTATGTTGCTCAGGCTGGTCTCAAACTCCTGGGCTCGAGTAATCCTCCTGCCTCAGTCTCCCAAAGTTCTGGGATTACAGGGATAAGCCACTGTGCCCAGTCTTAGAGGGCAATTTTTAAAACCTATTAACTCTACAAGTTTTAGCTTTATGTCTAGTCCACTAGAAAATATGATTTTTTTTGTCTTGTTTATTGCTTTGAGTCGAGTTCAGCTTAATTTGATGGTTAAAAACTCATGCTTTCTGTTTGTATTTGCCTAGTATTTTTTAAAAATGAAGCATTTTATCCTTAGAAAAGAAAATGCAACATTGATAAGAGTTATAGCATCATATAGTGAACATCCACTAGCGGAGAAACAAGTATGTTATATTTCTATCATGCTTCCAACATCTGAATCTATAAAATGGGCAAGATTCACTGGATTAGTGAGAAACTAAGACTCAAAAAAGGTTAAGTAACCAAGATAATAAGGCTAGCTAGTAGTAAAATCAGTTTCTGAGGGGCAAAACCCATCTTCTGAAGTCCTCTGCTGCTTTTAAAACTTTATCACATTTATCACATTTCCTCTTTGGTACACAGTTGTTAATACACTTGTCAATCTTGCCTCAAAGAATTATCCACCTTCCTTCTGGGGCCCTGGGTCAGTTGGGTTATCTGGACTTTATTAAAATGGAGCACTCATCTCAATGGTTTCTCTTACCCACTCACTGACAGAATATGAAGACCACTTTAAAATTAATGGGTCATGTGAAGAGTAATGATGGGGGGGTGTTTCTCATATTAGGTATAAAAAGTAGACGATATACAAATAGCTACACTTACAAGCTAGTGCCACAGATGTTATAAGTCTGAGTGAGATATCTGCATTTCAAAGGTACATTGTATGTTGAATCACCATTGCCCTATTGATATACAATTTAAAAGTTAATAGCAAAGACACAGCAAAAATTAGGCAAGAGGGGAAATAACTCAGCCACCAAGAATTTGGTGTATGTATGCACGAAACCCAGTGTTTGATATCCCACTGCCTGGAATTCAAAGTCCTTGGCTTTCCTCTCTTCCTCCTCCCTGGCAGTCCAGAGACCTCAACTTGAGCTATTTTCCTAGGTCTATTATGGGTAGAGAGTACCAGAAGAGAAACTGTAACAAGGATGACTTACATTATTCTTACGGATACTGATCTCCAATAGTCTGTCCCCATGTCACCACTCTAGGATGCAAACATTGAACAGAGTGGGAAACAAATGCTAGTGTTTACAAGCACTGAGGGTGGGGTAGGGTCTCATTCTCCTGCTAGAAACAAATGACACTTATGTCCACCTAACTGGTTCAAATTCAAAATGGTATGTACTTTCATGCAAGATGGAAAGGAAGTAATGGCTTCCAAGACAGAAGAGCAAATATTTTTATCTTTGAAAGCAAAAGCCTTAGTAACAAAAATCAAAGATCCACAATTTTTGATCTTGAAAAAGCCTTTCAAAAGATCTAATACAGAATTTCCAAAAGTCAGTAGGATTTGTAAGATGCTCTGTGGAAAAAAGGTTTTGTGACCAAATAGTTTGGGAACTGTCACAGGTAATACTATTCCCCTTCCAGATTTCCAAAGCATGGAGCATATTAAAGGCTCTGAGAAGTTCTGCCATAAAGATACACTTTAACCATGTGTTTCCTTTAAAGGAGGAAACTAGAGGAAGTGACATATCGAGGTCACACAGAGTACCACACCTGTCACAGGAAAGATCAACGGGCAATGGCAACATCAATTTTAGGGAGAATGTGAGCCCAACTAAGAAGTTCTTAAAGGACGATGTATCTAAAAATGGAATTCTCCAACCATAAGCAGAATTATGTTGAGTAAGCCCCTTGGCCAATGTCTACTGCAAAATGGAATAAACTATTATCTTAACAATTCTTTAAACATGTTTGTTAAATTGTGAACCCCAAAGTGACAAAACCTGAGACCATTTCCCTTCATTCACAGAGGAAATCAGAAGCACACAAGACATACTTTTCAGAAGTCAGTGATGACAGGTTGTCCACCTGGCCTCCAGCCAAGACGATATTCATATCACTGAAAGCGCTGACTACTTGCTGCAGAAAATTATTGGCTCCCACCTTACAGCAATTATAGCCGAAGACAAGGACCACACGAAGTTCAGGGTTATCTAAAAGACCTGCAGAGAAACAAGGGCAACAGTTAAAGACAGCCTTAAAACAGAAATTATTTTATATATGTTGCAAAATGAAATGTTACTGTTAATGACTTGCGCTCCTTGTTAAGGGCAATTTAGTAGCTTATCAAGTTTTCCATTTTTTTACATTTTAAAAATCTTATTTTACATCTTCTTTGATCTTGTCAAGTTTTCCATTCTTTACAAACATTATGCAAAATCGTAATTACAATTTTTTTCTATTAAAAAAACTAAATGGCTATTTGTATTAAGAAATAATACAATCAACACAAATAACAAAGCAGCTATGTACTGAGCAGCAACCCTGGGTGGACCAAGGTGCAGGCTGCCTCCCGGTCAGGAACAAAAGGGAACACTGGTTTACAGAGCTGGGGTGGCAGCAGTGAGAATTTAAAGATTTTTTTTTTTTTTAAGGAGAGAAAAGGTGCTAACCACCTATAGTGTGCTGAATAGTGCCCCCTGCCCCTCCAAAAGGTATATCCACATCAAATCTCTGAAACCTAGACATGTAGGCTTATTTGGAAAAAGGATTTCCGCAGATGTAATTAAGGATATTTTTTATTTTTTATTTTATTTTATTTTTTTTGGAGAGATGGGGTCTCACTATGTTACTCAGTAAGGATCTTGCAATGAAATCATCTGGCTTATCCAGATGGGCACTAAATCCAATGACAGTGTCCTCACAATGAAAGATTAAAAACGGAGAGACAGAGAAGAAAAGGCAGTGTGATCACAGAGGCAGACACTGGAGCGGTGGAGAAAGGAAAAGAACAGACTCTCCCCTAGAGCCTTCCGAGGTAGCACGGCCCCTACTGCCATCTCAGTTTCAGACTTCTGGCCTCCTCCACTGTGCAGAATAAATTTCTGGTTTGAGGCCACCAAATTTGGGGGACTTTGTTAAAAGCAGCCACAGGAAACTACTACATCACTAAAATACAGGCTTTATTCACCTCCTCCAGGGAAGCCAGTGGGAGTAAACGTGAATTAGCCTTTAAAAGTTCCTTCCAAAGCAGGAAAATGTTCAACTCCGTGACGACTAAAAGCTGCTACCACTAGGAGGCGGCAGAGTGTAACAGACAGCCTACTGCTCTGGCCACAGCTCCCAGGTTTCACAGGAGCCTCTGGCGGCTTATTTACTGACTACCAATTTGATTTTTTTTTTTTTTTTTTAACTTTTAAGTTCAGGGATACATGTACATGTGGTTTGTTACATAGGCAAATATGTGTCACGGGGGTTTGTTGTGCAAATTATTTCATCACCCAGGTAATAAGCCTAGTATCCATTAGTTATTTTTCTTGATCCTCTCCCTCCTCCCACCCTCCACCCTCTGGGAGGCCCCAGTGTCTGTTGTGCTCCACTCTGTGTCCATGTACTTCCATCATTTAGCTCCCATGTATAAGTGAGAACATGCAGTATTTGGTTTTCTGTCTCTGTGTAGGTTTGCTAATGATAATGGCCTCCAGCTCCATTTGTGTCCCTGCAAAAGACATGATCTCATTCCTTTTATGGCTGCACAGTATTCCATGGTATTTATGTACCATTTTTCTTTATCCAGTTTATCACTGATGGGCATTCAGGTTGATTCCATGTCTTTGCTATTGTGAATAGTGTTCCAATGAACATACATGTGCATGTGTCTTTATAACAGAATAATTTATATTCCTTTGAGTATATACCCAGTAATGGAACTGCTGGGTCAAATGGTATTTGTGTCTTTAGGTCTTTGAGGAATCACCACGCTGTCTTCCACAATGGCTAAACTAATTTACACTTCCACCAACAATTTTTAAGCATTTCTTTTTCTCTACAAACTAGCCAGCATCTGTTATTGTTTGATTTTTTACTAGCCATTCTGACTAGTGTGGGATGGAATCGCATTGTGGTTTTGATTTGCGTTTCTCTAATGATCGTGATGCAGAGCTTTTTTTCATATGATTGTTGGCCACATGTATGTCTTCTGCCAGCATTACCAAACAGAGTGCTTTGGGGACAGGAAAATGAATCCAATACCTAACACACTTGTGTTTCCATTTGATTTGACCACATGACTTCTACCTTGACAGACCTAAGGCAGTTACCTTAAGGAAACAAAGGGTATGCAGATTCATGAATGACCAATTGCTAACACCAAATAACGACCTGTTCTGGGAAACTGCCTCCGGTCTATTTCCAATTCTCTACACAGTAAATTACTGACTTGGACAGTAAAAAGAACATTAGTCTCATGACATCATATACCCCAAACCATCACTAAAGGATCTTTTTTCTCCTATAGACTAGCCCACAAAATTTTGAGAGAATATGTTTCCTTCTTTAAAACAGATTTTCAGAGTTAGAAGAGGCCTGTGAGATCAACAGTCTAGTTTTATTTTACAATGACTGCCAATGACAGAGAACTCACTACCCCAGGACAGTATAATGACAAACTCTACATTAAAACCCACACACATCTCCTGACACTGATGGCTTTAGGTTTTAGAAACCTTATGACTTCTGGATCTCAACCTTACCTACTGTTTCTAAGCTCTAGATGCTCTTTTACAATTGTCTACTCAACATCTTATCTGAATATTCTAAAGGCACCAGTCCCATTCATTTAACAAACAGACACCCAACGTAAAGGAAAATTAAAAAATCTCGGGACCTCCAAACTCCTTATGCCAAAGGGAAAGTTAAGCCTAGAGGCTGAGTCAAGTGAAGCTCCATCCTCTCCCCAAATTAACAGCTGCTACTTCACAACCCTGTGTTGTTGCATTCTACATTAGCCAGACTCACCCCACACACTCCCACCACCCTGCCAGGAAAGGCAAAAGGCTTTAGGCATCTCCAGATGACTGTTTCCACAAGTCATTCATAAGGAAAATCTTTGCTGGCCCCAAAACCTTTAAGATGTACATCCTCCCATAAAACAAGGACATGTCTGCAATCTATTCAATTCCACACTGGTAACATCCATTACAGGCTTATCTTCCCAGATGCCGCACAAAAACATCATGAGATCAGTAATTCATCCACCTACTCTGAGACGCATAACTGGTTCTTCCTTTCTTCAAAAGGTTCACCTTATCCTCTGTAAAATGTAAATTTACTGGACTAAAGTCTCACAGGAATGTAACCACTCACCTCAGGCCTATCCTTCCCCATCCTTCCTTCCCTCCTTTAAAAACATGTATTGAAAACCTCTGCAGAGTACATGGCCACTCATTTGTGACTAGTGTTTGTCCTGGATACACCCTCAACCTCTGGCTCAGTAAACCTCGAATGATTCAGATTCTTGCCTCAGTCACACATTTTGGTTAAAACCATCTTCTCCAGCGTATTTACTCTCAGCGAATGAACACTTCCCCCTCCCCACAACGCCCAGAAAGTGGAATCACCTTCCCCTACCCCAATTTAGTGAACAGACCCACCTTGGCCAAGGCCGGCTGCCTGACAGAGCAGACGGCTCTGCATTTGACCCACAGAAGGGAACAGAGGGAAGGCAGAACTCCGACTCCTCGCCACTCAAAATCTAAAGGCCCGAGATAGGAGGGAAGGGAAAGGAGCAGTGCCAATTTTTCATGAAAGGTTCTGGGTTTCCCTCAATTCATAGGTAAAGGGTCAACAAGGACCCAATGTTCTGGGCCACCTGCCATAGCATCTGACTATAGATTTTATTCTAGAATTTCCCAAAAGTTGATACATTAGCAGGGGCTCACCACAACTATTAAAAACAATTCCAGAACAGTATTTACAAGGCACTTTAAACAGTGTAACCTCCTGGTGAACCTTTCAAGATGATACGCTGGTCACAAAATGTAACCTCAGGTAACAGAATAGATTGACCTGCCATGTAGGACTGGTAACTAGGATTCAAGTTAAATATATACTGCAGGTGTCTACCAAGAGATGTCTTTAGTTTTGGAAGAGTATCAAACTGTTCTTTCCAGTAATAATCCTGTTAGGTACATGTAGCAAAGAATTACCAGAATTACTAGGGATTTTTCATCCACCAAGCCCCTACTCTCCTCCCTGGCTCTAAATCCCCACTTGCGGTTGGTGCATCTGGAGTTGAGCCTGATCTTCGCCACCCCCAGTGCAAAACCCCATCACAGTGGTCTCTTTAAAAGGTGTCAGCACCACTTTTTCTTTAACGCTACCTTCCTGCCACTTCTGCTTTCTCAAGGGCTGGGCGACTTTCAGGCAGAGCAAGTTCAATCCCTTAAGCTTCAGTACTAATTGTCTCTGCTTCACATCTGGTATTGCCATGACCCCCCTTCAAGTTTCTCTATGATGTCTGCGGGTAACTTTAAAACTTTGTCCTTCTTCAAATTTTTTTGGAATCTGACTTAAGTCATGAAAGTTCCATTTTAACCCCTCTTGGTGGCTGGCAGAATTCAAGAGGAGTAATTAAAGGATCAAAAAGCAGGGAGCAGAAAGAACCTGAACGATCTACAAGCGACATCACCAGATTATCAATCTCATAACACACACTTGAGTATAGCGCGCTGTTCTAAGTACATTACAGAAATTAACTTATTTAATGCCTGTAACAATGTGTTATGTACTGCTTTACTCCTAAAAAGTCTGTGTGAGGATTTGAAACTTTCAAGATTCATTAGTCAATGTACTATACAGCTGCACTAGCCACAGACCCATATGACACCACTGCCACCTTCCTCATCCTCAACACCCAACATCTCAGCAGTCACCAACCACATCCTGTCCATTCAGTCCCAAACTTCATCTTGAATCCAACCTCTTTTCTTCAACTCCACTCATCACTGCCCTGCTCCAAGCTGCCATCTCCTCTTTCCTTAACCACAACAACAGCCTGTTTCTCCTGCATCTACTTTTTTAAAAAAGCATTTTAACTGAAAAATTTTAAAGGCATATACTTCTCATGTACAACACGGTGTTTTGAAATATATATACACTATTGAATGGGTAAATTAAGCTAGTCCTGCATCTACTCTTGTACTCTAAAATGATCACCACACCATAGCAAGAGTGGTATTTTCAAAAGTCTATCAAATTTTGCCACTCCTGTGTTTAGAAACCTGGCTTCCTGCTGCACTTCCCTCAAATATTTTTGATCCGTGGTCAGCTGAATCCATGAATGCAGAACCCATGGATATGGAAGGCCAACTATACCTAAAATTAGGACACAAGATAGCAAGTGAAAGAATGGAGATGGCCATTTTAAGCTGGGAAAAGCTTCAATTTCCAGAAGAAAATGATGCCTTTGAACAAGCCAAAACCACTGACATCAAGCGGCTCAGGAAAGGACACCTATAAGAAAGCTTCACAGAGCACAACAATTTTGGGGTTGTTTTTCCTTGCAGCTTTCTTCTTCGTATACTTGGCACTAAAACGCAAACACGATCTAACAAATACAATAATTTTATCATAAAAGGGGGTCTCCTGCTCAAGATTTTGGCTCTTTCTTACAAACTAACAAAAGTAGGGTCCTAGCTTCAACCAGTGCTATATCAGGGCCTCATCAAAGATTCCCAGGAAGCTCAGGGGGTGGGGTGGGGAACAGAAGACAGAGTACTGCCCAGGGAAGAGCCATGCCACCTCTCTGGACAAAAAAGGCAGCACACAGAAGGTCTGGCCATATGACCTTTACCAGCAGCACTGAATCACAAGGCAAAATAAGCGTCTCTAATGGGGTTTGATCTTTCTCAATTTCTTCTCTCAATCCTGCTCCTCCTGTCCAGTGTTCCCATTTCTGGTCTCTGCACAACCATCACCCCGTCTCCCAGGATCAAAACTCAAAAGTAATTACTGAGGCCCCAGTTTCCCTTCTCTTTCACATCTAATCACTTGTTAATTTCCTCTAATTCATTCCCTACTCCCCATGCCCTAGTGTTATTTCTTGCCTGGACTCTTGAAGAGAACTCCTAAGGGGTCTCCCATTTCCAGTGTCTCCCCACACAGGAGAGCCACATTCACCTCTGTTCAATGACATCTGAGTAACAGCTACCATTTACTGTGTACAGGAACTAAGCCCAGACTCTTTTGCCTGGCCTC
This sequence comes from Saimiri boliviensis, assembly GCF_048565385.1. NCBI lineage: Eukaryota > Metazoa > Chordata > Mammalia > Primates > Cebidae > Saimiri > Saimiri boliviensis. The sequence goes on from NC_133450.1 coordinate 2,929,128, forward strand.
ACTGCACCCCACCCTTTGTTCCCATGATCTCCTTGCACATACCCTTTGCTTTCAAAACGATGACTGTTTCTCCAACAGGCTCTGGGATTTCCTGGCTCTGTGCCTGTGTTTCTGCATTCCTTTAACCAGTGATATTACTCATCTGTATCTCTCATATGCTTCCCATCCTTCAAGGACTTAAATACCACCTGCTCCAGAAAGCCTCCTTGATGCCTCCCACTGGCAGAAACCCTACAGCAATCTACCCATTCTGCTCTCACAGCACACCTCACATGCTCACTGGGTTATGATACAGTCAAGCACCACGTAACACTTCAGTTAAGGACAGCCAGGCATGGTGATGCACACAGTAAGCATATACAACAGTGGTGCCAGAAGATTAATAGAGCTACAAAATCCCTACTGTCTAGTGTGTAGCACAACGCATTACTCAAATGTCTGTGGTGGTGCTGTTGTCAACAAGCCTGCTGCAGTACCAGGCGTATAAAAGCGCAGCACACACAGTCATGTACGATGCATCATACTTGATGACAATAAATGACTATGTTACTGGCTTATGATTTACTATCCTATACTTTTTATTGTGATTTTAGAGATGACTCCTCCTACTAAGGTTAAAAAAAAAAGTTAACTGTTAAACAGCCTCAGGCAGGGTCCTTGAGAAGGCATTCCAGAAGAAGGCACCGCTGTCATAGGAGATGACCGCTCCATGCGTAGTACTGCCCCAAAGACCTTCCAGTGGGACGAGATGCAGCGGTGGAAGACAGTGACATTGATGGTCTTGACCCTGTACAGGCCTAGGCTAATGTGTGTGTTTATGTCTTAGTTTTTAACAAAAAGCTTACAAAAAGTTAAAAAAATAAATTAAGGATATAAGAAAACTTTTTATCTAGCTGTACAATGTGTTTGTTTTAAGCTAAGGGTTATTACAGAAGAGTTTAAGAGCTTTAAAAAAAAGTAAATATTTAAAATGTAAAAAAGTTACAGTAAACTAAGGTTAATTTAATATTGAAGAATTTTTTTTTTTTTTTGAGACAGTCTCACTGTCACCCAGACTGGAGTGCAGTGGTGTGATCTTGGTTTACTAACACCTCCACCTCCCAGGTTCAAGCAATTTTCCTGCCTCAGCCTCCTTAAGTAGCTGGGACTACGGGCACGTGCCACCACACCTGGCTAATTTTTGCATTTTTAGTAGAGATGGGGTTTCATCACGCTGGCCAGGCTGGTCTCAAACCCCTGACCTCAAGTGATCCACCTACCTCGGCCTCCCAAAGTGCTAGGATTACAGGCTTGAGCCACTGTGCCTCGCCAAACAAAAATTTTTTAATTAATTTAGTGTAGTCTAAGCATACAGTGTTTATAAACTATACTCTACAGGGCTATACAGGGCTAGGCCTTTATACTCACTCACCACTCACTGACTCACCCAGACCAACTTTGAGTCTTGCAAATCTCATTCATGTTAAGCGCCCTAGAGAGGTATACTGTCTTTCATATCATGTTTTCACTATCTTTTTAATGTTTAGGTATGTTCAGATGCACTAATACTTACCATGTGTTACAACTGCCTACAGTATTCAGCACAGTAACATCCTGTCCAGGTTTATAGCCTAGGGGCAACAGGCTATGCCGTATAGCCTACGTGTATAGTAGGCTGTACATCTAGGCCTGTGTAAGTACTATGAGGTTCACCTAACAACAACATCGCCTAAAGATGCATTTCTCAGAACTCATCCCCTTCACTGAGCAACACATGACCATAGATGTATCCTTCATACCTTTTCTGGAATGTCACTGAGACAGAATCTGCATCCAGTTATGACACCTTTAACATGCTGAAAAAAAATTTTTTTTTTTTTGGAGACAGGGTCTCCCTCTGTCACTCAGGCTACAGTAGAGTGGCATGATTTCAGCTCATGGCAACCTCTGCCTCTTGGGCTCAAGCAATCCTCCCACTTCAGCCCCCCAAATAGCTGGGACTACAGGTGCATGCCACCATGCTTGGCTAGTTTTTTAGTTTTTTTTTGTAGAAATGAGGTCTCACTATATTCTCCAGGCTGGCCACCTCAGCTTCCCAAAGCACTGAAATTACAGACATGAGCCACCATACCCAGCCTGAATAAAACGAATGTAGGATTTCTACGTTATGAGCCAACTGAATATAGACAGCCATCTAACTCATCAACAGCAACACATTTGTCATCTTCTTCCTTCCTTATACTAAATTTGCTGCTGTCAGTCTTTCCAGAATCTGGGCTAAGTTGCCCTGGACTGGCTTACTCCAAGGCCTCCAAAGGCACTTGACGCTTTTACGGACAGACTGCCAGGCAACATGCAAATAGCTCTCAAACCAACATGTCTGACCACAGCCATTCCTTTGAGTTTCAGACCTACTACTTTCCAACCCCCTGACCAACTCTGAAAAACATCTAGTTTGCTGAACTTTGTTAGCTCCAGCTAACCTACCAATATCAAGTCTCATTATGTTATGACAAGATCACATAATGTCAGTACATAGCCACATTTGCTCCTAAAATTCACTTTGCCTTTACACTTAACGAAGGGTAAATGTTAAAGGCACTATCTGACCTCTTTTCAGAGGAGGTTTGGCATTCTTAATTTAGGATAGCTTTAACATTGCTGCTAACTCTGCTATTTACATACCCTAAGAGCCTTAACTCTCTACTGCCATTAAATTTCAGTTTGAGACGTGCAGCGCAGCACTGTACCCGGCATACAGTAGCTCCATAAACACTGGCCATCATTAATGGTCACTTCAAGCCAAGACACGTGCATGCTCCTCTGGCATATGGCTTCTGAATGAGCTAAGCACACTTAAAACCTTCAACTCCCTTTCACCTGATGTCCCCTCCTGAGCTACTTATCAACCCTCCCTCTAGTCCATTCCCTGCCACACTACAAGGCCACACTACAGATGTAGGGCCCATGCTTCACACAGTAAAGCCCGCCTGGGTAGAGACCAACACTAGCATCTAGCTACATCTCCTGTTGCTAAGTGCTTTATGGAAGTCATTTCGTTTAATCTTCACAATTCTGTGAATTCAGTGTTAGTTGTTTCCACTTTATAGATGAGAAAAATGAAGGTTTAGAAAAATTTAAAAGCTTCCCCTAATTGGAGAGCCAGAAAGTAGCAGAACCGGGGCGGCTACAAGCCTGCAATCTTTTTTTTTTTTTTTTAAGGTTGACTACCTTCTATTTCTTTATTTTTTTAACTGACAAATAAAATTTTATGTATTTATCAATGTATAACATGATGTTTTTAAGTATATATACATTGAGGAAGGGTTAAATCTAATTAACATATGTATTACCTCATATAGTTACACTTTTGAGGTAACAGTCACTCTCTCAGCATTCTTCAAGAATAAAATATATGGGCCAGGCACGGTGTATCACACCTGTAATCCTAGCACTTTGGGAGGCCGAGGCAGGCTGATCACTTGAGGCCAGGAGTTTGAGACCACCCTGGCTAACATCGTGAAACCTCATCTCTAATAAAAGACAGAAAAAAAAAAAAATTAGCTGGGCATAGTGGTGCACATAGCCTGTAGTCCCAGCTACTCAGGAGTCTGAGACATGGCAATCACTTGAACCCAGGAAGTGGAGGTTGCAGTGAGCTGAGATCAAGCCACTGCACTCTAGCTTGGGTGACAAAGTGAGACTCTTCTCCGGAAAAAAAAAAAAATATATGGCCACTGACTATAGTCTCTGTGTTGTACAACAGACCTCTAGAACTTATTCCTCCAAAATGAATTTTGTATCCTTTGACCATCATCTCCCCAAACCCCCTCCCAACCACCCTAGACCCTGGTAACTGCCATGCAACTCGATATTTCTATGGGAGCAACTATTTTAGATTCCACACGAGTGAGATCATGCACTATTTGTCTTTCTGGGCCTGGCTTATTTCACTTAACACCCTCCAGGTTCATCCACGCTGGTGCAAATTCTTCTCTATGGCTGAATAGTATTTCATTATGTATCTAGACCACATTTTCTTTATCCACTCATCAGCTAATGGACACTTAGGTTAATTCCATATCCTAGCTATTGTGAACAGTGCTGCAATAAACATGGGAGTGCACGTGTCTCTTGAACATACTGATTTCATTTCTAAGTCAGCATTCTTGATAGCTACACTACCCTGTGTTCAACACAGCTGGCTGTTGAAACTTTCCACCATCTATGTGGACCTGACCACCCTCTTCCACATTACCAAGAGGCTCCCGGCCGCTGGTCTTTGCTCCTAATGCCTTTTCTTCCGTGCTTCCCCGCCCATCCACCAACCATTTGCAGTTTTTTTTTTTTTTTACATTGTCAGGGATAGTTGTAAAAACTAGTCTTAATGTTCATACCCCCTTTTTTCCTCATCAGGAAAATGAATTTTACCTTTGCTGCTACACATTTTTTTTTACTCCTGCTAGGTTAAGTCCCATTTCAAATAATGGAGGTTTATCTCCACAGACTAATCCTATGCAGAAATGAGGTGTTACCACTGAATAGCTTTTATGCCAACATCGATTTTTAACAGTGATTCTTTTAATCAGTTAAGTGAATCCCCTATCAGTTCATTTGCAGATGTAAATAAAAGGCGTTAACCCTGCTCTCCTTGAGTAGCTGGTTTGTTACTTATTATATATTAAGTTAAGCTTTCCCACCCAAGCTTAGACATTAAGCCAACCCTTTAACTCATCAAATTCACTTCAGGGCTCCATCCACACTACCTACAGATGTTTCCCAGCATACCCCTTGCTTGACAGACTTGGCTTAATTCACACCTTCCCGAACACTCATCAGGGTCACTTTACTTGTTTCATATTTCTAATTAGTCCACAAAGAACTAACCTGCATCTTCTAAAAACTTCTAAAACGCTTGTTACTAGAATAAAAAATAATAGATTAATAAAAAACAAAAATAGAGCAAAATGAAAGAAACTAATATAGAGCACAAATTCCTTAAAATTCAGAATTAAATACAAACAAGTTTATTATCAATACAGTAATTTATGAAAAAACTTTCATCTCTGATTTTCTCGGGCTTTAATGTGAGTAAAATAATTTTAAAAGTAAATCAACTCTACCGAAAGTGTGTCATACTGGCCTCTGTGAATCACCTGTTTGAATTAGTCACATCTCCAGTAACAGGTGTACTTACTTTAGATTCTCCCAAAGGAACCTAATATCCACCAACTAGCCAGAATTAAAAAGAAAACAAAATTAATCAATAAAATGAGCAATTAATGATAAATAAAAGTAACTTACCTACTTCAGTGAGTTGATGTCTTTCTAATGCAAAATTCTTTGGATCCTTAATAAAATGAAAGGGTTGTATTTTTATTCCTTCAATTTGAGGGAATAATAAAGCAAAACCAGATTCTCCAATTTCTATTTCCTGAGGTCGATTGCTACCTGATCCCATTGGAGTCACTAGAGAAAAATGTAAACAGTTTCACCAATAGATCCAGTAAAAACTAGATAACTACAGTTTAGGTCACTAAGATAATCATCAAGCTAACAAGCCACTATCTGAGTAAAAGTTTCCCAGCTTTGACAGTTTTAGGGTGTAATGTCATGTTTGCAATTTAACTTTCAAATAGCTCAGAAAGAATTTTTTTATAAGCAAAGTGGGAAAAAATAAATGTGGCAAAATTTTTCAACTGCTGAGCTAGATAAAGGGTCTGTGGGCATTTATCATGCTATTCTATTATTCTTTCAACTTTTCCATAGGTATGAAGTTTTTTTTCAAAATAAAAAGTTGGGGGATAGTAAATACACTTTCACAGCAATTCTCATTTTTAAAAGTTTACCCTAAAAATATTTGACAGTTGTATCAAGTATATGCACACTTAAGTATCGTTACCATATAATTTTAAATAGAAAATAAAAAGGAAAACCTGAATGTCCCACACTGGGATTCAGATTAAAAGTTACGCTGATAGAATATGGCCATTAAAATGATGACAAATATATATTTATAGACACGGAAATATGTTTGTAATACGCTCTGAATTTTAAAGGTAGACATTACAGATTGAATTGTGTCATCCCCTCCCCACTGCCTACCCCAAATTCATGCTGAAACCCTAACCCCACCATATGACTATATTTGGAGAAAAGGCCTTTAAAAGACAGTTAAGATTAAATGAGGTGATACGGGTTCGGCCCGAACCCAACAGGACTAGTGTCCGGAGAAGAGGAAACGACACCAGGCACGCTCGTGTGCAAAGAAAAGGCCATGTGAGAGCACGGTGAGAAAGCGGCTTCAAGAGACACCGTCCCTGACCTTGGACTTCCAGCCTCCCAAACTGTGAGGAAATAAGCTTCCACTGTTTAAGCCACCCAGTCTGTGGTATTTTGTTATGGTAGCCCTAGCAGACTAACATAGTAGGTTACAAGTCTAAAGAAAATTACATTCTGTCTGTTGTTGTTTTTTTTTTTCTGAGACAGAGTCTCACTCTGTTGTCCAGGTTAGAGTGCAGTGGAACGATCTCGGCTCACTGCAATCTCCACCCCTCCAGGTTCAAGCAATTCTCCTGTCTCAGCCATCTGAGTAGCTGGAATAACAGGCGTCCGTCACCACGCCTGGCTAATTTTTCTATTTTTAGTAGAGATGAGGTTTCACCATCTTGGCCAGGCTGGTCTTGAACACTTGACCTCGGGATCCAACCACCTCGGCCTCCCAAAGAGCTGGGTTTACAAGCCTGAGCCACCACACCCAGCCCATTCTGTTTTTTAATATTTACATACATATGTAAATAAAGGTTAACATCATAACAGAGTGGTTAACTCTGTGGTGCTTGAAGGTACTTAATTTTTTTGCTTTTGCTTACCTGAATCTTCTAATTTTTCTTTTTCTAACAATAAATAACTATTACTAGTATAAAAAACATAAACTTTTTGTTTTGAGACAAGAGTCTCACTCCGTCACCCAGGCTGGAATGCTGTGATGCAATCTCAGCTCACTGCACCCTCTGCCTCTTGGCTTCAAACAATTTTCCTGCCTGAGCCTCCCGAGTAGCTGGAATTACAGGCATGCACCACTATACCCGACTAATTTTTTTACATTTTTTAGTAGAGATGGTGTTTCACCATGTTGGCCAGGCTGGTCTCAAACTCCTGACCTCAAGTGTGATCCACCTGCCCTGGTCTCCCAAAGTGCTGGGATGACAGGTGTGAGCCACCACACCTGGCCAAAAGGAAAAAAACTCTTTTTTTAAAAAAATGTTAAGCCTTTTAGAAACCAAAGCTACAGCAACCGAACAAATAATATTCATTTGTAAACACGTGAAATCTTTTTGACCTCACTGTACAACACTCTTAAATTCAGATAAAAAAATTTTTCAATGAAGATTACAAATAATAATACTCAGTAGAATACTACTGAGTTGAAACAAAAAAAAAACATAATAGCGTCCAGGTGCAGTGGCTCACGCCTGTAATCCCAGCACTTTGGGAAGCTGAGGCGGCGGATCACCTGAGGTCAGGAGTTCGAGACCAGCCTGGGCAACATGGTAAAAGCCGGTTTCTACTAAAAATGCAAAAATTAGCTAGATGTGGTGGTGGCAGGCACCTGTGATTCCAGCTACTTGGGAGACTGAGGCAGGAGAATCACTTGAACCCAGAGGTGGAGGTTGCAGTGAGCTGAGATCATGCTACTGCACTCTAGCCTGGGCAACAAGAGCAAAACTCCATCTCAAAAAATAAAATAACAGCTAACATTTACTTACTGCTCTCTGTGTATCTCTAGTGCAAATGCTTTACAAGTGTTAACTCATTTAATCCTCACAACCCTCCAAGGAAGGTACTACTATCATCATCTCCACTTCCTTGATGAGGACAGTGAAGCCCCATGAAGTTAAGTAACTTGCTCAAAGTCCTACAGATAGTAATCAGTACAGCTGGCATTCCAATCCAGGTATCTAACCACTGCCTCAACAGAATCTCTCCTCCCCCAATTAGCTACAGAAAAGAATCAAAAACAATAAAAACCAGCAAAATTTACCAGCAGCAATCAAGCATAGTCAGGGGCATAATAACCTCACACTACAGAAGTCAAACAGCAGTAGCAAAGCAGAGAAAGAGAAGTTTCCTAATAAGGCTCATCTTCGCTCCTAATCCCAGCCCGTCTCACCCCCACCCACCAGAAACAATACTGCTTAAACTGACAAAACTCTGAAAATGCCCACAAATACTTCCTAATTTGGAGGGAGGCAGAATGAGATCTTTCCCCTCTTATGAACGACTACTAGATATGCATTATCCAGGTAGCCTTGAGATGAGAAATACTAACTGCAATAACTTAATAAACATTAATATAAGTCAAATATAATGCCATGGTAAATATGACTAACTTTACTGTATTTTAGATGGCCAGAAATATAAATGCGGTTTTTAGCTACAAATAATTCACCAATCCAAAAGACCCCACATTAATGCAAGAAGGAAATCATCAAGTTGCTAGTTTCTCTCACCTACAATTCCTGGGGTCACAATCCCAAGGACCTGGCATTGTTTGGGGAATAGCTTCTCAAGGGCAAGCGCTGTTTCCATACTAGTTCTTTTCCTTGCTGTAAAAATACAGTAGCAAAATGATTAACTATCATCCATTTAAAGTCAAATCTGAGAATGAAAAAGTAAAAAAGCAAATACTGGAAATCTTTAAGTTACTTGGCACCAGAATGTTCTCCATAAAGGTCTAAGACAGGCGTCCCCAAACTTTTTACACAGGGGGCCAGTTCACTGTCCCTCAGACCATTGGAGGGCCGCCACATACTGTGCTCCTCTCACTGACCACCAATGAAAGAGGTGCCCCTTCCTGAAGTGCGGCGGGGGGCTGGAAAAATGGCCTCAGGGGGCCGCAGTTTGGGGACGCCTGGTCTAAGAGCTTTGATTAAAACAAACACTTTACCTGTTTTGGGCTCAGTTTTTAAATTCTAAATCTGATCTTTTGCATTACTAGCCTGCCTTTCCCCTTTGTTCATATATTGGTTTTGCTGCAATGATGTCAAATTTAGCAGTAACAGCTGAATTTTAGATTTGCTATTGTATGTTTCCGTTCAGCTGATATTGCAGCATAACTACTATCTGACTGCATCAACAGTTAACTGGATTCAAATGAGACAATGAGAACCCATTATCTAAGCCTAATTTGAGGCCTCAGTGTGCCCATCTTGGATACCATTCTGCCATTTCCCTCAGCAAGCCAAAATTGCACGATTTCCATACATAACTTTCGTAAACAGGACCTCATGTTCCAACATAGCAAAAGGCCTGAATAGCCAAAGTCATACATCCTATTTTAATAATAAAAAGTGCCTGGAGAATTAAAGCATCTCAAAATGAGAACAACACCTTTTTAACAAACTTGTTTCAACTGCAGTACAAGGTTTAGAAATCAATCTGAAGCAGAAAGGGTTTGTCAAGGTTCAAAGATAGATTTTTTTCACGGTTACTATGGGTGACAGTCACAGAGCCTCAGAGAGTCAGTTCACTCTCAGGACGAGTACGATATTGAACTCCAAACAGAAGGCACATAAGGAAAAAAAAAAAAAAACAGAAACGAAACCTTTTCTTTTGATATTTACCTCTCTTGTGGCCACGACACTCTTCCAGACTAATGAAAGTTTCTGAATCAGCCATGTAAAGAACTGTATGTGGTAAGATGCGAACATTCTGCAAAGGAAAAACAAAAAATTGAAATTGGATCACAGGAATCCATGAATGCTTTTGCATGGTCCCTTCAAGTATCCCCAGTCCACAGTGCAATCAAATTAGAACTCAGGATTAAGAAACTCACTCAAAACCACACAACTACATGAAAACTGAACAACCTGCTTCTGAATGACAACTGGGTGTAAATAATGAAATTAAGGCAAAAATAATTAAGTTCTTTGAAACCAATGAGAACAAAGACACAACATACACCAGAATCTCTGGGACACAGCTAAAACTGTCTTTAGAAGGAAATTTTATAGCACTAAGTGCCCACAGGAGACAGGAGAAAAGATCTAAAATTGACACCAAAACATTTCAATTAAAAGAACTGGAGAAGTGGCTGGGCACGATGGCTCATGACTGTAATCCCAGACTTTGGGAGGCTGAGGTGGGTGGATCACCTGAGGCCAGGAGTTCAAGACCAGCCTGGCCAACATGGTGAAACCCTGTCCCTACTGAAAATACAAAAAATTAGCAGGGCATGGTGGCATGTGCCTGTAATCCCAGCTACTGGGGAGGCTGAGGCAGGAGTATCAGTTGAACATGGGAGGCGGCACTCCAGCCTGGGCAATAGAGACTCCATCTCAAAAAAAAAAAAAAAAAAAACTAGAGAAGCAAGAGAAAACAAATTGAAAAGCTAGCAGAAGACAAGAAATAACTAAGATCAGAGCAGAACTGAAGGAGGTAGAGACACAAAAAAATCCTTAAAAAAAAATCAGTGAATCCAACAGCTGGTTTTTTGAAAAGATTAACAAAATAGATAGACCACTAGCCAGACTAATAAAGAAGAAAAGAGAAAAGAATCAAATAGACACAATAAAAAATGACAGAAGGGATATCACCACTGATCCCACAGAAATACAAACTACCATCAGAGAATATTATACCTCTACACAAATAAACTAGAAAATCTAGAAGAAATGGATAAATTCCTGACACATACACCCTCCCAAGACTAAACCAGGAAGCAGTTGAATCCCTGAATAGACCAACAAAAAGTTCTGAAATTGAGGCAGTAATTAATAGCCTACCAACCAAGAAAGGCACAGAACCAGACAGATTCACAGCCGAATTCTACCAGATACAAAGAGGAGCTGGTACCATTCCTTCTGAAACGATTCCAAACAACAGAAAAAGAGGGACTCTTGGCCTAACTCATTTGAAGAAGTGAGCATCATCCTGATACTAAAACTTGGCAGAGACACAACAAAAAGAGAAAATATCAGGCCAATAACCCTGATGAACATCGATGTGAAAATCCTCAATGAACAAATGGCAAACTGAATCCAGCAGCATATCAAAAGCTTATCCACCATGATCAAGTTGGCTTCATCCCTGGAATGCAAGGCTGGTTCAACATACACAAATCAATACATGTAATCTACCACATAAACAGAACCAACAATAAAAACCATGTGATTATCTCAACAGATGCAGAAAAGGCCTTTGATAAAATTCAATACCACTTCATGCTAAAAACTCTCAATAATTCAATGCTATCCCCATCAAGCTACCATTCAATTTCTTCACAGAAGTAGAAAAAAGTACTTTAAATTTCATACGGAACCAAAAAAGACAATCCTAAGCAAAAAGAACAAAGCTGGAGGCATCATGCTACCTGACTTCAAATTATACTACAAGGCTACAGTAACCAAAAGAGCATGGTACTGGTACCAAAACAGATATACAGACCAAAGGAACAGAACAGAGGCCTCAGAAATAATGCCACACATCTACAACCATCTGATCTTTGACAAACCTGACAAAAGCAATGGGGAAAGGATTCCCTATTTAATAAATGGTGTTGGGAAAACTGGTTAGCCATATGCAGAAAACTGAAACTGGACCCCCTTCCTTATACCTTAAACAAAAATTAACTAAAGATGGATTAAAGACTTCAACTTAAGACCTAAAACCATAAAAACCCTAGAAAAAAACCTAGGCAATACCATGCAGGACACAGGCATGGGCAAAGACTTCATGACTAAAACACCAAAAACAAGGGCAACAAAAGCCGAAACTGACAAATGGGATCTAATTAAACTAAAGAGCTTCTGCACAGCAAAAGAAACTATCATCAGAGTGAACAGGCAACCTACAGAATCAGAGAAACTTTTTGTTATCTATCCATCTGCCAAAGAGCTAATATCCAGAACCTGCAAGGAACTTTAACAAATTTACAAGAAAAAAATAACCCTATCAAAAAGTGGGCAAAAGATATGAACAGACATATCTCAAAAGAAGACATTTATGCAGCCAACAAACATATGAAAAAAGGCTCATCGTCACTGGTCATTAGAGAAATGCAAATCAAAACCACAATGAGACACCATCTTACGCCCGCCAGAATGGTGATTATTAAAAAGTCAGGAAGCAGACACTCGAGAGTATGTGGAGAAATAGGAATGCTTTTACACTATTGGTGAGAATGTAAATTAGTTCAATCATTGTGGAAGACAGTGTGGTGATTCCTCAAGGACCTAGAAAGAGAAATACCATTTGATCCAGCAATCCCATTCCTTGGGTATATACCCAAAGGATTATAAATCATTCTGGTATAGAAACACACACACACGTTTATTGCAGCACTGTTGACAATAGCAAAGACTTGGAACCAACCCAAATTCCCATCAACAATATACTGAATAAAGAAAATGTGGCACATATACACCATGAAATATTATGCAGCCGTAAAAAAGGATGAATTCATGTCCATTGCAGGGGCATCAATAAAGCTGGAAATCATCATTCTCAGCAAACTAACACAGGAACAGAAAACCAAACACCACATGTTCTCACTCATAAGTGGGAGTTGAACAATAAGAACACATGGACACAGGGAGGGGAACATCACACACCAGGGCCTGCTGGGAGGTGAGAGGCTAGCAAAAGGACAGCATTAGGAGAAATACCACTATGGGACATACATACCTATATAATAAAACGGCATGTTCTGTACATGTATCCCAGAACTTAAAGTATAATAAAAATTAAAAATAAAAAGTATCACCCGGTCCAAACTGCTGGTACTCTACCTTCTTTCAGATCAATGTTGGCATTCTGAGTCCATCTATTTCTCATTTACTTTTCACTCATGCTCTTTCATTTTCATTTTGTTTACTAAGCACCTATTTCTTCATTCCAGCCCTCAAGAAGTTCATTTTCATAATAACTGAAGCTCTTAGAACATAAACATCAAGTACCAGCAAAAGATGCATTTGCTTTATTTGAAGAGGCATCACAGTAACAGAAAAATCTCAGAACTGGGAAAGGTATACAGGCTGTAACACTCCTCTTTTCACTGATTATCAAACCAAATACTTCAAGCCTCCATATCCAGCCTTGCCAACAAGTTTCCTTCAGGGCCCCTTGGCTTACTATTAATATTACCCAGACATACCCACTTCCCCATATAATCTCCTGTCGCTCTCTTCCTGTGGAACTTAAGACTGTTTCCCTCTAGAGACACCTTAAGTGCCACCTACTCTCCAAAACCCTTTCCTAAACTTCCCCAGTATTCTGGACCTCAGATGCAACATCTCTTACCCCTAGTTAATCTTATTTGTGCCCTACCTTCCCTATGAGCTGGGCTTATTCAGACTCACCTGTTTTCAACTAAACTTTCCAATTAAACACAAATGGCAAGGCCGGGCGCGGTGGCTCAAGCCTGTAATCCCAGCACTTTGGGAGGCCGAGGCGGGTGGATCACGAGGTCAAGAGATCGAGACCATCCTGGTCAACATGGTGAAACCCTGTCTCTACTAAAAATACAAAAAATTAGCTGGGCATGGTGGCCCGTGCCTGTAATCCCAGCTACTCAGGAGGCTGAGGCAGGAGAATTGCCTGAACCCAGGAGGCGGAGGTTGCGGTGAGCCGAGATCACGCCATTGCACTCCAGCCTGGGTAACAAGAGCGAAACTCTGTCTCAAAAAAAAAAAAAAAAAAAAAAAAAAGGCAAAGTGAATTAAATGAAAAGGATAAAGATATTTTTCTAAGCTAGCTATTTGCAAATTTTTTTTACTACCAGAACAAAATATAGTACTTAGGACATAGCAAAGACTCACTGTTGGTCAAATGGAAAAAAAAAAAAAGTTTGTCCATGATAATTTGGGGGAATGTCAAGATGTTTCGGAATACATTCTATATAAACTAATAAAAGAGACAGATAGCATGATAACCTGTGGGGCCCAGGGTTGCCCAAGACCTATGGATATGGTTTCCTTGGTCCACACAGCATTTTCAAAAAATGTAAACTGAATGCCAACGTTCACATTCCAAAAAATTTTTTACATAAATGTGGATTTCCAGATTCTTCTTAAAAACTGGACACAATAGCAACACTTAGACTATGAGCCTCTTAACTAAGGCTAAACAGAAGCAAGCCTTTCCAGTCTGCCATGGCGCTACCACTCTATTAAGCTACCAGACCCTCTTCAGCTACCTGCCTGACCTTCAAGTCATCTGAGTCTGTGATGCCTGGTATAGTGAGGAAAGGAAACAGAACTCAAGAGATTTAGGGGCCAGGTCCGGTGGCTCATGCCTCTAATACCAGCACTTTGGGAAGCTTAAGTTGGCAGATCGCCTGAGGTCAGGAGTTTGAGACCAGCCTGGCCAACATGGTGAAACCCCATCTCTACTAAAAATACAAAAATCGACCAGGTGTGGTGGCACATATCTGTAGTCCCAGCTACTCAGGAGGCTGAGGCAGAAGAATCACTTGAACCTGAGAGATGGAGGTTGCAGTGAGCCGAGAATGGGCCACCCACACTCCAGCCTGGGCAACAGAGTGAGTCAGTCTCAAAACACACACACACACACACACACACACACACACACAGTCTCAACACAGTCTCAAAACACACAAAGAGTCAGTCTCAACACACACACACACACACACACACAAACACACACACAACACCCCATCCCCCCATCCCACCCCACCCCCGCCCCAGATTTAGGTCTTAGGTCATAGTGGCCACAAACTGGCAAAATAACCCTCATCAAGCTTTAAGGCCTCAGGTTTCCTATTCCTGATTAAAAGTCTGGTCCTGAGATTTTATGAGTTTCCCTTTCTAGCAGCCACTGAAAAGCAATTGCTGAATTTTCCTTCCTAATTCACACTAGAAACAGTGACATAACAAGCCTCGATATGAAGTGTTCGCAAAGCAGTGTAAGACAGCTAGCACCACATTCCACTGTTCAGAGAAGTTACAAATGGCAAGCTGGTTTATAAAGCTTTTGGTGGACTTTAAAATACTTCTTTTTTTTTTTTTTTGAGACAGTCCCCTTCTGTCCCCAGGCTGGCGTGAAGCAGCACAATCTCAGCTCACGCAAACTCCACCTCCCAGGTTCGAGCAATTCTGGTACCTCAGCTACCCGAGCAGCTGCGATTACAGGTGTGCACCACTACACCCAGATTGTTGTAGTTTAATATTTTTATTTATATATTTAACATTTTTTCAATATTTTAATATTTTTAAATATTTATATTATTTTTAGGGGAGACAGGGTTTCACCATGTTGGCCAGGCTGGTCTCAAACTCCTGACCTCAAGTGATCTGCCTGCCTCAGCTTTCCAAAGTGTTGCGATTACAGGTGTGAGTCACTCTACCCAGCGGACTTAAAATATTTCTAATAGAAATTTCTAATAGAAAAGTTAAATCAACTTTCTTTATGGCTATAAACATACCCATTGTCCACTAGATAACTTGGAAAACACAATCAGCATGTATGATTTAAGTAGAGTTTTCGTGTGCTTGTCTCATCAGCAGTTCACTACAATGCAGAACTCCTCTAAGGGCATTACTGAACTCTGTGAACTTGAATAGTGATACTAATAAAAGAGTATTTAATAGACATCTATTGAGAACTTATACTCCCTGTACTATAGGCAATGTGTTATATGCATTACATTTTCATTACTGAATCCTTACAACAACTCTATAAGGGCATAGGAAAATTACTATTTTTCTTTTTACTTTATGGAGATCGCACCTGAGGCTCAGAGAGGTTAAGCAGCTTTTTCAAAGTCATACAGCTGTTACACGCCAAAGCTAGGGTTCACACCTAAGTCTGTCCGGCTATAACAGCCACTACAATGTATTAACTCTTACAGTTATAGGAAAATAAAAATGAAGAATACAGAGAGAAAAGTTTTTGTTTTGTTTTGTTTTGTTTTGTTTTGAGATGGAGTTTCACTCGTTACGCAGGCTGGAGTGCAATGGCGCGATCTCGGCTCACCGCAACCTCCGCCTCCTGGGTTCAAGCAATTCTCCTGCCTCAGCCTCCCAAGTAGCTGGGATTACAGGCACGTGTCACCATGCCCAGCTAATTTTTAATATTTTTAGGAGAGACGGGGTTTCACCATGTTGACCAGGATGGTCTCGATCTCTCGACCTCGTGATCCACCCGCCTCGGCCTCCCAAAGTGCTGGGATTACAGGCTTGAGCCACTGCACCCGGCGCAGAAAAGTTTTTAAACATTAAATAGAAAGAAAAGCTAACATTTTGGCTTTCTTTTCTACTCTCTTTTTTGTCTTTAATAATTCAGATGATACTAAATATGTAATTTCAGTCTTTTCACTTTTACAATCAACATTTTCTTGTCATTAATGTACTTGCAGTTTATAATTTAATAACTTCATTACATTAACATTAGATTTTTAGTATTCCTTATTATAAATGATGCTCCAGAGAACATTTTTGAGGAAGTCTGCCTGCACTTTGAATTTTTCCAAATGATAAACTTCTGGAAAGAGATGGCAAGAGTTGGGACAAAGTGCGAGAGAAGAAAAGTTTTCTAACAAGCCTGCCTTTGGATACTGGCCAGCTCCCTGGGATGAGAGTTCCAGAGCCCAAACAGGGTAAGAAGAAAGACCACCCAAGGAAGGGGGAAACAGAAGATTGGTTACATATGGGGCATTGATGTAATATCTAAATACATTAAGAATGATGAGAGGCTGGGCGCGGTGGCTCAAGCCTGTAATCCCAGCACTTTGGGAGGCCGAGGCAGGTGGATCACGATCCAAGAGATCGAGACCATCCTGGTCAACATGGTGAAACCCCGTCTCTATTAAAAATACAAAAAAGTAGCTGGGCATGGTGGCACGTGCCTGTAATCCCAGCTACTCAGGAGGCTGAGGCAGGAGAACTGCCTGAACCCAGGAGGCGGAGGTTGCAGTGAGCCAAGATCGTGCCACTGCACTCCAGCCTGGGTAATAAGAACGAAACTCCGTCTCAAAAAAAAAAAAAAAAAAAAAAAAAGAATGATGAGAACCAGGTGTCTCATTGCCCAAAAGGGAGATACAGATATGAGCAGACACAAAACTAGAAAGCATCCTGCGTTAGATTCGAAACGCTGCACCTGTGTGAACTCATGAGTTTCCACGTATATAGAAATATAGTTGTACACATGTGTATACATACATACTGATTATATACACACACATGCATGTATATACATACTTACATTCCTTGGCACTAATGACTGAGCTTTGGAGCAGCAAATCCCTCAATGGCAAGGAGTACATTTAGAGAATCTAGATCTTGATTTTTAAATATCACACTCCCATCAAAAGAAGCCAGGGTTTCATGGACAAATGGCCGATGCCAGGACCAAGGCAGGTAAAACCCAAGGCAAGCTTAGAACACCTTGTGCCAGACAACAAGTGGTCATCTCTAAAGACAGTGAAGTCAGCCTGAAGGAGCTCCCCCGAGCCCTAGCCAAACTGGGTTGGGAGGCGGGGTGGAGGGGCCGCGGTAAACTGAACACCAAAATAAATGCTGATAAGTAACAGATTATATCCCACTGAAATAAGACTTGGAGAGTGTGTA
This sequence comes from Saimiri boliviensis, assembly GCF_048565385.1. Classification (NCBI taxonomy): domain Eukaryota; kingdom Metazoa; phylum Chordata; class Mammalia; order Primates; family Cebidae; genus Saimiri; species Saimiri boliviensis. Next base: position 2,946,695 of record NC_133450.1, read on the forward strand.
CAGATATAAATAAACGAATCGGAATTTACATAGTTTCAAATTATCTCTTCAAAAAACACTTAATCACTACAGAAGTGATTTTAGTGAAGAGACACTTGGCCGGCACCACTTTAACCAAGTAATCAAAGGTAGTATCACCAATAACGAGACACATGGAAATCACATGCCACCTAAAGGATGCCGTGAAAAGAGCACAGCATGACTTCTGTGATTATTTCCTGCCAAACCTAGTAAGAAACTCACAACCTAGTAAGAAACCTCACACACGGCCAATTGATGGATGTTCTACAACACAGCCTGTAATTTTCCTAAGTGTCAAGATTGGGAAAAATCAAGCAAAGCTCGAGAAACTCCAGATCAAAGGAGATTAAAGAAACATGACTTATTTAGAGCAACTCGCAATTGGGAACAGAACTTTTTTGCCATGAAGAACCTTACTGAGACAACTGGCAAAACCTGAACCGAGTCTGAGGATAAAATAGTAGAAAGTTATCAGTGATGATTTCCTGATCATGACGGCTGCACCGTGCTTATGTCTGTAAGCCGTAGGAAAGTAAAAAGAATGACAGAGCATCAGGTTGACGCTTCACTGTCAAATGGCACCCACCCACTCCTCAGAGAGATGGTACACCCTGCAGCCCCCCTGACTCCAGTCCGAGTCTTTCTCTCTCCAGGTATTGCCTCCCCTTTTGAAGTTGGGGGCCAGAGAAGCAAAAGAGTACAGGATCGGGAGTTGAAATATTTGGCTTTAAGTTTTGGTTCCTGGCTTTCTAGGTGTGCTGCACTGAGCAAAACACACCCAGTTGCCTTCCCAGTAAAACAGACACAACAAAAACTTGCTTCAAGGGAAGCAGGTGGAGAGAAGGTTCTGCACAGCGTGGTTGCTAACGGTGAAAATGTGGATCCTTATAAGGCCCAACATTGGATGAACGGTCAAGGAAATCATGACACATCCTTAAAGTGTAGTCACTAAAACTAATGTTTACAACATTTTTTCACGGCACGAGAAGATGGTCCTTGAATTAACAAGACTGGGATTAAAAAAAAAAAAAAATAGTTCTCAAAGACCGAACCACCCACCTGCCGTGGACTGCATGACACCCCTTGCTACTTGCCTCCAGCTCCTCGGCTACCACGCGAACCAAGCAATGCCTCTCCAGGTGGCCGGCATCGGCCAGGCCCGCGGAGATCCAGGTCAGGCTCCGATGGGTCCGCAGCACTCGGCGCACACACTCCCTCCATAAGCGGCACACGCTGGGGACGCAAACGCACCAAGGATTGCGGACGGACGTTCGTTCCCGTCTCTCCCACAGCTCACAAACCCCCACGAGCTGGCGCGGCAGCCGGGGAGCCCTGCGGGACCCGGAGCCCCCGGGGGAGGTGGGCGTCGGGGCGCTGGTTCGGAAGGAGAAAACCTTAAGGGGAACTTCGCTCCTCAGGGAAGTCCCGGGGGCGCTACGGCTGGAAGATACCTCGCGGGTGGAGGTCACCGCAGGCAGCGCGAAGGAGCCGGGGGCGGTCCTGGGTCCCCAGGGTCTCTCCCCACCCCGCCAGCCCGGGGCATGCCCACGGCGCGTCCCGAGGCCAGCGTCCCGCCTCCCCTCCTCACCAGGCCACCCGCAGCAACGCCTTGGCGGGCAGGAAGGTGAGCACACGCTCCACCACCTCCGCGAGGTTACTCAACACGAAGGTGCTCCGTGGGTCTACGGAGGAGGAGCCGCGGCGCTCGCCGCCGCCACCCGCAGGCTCCATGCCTCACCAGCCCGCCGGAACCAGTCCTACGGCGGCTCGGACGGACCCGGTGACGCCTGCACGCGACGGCCGCCCGGCGCGCACGGAGCAGGCGCCCGCACCACTTCCGCCGGAAGGAGCCGGTGGGCGTGGCAACGCCGCTGCCACCTCTGGCCGCCGGGTTTCCGGTGCGGGGCCCGGAGCCCGTGCTTGGGGGTTGAAGTCGTCCGATCCATAACACGCCCGAATTTTTTTTCTTCTTTTCTTTTTTTTTTTTTTTTCCATTTTTAAGATTGGTCCTCGTGCTGTGGCAAGGCGGGAGTAGAGTGGCGCGGCCTCTGCTCACTGTAGCTTCTACCTCACAGGCTCACGCGAGCCTCCTGCCTCAGTCTCCCTCGTAGCTTGGACTACAGACTCCCGCCACCATCCCTAGCTAATTTGTGTCTATGTTGTAGAGACGGGTTTCGCGGCGCTTACCAGGCTGGTCTCAAAACTCAGGGCTCAAGCGATCCTCCCGCCTGGGCCTCCCAAGATGCTGCAATGACAGGCATGAATGAGCCACCGTGCTGGGGCACTTTCTAGGAGGCTTCCTGAAGATAAATTCTTCCTCTCTGCCTCTCGCTGCCCTGGCACCGCCGTATTTCTGAGCCTCCATCTTTCTCTAATTCAGATTCCTTGCAGGGACTAGGTAGTAGTTACCCCAATGCCTGTTTAGTTTAAATTGCATAAACTCAATTTTTGAACTGACGGTGTTGGCTTTTAAAAAAATTGTCTTAAGTGTGTGAAAGTCACTGCCTTTATTCCTTGTAAACTTAGTTAACTCGTTGTCATCTTCAGGTTTAAAATTTTGAATGAGTAAAACGGCATAAATAGCACCTGCCATTCTAGGGAAGTTGAGTAAGATAATTGCGATGAAGCACGCCCCAAGCTGTGCGCCAGTTCCCCGCCAGTAGCATCTGATTCACCTGGAAACTATCAAGTTTTGGCACATTCCTCTTCACCCCAGACCTCCTGAATCAGACACTGGGAGTGAGGCCCAGCAATCTATGTTTTAACAAACTTTATAGTGACTCTAATGCGTGGTCAAACTGACAACCACAGAAGATAAGGAAGCACAACAGACACAGGTGCGTCCCCACCGAACATCCATTTCTCCCGCCAATTCCTTCCTAAGGGAGCCCTGACTTGATTGCCAGATCTTGAGTAGAAACTTGGTCTAAATTAGCGGTTCGCATTATGGCCTCAGGACCCTTTACGCCTAAAATATCCGCACAACCAAATAGTTTGTATTATGATTATCAATATTTACCATATTAAAAATTAAATCATCTTAATACTTTACATGTTACACATTAACAAAATTTATTTTTGTGGAATTCAACTATTTCCCAAATCTTCCTCCCCCACCCCCCACTGGTAAATAGTGTGACACCGTCACTGGTATAAGCCTCTTGAATAGCTGTGACTTTTTTTTTTTGGTAGACACAGGGTCTCTCTGCTGCCCAGGCTGGTCTCAAACTCCTGGCCTCAAGATATCCCTCTGCCTCCACCTCCCAAAGCGTTGGGATTCCAGGTATGAGCCACCAAGCCCAGCCAGTTTTTTTTTTTAAGTCTATAGGCGCAGCTGCTTAAGGAAGCCAGATGGCCCAATTACCACCAGAGCTTCCTGACCCCTTGCCCAATACCAGAGAAAGATAAACAGGCGATCTCCAGTTACCTTTGGATCATTAACATTATAATGCTAAAATCCTCTCCCCTGAAGGAAGATCACTGGCATCTTGTGTACATGGATATATGAAGCATCATGTTCAGGGACTGGGACTGCTTGTCTGGAATTCCAGCCTGTGCATGCCCTTCATACCTCCCCCGCCTCCCATCCTTCGGGAAAAAGGTGCCTTTAGGGTAAGCTCCCCTTCTCCATTCTCTGGCTACTGAATGAAACCCGATTGCCTTTCTGAGTAGACGTTCTTTGTGACTGATATAAAGCAGGGAAAGAGGAAAGTTTACCAGTGATGGCATCACTTTACATTTTGCAATTCCTTCTGTCTTAAGACAGGTAGATTCTCGTTTGCTTCTTAATTCAATCTGTTGCAAAATTACATCATGTAGCCTCTGGAAAACGCCATTGTACACTCATGAAGGAATGAGTGAAATGGCAAATGTTTTACTATTACGAAAATAGTCCTTTAAAACTTCTTGAAATTGTCTCAGGGGTCTCCAGTGTTCCCCAAATCATGCTTTAAGAACCATTTGCGCAACTAATCATGATTTCATTCTTTCACCAGCCACTGGTTTGGGGGTAGGCACAGGCCCCTGATCTAACCAAGGAAAAGTGAAAGGCAGTGTGCTTGATCGGATGGATGGTGCTTTGAGATTTCCTCACCTCCTAAGACACTAGAAGACAGGCATTATCTGTCTCTGGATCAAGTAAGGTGGCTGCACATATGCCATCAAAAGATGAACCCAACATAGAAAAAAATCTCAAGGAAGCAGAGCCAAGCCCATATGTACAGTATCTGGAGTTGTCCTACCTCTGGATTTCTTATATGTGAAATAACCTGTCAACTGTGTGCAAGGAGGCCATGGGTACACTAAAGGAGGAGCAGATTATTGTAACTGTAGGAACTAGGGATAGTCATAAGGAAAAAGTAGCACTTGAATTTGTAATGAGAATGGAAGAGAAAAAAAGGCTGAGGAAAAGGTGACTACGCCAAGTGTGTACAGACCATTTCCAGGTTCTTTCACTTTCTCTTGTTAAATCTGCCTGTCTTCCAAGCCTCCTCTCACCCCTTCCCTCCTTAAATATCTTATTCCAGAAACTCAAGAGAGCCTACAAACACATCAAGCAGAGTTTTCTTATGAGGGAAAAATGACAAAGTAATTTTTTGCTTGCCGTGATCAGCATAAACAAAATTTTTAAATAGTTCTTTATTCATAAACTTGATGCAAGTTTACAAAATTTACTGTAGATTGCCAAATAAAATCTGCAATTAAAAATAAAATCCATAAAACAAAGCATGCCAAATGTGCAGCTATCAATCTGCTTGCCATCAAGAAATTAAAGAATTCAATAATGTATTCAAGATTTAGCCTTAGGTTTAAGGAACTTTAATGCTTTAAAGAATTCTGTCTTGTCACTTGTTATCTGAGCAACTGGCACTCAGAACTTCATACAAAGGTAACCAAGTGAACAAGAACACCAGAAAATCTATTTATTGCCCTCTTAACTAAAATAGAATCAAAAGAAATTAAACACACACAACAATGTAGAAGTGCCAAGTCTCTTGGATGTGGTTTACAAAGTTAAAAACTGCATCTCAAAGCAAATGCGTAAGAAAACACTTTTGAACTTTGTAACTGGTTTGTGCAGAAAAATGTGCTTCTGGATTTCTTGTTAAAAGTGCTTAATAGCTAGAATTTACTTTTAAATCAAACTTGGGTGTATTAAAAAAAACTATTACCAAACAAAAAAGGACTGATTCAGGTAAGGCAATAAAATGGAGAGTACCCTGATTTGAGTCAGGTTCTATAAAAAAAAGTTAACATATGTAAAGTTTCTATTCATCTTTCAATGTAAAAGCCATTTTTATGACTATGGTGAAAATTATTCTAAAGTCTCCAAATTAAATATCTTTTTGTACTTAACTGTGCAGCTTTTGCTCAAGGAGTCTTTGTGCCAATCACTTTATAAGTTTTTAAATTTACAAATGATTGCAACATCCCGTTAATAAAATGGAAACATAAGATGACTTAGTATTTTAAATAACTTTCAGCTCTATCCTGTGGCTCTTATTCATAAGAAACACTGAACCACCAAGCAGCAGACTCAGCCCAGCAAGACTCTGATGCCCCAGTGGAAACCACTACTCACAAGCCTTAATTAACATAGTTTTACACTGCTTTGCCTAAAAAGCACAATACAACTCAATCAAGATTATACCTTCAGGGAACAATTCATATCTTCACATAGTCATTAAAAAGTTTAACAATTTAATGGAGTAGGTTTCCTGTTATTATTTTGGCAATATCATAAAATGGTTTTAAACATGAAAGAGCTACTATGATTTAGAAGGCCTTAAATTTTCAAAACCAGTATTGAACATTGATTAAACTTGTATTGGCTTTAAATGGAACAATATATTGCAAATCCTTATGACCCGTGGGCTCAATGTAGAAAAGTTACCCTAAAGCCACGACTTCAGTAGCCTGATGCTGACTTGACTGCTTTAAAAACTTCACTTTTCAAGAAAAAGAGATGATAAGGAGTGACCAGTACGTGTATTTATCAGGAAAAATACAGTAAAGTCCCCACTGCTCAGTCCAAGATATCTAAAATGAGCAAAATGCAAAGGCTATAACTTATACTGGATGTCAGGTGACAGATTATCCACTAAAATATCTATTAACTAACGTCTTCGGTACCGCTGCAATAGGGGCACTCAAAGCTTGTGTCTGCATGTTGGAAAGATTTTCTTTAAAGCAACATTGGTCCGGACATGTAACAGTCAACATATTTAGCCATCTTCCTTTGGAGGGGTGTACCAGCCTGAAACAGAATGGAAAAAAAAAAGTTAAAATACTTTAATTCTTAAACCAATCAGAACTGGCATGTAATAAGGTTAGCTACAGTCTCTCTTCATAATTTTGATGTTTAAATATGCTGTAAAAAAAAAAAAATTTTTTTTTGTTTTAAACAGTGTTCTACTCTGTTGCCTAGGATAGAGTGCAACGGCTCAATCTTGGCTAACTGCAACCTCCATCTCCCAGATCAAGCAATTCTCCTGCCTCAGCTGCCTAAGTAGCTGGAATTGCAGGCACGCACCACCATGCCTGGCCAATTTTTTTTTTTTTTTTTTTTTTTAGTAGAGATGGGGTTTCTTTCACCATGTTGGTCAGTCTGGTCTCGAACTCCTGACCTCAGGTGATCGATCCACCTGCCTCTGCTTCCCAAAGTGCTAGGATTGCAGGTGTAAACAACCACACCTGACCTACTGTAAAAATTAAACTCACACTTGGATTGGTTAACACTGCATTTTGCTATTTCACAACAGAAAGTTATTTTCTATGAATAAATTATATTTGAATTTTCCACACAAGAGCTCTGTATTAATGGTATCTCTAACTAAAGATGACTGTGGAATATTAGACTAAAAGAGTAAGTTTTATTCTACTTCAGTTCTATGCTTGAAAGTAAACCTCATGAAAAGTACTTACTTCCCCACCCAAACAAAATCCTGGCAATGCAGGATATGAGGGACTTGGACTGTTATCAGAGCCATAGTGTCATTTCACCAAAGACACAGAAGCCATCGCAGCAGGAGCAGTGATGCCTATCCCCAAAATCCGAGTTAGCAGCACACCAACCTAGAATCCATCTTGAGCTGTTGTACAACATAGTGACTATAACAATATACTGTATTCTTGAAAAATGCTGAGAGTGGGTGTCAAGTCTCTCACCACAAAAATGAAACTATGTAAGTTATTAAATAGTAATGAAACTATGTAATGTAAACTCAATTATCAGTAGCAAGGTACTCAAACCTCAGTTAATTAGCTAGATTTAGTCATTCCACAATGCATGTATACTTCAAAACGTTGTACATGAAAAGCATGTCTGTCAATTTTTTACAAATAAGAAAAATAAAAATTTTTTTAAGATTAAAAAAAAAAACAAATCCTAGAAGCCATCTCTCCTGATACTGAATCTATTACTCTTTCATCACAACAAAGCTTACACACACCCACACACTCTCAAACACAGCACTTTCTGTAAATATTTTTTGAATGCTGGTTGTAATGTTTGCTTTTTTAAGAAATAAAAATAAAAATAAATCTGTTTCCTGGGCTCCACAAAAACCTAAGCTCTCCATAAAAATGCAAATTAGACTACGTACTGTTTAGTATGAAACTTTAGAATAGTATGAATATGCCAAGATCTATAAAGTATCCATAAAGTATTATACAAGTTTCTTTGGATCTACTAATTTTGTGCACTACAAATTGTTGTTATGAAAACCTGGCCTTGTCCTCAAATTTTATCGTTTCTCTCTTCTGCTTGAAAATTTTGTTCTGAATACTATTTCCATAAGTAAGCAATCACTGAAAGAGTGATAAGTTTGCTTTGTCATTAAAATAGAAGCGAACACAAAACACAAATCTAAGTCATTTCTAGCAAAGTCAAGAATACTTTATGGGCGTGGTGGCTTGCGCCTACAGTCTGAGCTACTGGGGAGACTGAGAGGGGATGGCATCAGCCCAGGAGCTCGAGGCTGCAGTGCACTATGATTATGCCTGTAAATAGCCACTGCACTCTAGTTATAACGAGAATTCCATCAATAAAGAGTTGCCTTTAGCTCAGTTCCTAACCTAAGATTTCAAGTAAGTAAAATGAGTCATTCATTAACCTACTTAAAAAAAAAAAAAAAAAAATCTTGATTCTGACTCTGAAATACCTAGGCTGAGTGTATAGTATACAAAAATTTGTAATGAAGCACAATGTTAGAGAGTCATTAAAAGATTTTGCATGCTGCATAAGTTTTTGTTTATTGGTGTTTTTTTTACTATGGTGACAGTACTTTAAGAAACTAAAGCAAAAACAGAAAAATAAAACGGTAAATATTAATACATTATCTAAAATGTCTTAAACAGCAATAAATACTTATTGAATTAAACATACCATTTTTCTCATGTATCTGTACAATGGAATTATAAGACTGTTGGGCTCTTGCTAGATTATACTGATTCTGAAAGAGAATTACACATTTCAAATCAAAAGTGTAATTAGGTAAAAATTATTATAATAAATTTATGAATGCATCACATTGTGCTTAAAAGAACACAGGAAACCATCTCCATTTCAAAAACAATTTTAACTTAATAGCCTCATTTCTCAAGTTCATTATTCTCTATAATTTTATAAGAATAAAACCAAAATTGTACCCCAATAAAAATCACTAAGCCTCACAGTTCATTTTTATAAGTCTTCTTACCATTGCACAACTACAAGGCTTTCTGGTTCTAGAGTCAATCTCCATATGGCTGAATCAAGTTAAAGAATGATATCTGGATGTTAATAAAACTCAAACTCTCTTCACATAACTTCTATTTAAAAAACCCTATAAAATATTACTTTCAGATAAGAAAGTATTAAGCTTCCACGACTACACAAACGAATGACATTTTAAGTTAGAAATCTAAAGAATACGTATAATTGGCACCAAGCTTACTAAAGGAGCCCTCTTTTGGTAAAAATTTTAAGGAACCAAATCTAGGATTAATTTTGTCACCATAAGTACAACCAACCTGTATCTTAAGTTCCAACTAATATATCATGAGCATTCTCCATAGTGGCACCCATCTATCCACTATATTATGTCATAGAATTTTTTACATAATAAATTCACACAGCACAAGACTCAAAAATGCCTACATCCTAAGTGAAAACTCTCCCTACTTATCCCCTAAACACCCAGTTTCCTCCCTTCCTCCATACAAGTTAACCACTATTACTAATTTCTTGTATGTTCCTCTTTAAGATTATGCAAGAATATTCATGTACGGCCATTGTTATTAGCCATTGTCCCCAGCTTTCTTTCACTAACAGGTGCATGCTACAGACACTGGTCTGCCACTTTTCTCATCTAGCATATCTTGGAGAATGTTCCATATCAGCATAGAACATAGGTTTTAAACACTGAAATATTTCTATTATATGGATATTCAAATATTTAATCAAGCCCCTATTGGTAGATATTAATAAGGTTGTGGTCAATATTTTGCTGTTAAAGTGTTGCCATGAGCAACCTTGTACATGTATCTGCGGAGTACTGGTAAAAATGTCCTAGAGTAGAGCTGCTGGGTCAAGAGAGATATGCCTCAGTAATTCTGAGTATACACTGCCCTCTACAGAACTGTATAGATGTGTCTGCCCACGAGCCATCTATGAGAATGCCTCAGTGCAGCCTCACCAACGCAGTACTTTAATCTTTGTGATTTCTGATAATACGCTAAGAGAGATTCCAAGTACAGTTCTGATTTGTATTTCTATTACTGAGCTTGAGCATGTCTCCATTATGTTCATGAGCTATTTATTTCTATTTCTGTAAACAGACTTTTTATATCCTCCCATTTTTTTTTAACATGATGTTAAATTTATGTAAGCACTTTTCCCATGTTTCTACAGGGTAGTTTTTTTCAACATCTAAGAGCTCTTTAAAATAGTAAAACCCTGCCATAATGCACCTAATAAACTAAAGATAAAATGTATAGTAACACGTTAACATTAATGGAAAAGGTGGGGTTTTTTTTTAGTATTTTCCAAAAAAGGACAAAATAAAAGATTTACAAACAAACTATACATAAAAAGTACACATACCCTGAAACTCCCGAAAGACTGAAGCAGTCACTTCCCAACCCTACTGCCTACCACCCAAAATACAAGGAGAAAATAATGCTGGCCTTCCCAGTCTCAATTATCAGTAAAACGAATGTTTCTGCAGAGGCTTTACTGTACTGGGGGTCTGTCTAGCGCTTCCTATTTTTGTAATGCACTGATTTCTGTTTGTACATCTTCAGTCATTTCCCCATTCTGCTTTCCTTCAGATTTTTTTAGAGATGGAGTCTCACTCTGTCACTGCGGCGGCTTGATCTCAGCTGACTGCCACCTTCACCTCCTGGGTTCAAGCAATTCTCCTGCCTCAGCCTCCCGAGTAGCTGGGACAACAGGTGCCCACCACAATGCCTGGCTAGTTTTCATTTTGGTTTTGTGGGTTTTTTCTTTTAGTAGAGATAGGTTTCACCATGTTGCCTAGCGTGGTCTCTCCTGAGTTTAGGCCATCATCTGTCTCAGCCTCTCAAAGTGCTAGGACGATAGGCATGAGCCACCATCCCTGGCCTCCTTCAGGCTTCTTTTTTACTGCCCTAACAGTGAGTTAGAGGCTTGATTAATTTTCATTCTTTTCTTAATGGCATAAGGATTTGGCAATGAATGTTCCTCTGAGTTCTTCTTTAGTCTCTGATAAGTAATAATTGCATTATTGCTATTCTCTAGATATTCGGCAGTTTTAATTTCAAATCCCTGTTTGATCTAAAGGCTGTTTGCATGAGTTTTTAAATTCCACAAGTAAGTATTTTCTGGTTTTGTTACTAACTTATAGATTTTACTAACATCAGAGAATGACATCTGTCCTTTGCTACTTTTCAGTATTTGAGGTGTTGTTCATTGAAAAAGATCAGCTTCTTGAATGTTCCAGATAGTAAGAGGGAAGGAGAGGAGGGGAGACAGGAACGGACAGAATTTTAGTATTTTAATTATGGTGCACAGAGCATTCTAAAATTTCGTTTTGCTTTTTAAAACCATGATTTACCAGGGTGTTTAATTTCCAAATTTCTATAGAATTTTGTTGATCTCTTCATTACTGCCTTCTAACATTAACTGCTTCATATTTAAATTATAAATTATATGGTGTGGATGGTACCAATTGTTTCTAAATCTTCTGACTTGCCTTGTAGACTTATACTAAACTTTTCTTCCATAGTCCATACACACTTGAAAAGGATCTATATCTAATTATTGGGTACAGAGGTCTGTATTTGTCCATGATACCATGCCTGTTCACTGGTTATTCAGATCTACATATGGGCATTCTGTTTATCTTACTAATAGTAAACAGGGTACACTGAAATCTCCAACTATGATGGTGGACTTGTCAACTTCTCCCTGTGGTTGTATCCGTCTTTCCTCTGTATTTTGAGGCTATTTTGATACATAAAATATGAAAATTGTTACATTCTCTTAATTAACAGACTTTTATCCTCAAGTTACTAATGCTTTCTGTTCCAAAATCCTATTTTGTTTGATACTAAAACTCCATCACTTGTTTTTTGGCTAATGTATACTGGCATATCTTTATCATTCTCATTTATGAAAACTTTCTCTGGATTCTACAAAAGAATTGGCCTGCAGTCTTCAAAAAACGTTAAGGCCATGAAAAAAAAAGCTCTAGATTAAAGAACTACAGTGATGACAACTGAAAGCAATATGTAAATCTAGATTAAATACATATTGGAGGAGGCAAAAAGTAAAAAAATAAACTTTCAATCTTTTTGTCTCTTTATAAATATGATTAAAACAGCTGGATTTTCTTTTATTAATTCAACCCAACTGGTACCTTTAGTCCATTTACATTTGTTGTGACTGATTTATGTACACTTGCTTCTATCACCTTTAAAACGTCTGCTTCTCTCACTTTCTAGTATAATTCTAATATCTGCTCCTGGGATTCCCCTAAGACATATTTTGGACCTCATTCTGATCTCTCCCCGACCCACCTCAGCAATTTCTGCCCTATCACCTATTCTCATGTCTCTCTGTGTAACATACTAACTTATTTTTTTGGAGATAATCATCTAATCTGTTAATTCTCTTCTAGTGTCTAATCTACTGAGTTTCTTATTTCAGCAGTTACATTTTTTCTTTCTTTATTTTGAGACAGAGTCTCACTGTCACCCAGGCTGGAGTGCAGTAGTACAAACATGCCTCAGTGCAGCCTTGGCCTCCTGGGCTTAAGTGATCCTCCCAACTCAGCCTCCTGAGTAGCTGGAACTATAGGTATATACCCCATATCCAGCTAATTTTTTTGGTGGGGTGGTATTTTTTGTAGAGACAAGTTCTCACCATGTTGTACAGGCTGGTCTTGAACTCCTGGGCTCAAGCCATCCTCCTGCCTCGGCCTCCCAAAGTGCTGGGATTACAGGCATGAGCCACCATACCCAGCTATAGTTTATTTCTGTAAGTTATATTTCATCCATTTTCTTTTCAGGTCTTCCTCATCATTCCTGATGGGCTTACTGCTTGCTCAATTTTATGATTCCATCTTTTTTTCTTTATATTAGATTTCACATGTAACTATTTTCTCACAATTCTAGTATCTGAAGTCGGTGTTCTGTAGCTGGTAATTCTAAAACCTACAGTCTTTGGGGAAACATAACTATTATTTATTGTTTCTGACAATTCTCAAATATGCTGGGTTGACTACTTGAACGCTATGATTTGACTGAATTCATATTTGCCTGCTTTTAATCTCTGGGAATCCTACAGGCTTAAATTAGAGATCCTTTCCTACAAAAAGCATCTGTGTCTGCTTCTGATAACAGCTGCAGATACCTCTAACATGAGACTACTTTACCATCTTGCATAATCCTGAGATTCTGCAAGAGATCTGGCTCCTCAACCTTGCTCATTTACACAGAAGATTAGACTGCTTAGTATAGGTGTTGACTCACTTCCTCCTACCCTGGAAAAAACAAAACAATCTCTCATCTGAATATGATCACAGTCTAGGGGATTCTGTAAGAGAATGACTGGAGGTTATGGGCAGCAGGGAAAGATAGGGGCCTTTCCTGACCATGGAAAGAGGTCAGAAGCTGCCCTAAAGGCTGTGTGCTCCAGCATTTCATTATTTAACTCAACTACCATTCCCTTCATAGTGAATGGAAGCTTCTTAGAGCACCATCTTGCCATTAAAAACCACAAATTCTTGCTAAAAGTCATGGTGAGAAACATCTGGCTTTGGAAGGCTTTCTTGCTAATGTCCTAAAATTAAATAACTGAACAGAAAATCAGTCTGACCAACATTCTTATGCCCCATGGCTTGCTCTCAGCTCCTCTTGGTTGGGGCCAGGGCAGCCAGACTGCCTGGTTCCAATCCTTGCTCTGCCACTTGTGACCTTAGACAAGTTATCTAACTTGTGTATGCTTCAGTTGCCTCTTCTACAAAATGCATATAACAATAGTACCTACTTTTTAAGTTATTAAGAGGATTGAAAGAGTTAATAAAAAATAAAAGATGAGGCTGGGTGCGGTGGCTCACGCCTATAATCCCAGCACTTTGGGAGGCCGAGGCGGGTGGATCACGAGGTCAAGAGATCGAGACCATCCTGGTCAACATGGTGAAACCCCGTCTCTACTAAAAATACTAAAAATTAGCTGGGCATGGTGGCGCGTGCCTGTGATCCCAGCTACTCAGGAGGCTGAGGCAGGAGAACTGCCTGAACCCAGGAGGCGGAGGCTGCAGTGAGCCGAGATCGCACCATTGCACTCCAGCCTGGGTAACAAGAGCGAAATTCCATCTCAAAAAAAAAAAAAAGAATAAATAAATAAATAAAAGATGAAAAAAATCTTGGTAAGCATAGGAATAGAGGGAAAAAAAAGCAATAATAAACAAACAAAAAGACTAGAGCCTAGCACATAAAAACTTACCAGTAATTAGTTATTCTATAACATGAACTCAATTTTTTAAAACTCCAAAGTACATCTAATTTTTAACATATTAGGGTATACAGACCAATAACAAATTTACAACTGTAGGCATGTTTATCTACAGCAAATATAACAAAGACTAAAAGAACAGATACTAAATCATTAAGCAAATATCAGTACCTTTAATTTTCTTATACTTCTATATTTTCTATAGATCACATTTTGTAACAAGAAAACAAACCAAATGAAAATGAAACTATCTTATAAAAGAATTAAGACAGGAAGAAGCCTCATAAAGTAATATTAAATATATCTTATGGTTTATGTAAAATTCTTAATAAAAGTACCTTATTTGCTCCAAACTGCACTCTGGCTTTGCCTTTGACTAAGGTGGCATTTATCTGCATGATGACCGATTCTATCGAGTAGGCACTGCTCCAGCCCTACAGGAAGAAAAAAACATCTCTAAAATATGGCAGCATTTCTGATTCCCACTTGAGAAAGCCTAACAAAATGGCATGTAACTCAATAGCAGCAAATCAGTGTTTAAAAGTCTATAGCCAAGTGGGAAAAGTAAAATTGGCCCAGAATCTCTCTCTCTCACACACACACACACACACATAAAATTGGCCCAGAATCACACACCCACACACACATGCAACAAACCTATGTTCCAAGTGCCCAACATGAGCAAATTAAAACCTTAAATAAAGGTCACTCTTAATTCCTATCCTAGCATAGATTCAGCACCAAGTACAATGTCATTTTACTGGTTTACCTTTTTCATTCTTGAAAGTAGGAGCTATTTAAAAAATAAACTAAAATTTCTTTAAGAGTAAGAGCTATTATAAAAGAACTTTCTACTTACAATCTAATTTACATTATCAAAACACTAAATTGAGGGTGAAAATGGAGTACCATAAGAAAATTCACCTGTTTTGTGAGAAGTTCCATACATAATGCTCCTCCACCCAATACATACCTTAAAAAGAAAAAAGTAATCACATGAAATTCTTGAGAATTATTCTTCCTTAAACAATTTCTAAGTGCCATTACTAAGAAAATACGCACACAAGTAAAGATGAGAAAATACCATGTAAACATGCAAACAGTTCTTAGGGATACAGGACTACGGGTAATTTAAAAATTCTAATGTTAGCACACTAATGTCATACCTCTAAAATTCTAGTCAATGTTTTCAAATGGTTCTTAGGACAGAATACTTTCAGATTTTTTATGATGTCAGTAACTAAGAACTTAGCCCTAAATATTCCAAAGAATAGGGGCAGAAGAACCAGTTTCCTTAAATGGCATTCTAGTGTTCTTTATGTCTGAAACTTTCTCTACCATCATGTTACAGTCAAGAGTTATTCCCCTGACAATGGCATTGAACTTATCCTATGCATAATATGAACATCTGCACACTTTTATGGTTCTGTTGTGAGAATCAAATGGTTCTGACCAGGGATCTCCTCTCTGAGACTCCTCAAGCTCTTTCTAGACCTGAAGATTACTACTCTCTGCACCAAAGACAAGTTCTGGGGATGTATCAGATCTCCCATTAGGAAATCATTTAGATAAAAATTTTTTAATCTTTTAACTCTTTCTCAAACAAAATAATTTCATTTCTTCTTTAATGCTATTTTAAATTTCAAAATACATAAGTATCATGCCTAAAAATCAAGAGCAGGCGTCCCCAAACTTTTTACACAGGGGGCCAGTTCACTGTCCCTCAGACCGTTGGAGGGCCGCCACATACTGTGCTCCTCTCACTGACCACCAATGAAAGAGGTGCCCCTTCCTGAAGTGCGGCGGGGGGCCGGATAAATGGCCTCAGGCAGCCACATGCAGCCCGCGGGGCCGTAGTTTGGGGACGCCTAATCAAGAGGATGATAGTTTAAGAAAACTGTGGCAATTTTGAAAACACAAAAGCTAAGATCACTGATTAGGTCTATATGGACACCAAGTCCACCACAAACTGTTCTGTCCTCCGGGGCTCTGCCCACACCTTTCCCTTGCCTGAGATTCCTTCTGCTTCCTACTCGTCCAAATGCTCTCTTTCCCACCACACCCCTCCACCCCCCGCCAACATAAGACTTGCCAAGACCATTCTGGCCTGCACATCTTCCATTCCAGATAACCAAAGGTATCCTTGTGTCAAATTTATTTGCAGAGAAGGCATCTAAAAACTTCTGCTGTAGACCGTTCACATTAATAATTGTTATAGTGACATCATTTAATAATAAAATGAGGGAAAGAAGCCCTCTTTGACTCCCCCACCCTGAAGAATCCAAGCAAGTGTATTTTCCATTTGCTTTGCCCAAACCCTGAAACCTTTCAAAGAGAAAGATTGATGGAAGGAAAAGAAAAACTCTCCAAAAATTTAAAATCAGGTGAAGAAAGATGGGATTTAAAAAATTTTTTTTCGCTGAGCGCGGTGGCTCACGCCTGTAATCCCAGCACTTTGGGAGGCCGAGGCAGGTGGATCACGAGGTCAAGAGATCGAGATCATCCTGTTCAACGTGGTGAAACCCCGTCTCTACTAAAAATACAAAAAATTAGCTGGGCATAGTGGTGCGTGCCTATAATCCCAGCTACTCAGGAGGCAGAGGCAGGAGAATTGCCTGAACCCAGGAGGCGGAGGTTGCGGTGAGCCGAGATCGTGCCATTGCACTCCAGCCTGGGTAACAAGAGCGAAACTCTGTCTCAAAAAAAAAAAAATTTTTTTTTTTCTTTGTGTATTCTATTTCTGAAACAGAAATCTCTCCTCCATTCTTTAAATCCCCTACTGGGCTAAAAGAGTATTGTGCATAATGTGCACTCACTGATTTAACAGAACTACAAGATCCAGGTACTCATTTAGATTTTGGTTCCACAATTGATCAAAGTCTAATAATTGGTTAATGAGTTAACACCACATGTGATCTTCCAATTTTGGAAATGCTGATGGCAGACAGGAACTTGTTTTGGGAAAAGGAAGTATACAGCTACCCATTATCAAACCATCACCACTTTTCCTTTAAGGTACCCCACTCTTCCTTTGGGAGTGCAGAGTCTCAGGAGTCAGGAAGAAAGGAAGTTTTTGGGTTTTTAGGACAAAATAAAATGCATTTGTACAAGTACATAATACCTACACAAATACTGTTGAAGTCTAAACACAAGACAGAAGTAGTTCTAGTACCTATACAAAAAGATAAGTAAACGTTTCCTTAATATACACTATCAGCAGCATTTCTACCTAAAAGTTGTCAATTCTACTTGTCAGTATGTGTTTCAAATTCTTACTGCTCTTTGCCTCCAAAGAGTTCCTGCTGAATACTGAGACAGTTCAAGTATACTAGGTAAAAAATATTAATAATCTAAGTAAGGGTCATCTAAGGATAATATGCCACATATATGGACACAGTAATAGAAAATTTTCAACTTTAAACAAGTTCAGGTGCCAAAGTCGTACAGCAAACACTATCCTAAGCTTAGCCTCTTCAGGAATTTGATTTGAAATCACTGTAAAAAACACCAGTCGCAAAAAGCCACGTTTTGTATGATTCTATTTATATGAAATGTCCAGCATAGGCAAATCTACAGAGACAGAAATTAGAAGAGAGGTTGCCAGGATCAATGGCTGGGGAGAGGGGTATAGGAAATGACTGCTAATGGGTAGAGAGTTTCTTTCTGAAAAAGTGATGAAAATGTTCTGAAATTAGGTAGTGGTAATGGCTGCACAACTCTGCGAATATACTAAAAGCCACCGAATTGTACATTTCAAAAGGTGAGCTTTATCATATATAAACTGTATCTCAATAAGGCTGTTAGTTTAAAGAAATCTTTGGCTATGTCAGAAAATAGGGTCACAGCTAGAAGATAAGGGATATAAAATACATGGAACAAAACTGATCAATAATCTACCCTAGGATCACACAGTGCTTCAGCTTTACCCTGACTGAGATGGCCAGAATTGTGTTTTATCAGTATTTCACATTTCTTACTTCTTCCCAAGTCAGCCAGTAATTCCTCCTCCTCACTTGATTGTTGACTATGAAGACCAAGCCATTTTGATTCTGCTTCCAATGAGCTTGTACATTTCATTCCTCCTTCCACTCCCACAACTACCAAAGCAATGGAGGCTCTCCTCAGCACTCTAAGACAACAGCGTGGCCCTCAACTACTGTCACACCTTTCTAGGCTCTGTGAGCACAATGTGTCTCATATTCTCTTCTGCTGTCACCAGATTTACTCTACAACAGTTTCTTTACTGTTATTTCCCTGTTTCTCAATCAGTTATACAGAAAGATGAATATCCAGGGTAACAGTTTACTTACCAGGAAAAAAAAATCTATCACCAATCCACAAAACCATTTAAGTACAGGATACTACATCAGCACTACTTCCTACAACACTTTTACATGAATCCTACTCTCCTTGTGTTATAGCTCAAACTGGTCTCCTATACTCTGATTCCTTCATTTTATTTCCTGGATACCTCATTGTGTTCACTTTCTCCTATGTAAATAATTTTCCTTCAACCTCCACCAACTGACCAAACCCCACTCACATTTCACTGCCCAGCTGAGATCCCACCTACTTCATGAAGTCAACAGGTTACTATTGCCAGAGCAACTCTTTGCTGCTTTAAACCTCTGATAAATTAAGTCCATGCTTAGTATTTGACAATCAATGAAGTATTTAATCTTATATAGTTGGCATTTGGTATAATGAAAAACACTTTATTAGGGATCAGAAGATTTGGGTAGGTTACAAGCTGATTTATTATTCAAATTATTCATTTGAATAATGATAATACTGTGGCATAAAAGAATCAAAGAAACTATGTAACAGATTTTAGAACTGAAAACGGCATTATTCATAAGTTCATGTATTTGTCTCTGTTCTAGGTGGTAAACTAAGGTCATAAACTTAAATTCTTGGAATTCTTGCAATAAAATATTGAAAAGCTACACTGGTCAATTTTATAATCACATTTAAAAATGTTCTGATAAAAGTGTTTGTTGTTGTTGTTGTTGTTGTTATTCAGTCTTTATTTCATAATTATAAACCTAACTCAACTCTGCAATCCAGCTAGGCATGGAAGGGAACAAGGAAAACATGGAACCCAAAGGGAACTACAGCGAGAGCACAGATTTTAGGATACTGCGAGCAAATGGCGTGGAGGGTTGCTCTCCTGAGCTACAGAAGGAGTGGTCTGGTGGTTAAGATAAAACACAAGTCAAACTTATCAAAGTTGTCCACAGTCAGCAATGGGGATCTTCTTGCTGGTCTTGCCATTCCTGGACCCAAAGCGCTCCATGGCCTCCCCAGTAGTCATGCCTCCTTTCACCTTGCTGAAGACCACGTTTGCCACCCAACCACTCAGCCTGGACAGTGCAGATGAAAAACTGGGAACCGTTTGTGTTGGGTCCAGCATTTGCCGTGGACAAGATGCCGGGACCTGTGTGCTTTAGGATGAAGTTCTCATCATCACATTTCTCCTCGCAGATGGACTTGCCACTAGTGCCACTATGACGTGTGAAGTCACCACCCTGACACATAAACCCTGGAATAATTCTGTGAAAGCAGGAACCCTCATAACCAAATCCTTTCTCTCCAGCGCTCAGAGCACAAAAGTTTTCTGCTGTCTTTGGAACCTTGTCTGCAAACAGCTCGAAAGAGACACAGCCCAAGGGCTCGCCATCTACAGCAATGTCAAAGAACATGGTGGAGTTGACCATGGCTGATACTAGAAGGCTCCAGGAGGTGGCGGCGTCTGCAAAGCCCATAAAAATGTTTTTATAGGCCGTGTGCGGTGGCTCACGCCTATAATCCCAGCACTTTGGGAGGCCGAGGCAGGCGGATCACGAGATTGGGAGATGGAGACCATCCTGGCCAACATGGTGAAACCTTGTCTACTAAAAAATGCAAAAATTAGCTGGGCGTGGTGGCACACGCCTGTAGCCCCAGCTACTTGGGAGGCTAAGGCAGGAGAATTACTTGAACCCAGGAGGCGGAGGTTGCAGTGAGCCGAGATCGTGCCACTGCACTCTAGCCTGGCGCCTAGCAACAGAGTGAGACTCTGTCTCAAAAAAAGAAAAACAAAGTTTTTATATATTTATTCTGAATTTGTAAATTTCTTCCAAATCTTTTCCTTGATCATTTTTTTCTCTCAAATAAGATTTTGAACAAAAAATGACCTGCCTTCCTTTTCCCATGTTTATGGGAATACTGAGTAAATATATACAATTTTATAAACAAGTGCATAAAACTAAAGCATAATAGTTGGTCAGGTGCGGTGGCTCATGCCATAATCCTACACTTTGGGAGGCCAAGGTGGGTGGATCACTTGAGGCCAGGAGTTTGAGACAAGCCTGACCAAATATGATGAAACCCTGTCTTTACTAAATATACAAAAATTCGCTGGGTGTGGTGGCACATGCCTGTAGTCCCAGCTACTCAGGAGGCTGAAGCATGAGAATACCTTGAACCCAGGAGGTGTAGATTGCAGTGAGCAGAGATTGTGCCACTGCACTCCAGCCTAGGCAACAGAGTAAGACTCTGTCTCAAAAAACAACAACAAAAAAAAACCTAAAGCACAACAGCACAATAGTTATGTTGTTTTTCCCCAATTAGTAAAGGCTTCATTAAAGATGTTTTAACATTAAACTATGAAAAACATAAGAACTATGGCTTGGTGGTTAGTAAAAGGCTGGTGTTGTGAACAAGAGACAGAAAAGTTAAAAATTTACTAGTTTTCAAGTCTTGGGTTTATTTTGTATATGTAAATACTTGGCTGAGTTACCTAACATTCAACTTCCCAAACTGATCATTAGGTTTTATGACAAGGGAAGTACTTTTTATGGCAATTTTACTGCCTAATCCAAAAACAGTATAGGGAAGCTTTAAAGGTAACAAAATAAAACTGTTCACAATCCTAAACAACTCTGTTTCAAGCCCAACCAGGGACTTCCACTCACTGTAATAGTATACTTGTGATCAACTCTGTAACAACCTGTCAAAAGGAAACTTGTAACATCTGCTCTGAGGGAATCACTTTAGCATTTCCTGCTCTGCAGCAGAAAACTCGTGGGAATCACTCAAAACTCTAATTTCCAATACAGCAGCATTTCCCAGAGAGTATGCCAGAGCACACCATCCTCTGAGATGCTATCATGTAAATTATTAAACAAATTTGAAAAAAAAAAAAAAGAAAAGAAAACAGCATTAAGTCTCCAAGAAGTCTTTTGGTAAATGGTATTTTGAACCTGGTTTTCCCAAAACCTTGCAATCCCCTCAAAACAAACATCTATTAACAAACCACTAGGCCAGGTACAGTGGCTCACGCTTGAAATCCTGGGACCTGGTGAGGTCAACATGGGCAGATCACGAGGTCAAGAGATGGAGACCTTCCTGGCCAATATGGCGAAACCCCATCTCTATTAAAAATACAAAAATTAGCTGGGCGTGGTGGTGTGCACCTGTAGTCCTAGCTACTCAGGAGACTGAGGCAGGAGAATCACTTGAATCCAGGAGGCGGAGGTTGCAGTGAGCCAAGATCACACCACTGCACTCCAGCCTGGCAAAAGAGCAAGACCCCATCTCAAAAAAGCAAACAAATAAACAACAACAAAAACTCACTATACTGGCACTCACAGAATATTTTCGGGGGTATGGCAAAGATTAGGCTACAGGTGTCAAGTAAGTAAATCCTTAAGAAATAAGATTAAAAAAAATTAAAAAACAAAAAAGCAGAAACAAAACAAAGTAAATAAATAATTTTTAAAAACAAAATTGGGCCAGACGCAGTGGCTCACACCTGTAATCCTAGTACTTTGCAAGGCTGAGGCAGGTGAATAGCTTCACCCCAGGAGTTCAAAAACAAAACTGGGCAACATGGCAAAACCCCATCTCTACCAAAAATATAAAACTTAGCCGGGCATGGTGGCATCCCAGCTCCTCAGGAGGCTGAAGTGGGAGGACAGCTTCGAGGATGCAGTGAGCCATGACTGCACCACTGTATTCCAGCCTGGGCAACAGAGCAAGACCCTGTCTCAATCAATCAATAAAAATAATACTGCTTTACCATGTGGCAGAACTCAAAATGAGCTCAGCATATCCATACGTAATACCAACATTAAACACACACACAAGCACACACACACACACACTCTTTTTATTTCCCTGAGCTTTACAGATGGACATCATGCCCAAATAACTATTCTGTAGTATCAACACCACAGAATGTTAGTATGTACTCTGACTACACAGAAATAACTCTTAACATGATGTTAGCCCCCAAAACACATACATAAGCATGTAAAGCAAATACAACTAAAAATAACCGTAGGAACACAGCTCTTCAGGAGAAAGCTGTGAAGTCTGAAGCAGTCACTCCTATTTTTACCCTAAATGCAACTATTACTATCTCAGCCATAGAAATGATCAAAGTAAGGGCTGGATATATTTAGATTTTAATCACCATAATACAGATTATGGCACATAATAGAATTAGTCAGCTGAGTGTTTGAAAATTCTCAATTTAAACTGATCATACTTTGAGGATTTACAGAACATTTAATAATTAACCTAACAAGTTGTGATCTTTTCTCTACCTTCTGTAAGATTTTCAACTATAAAAAGAAGCAATACGAACTTTAGTAAAATTGCATGACAATTACCATTTGACTCTACTAAACTGCAACTATTACCTCTAGAAGTAATTAGACAGCCAGCTCCACAGATCCATGGGATTTCCTGTGATTATTTCTAGAAGTACCAAATAGAATCACAAGGATGTGGGGACCACTCTCCAATCATAACATTCTCTACACCCTCAATCACAATTTACATTTGAAAAACATTTGTTTTTTTACGGTAAAAAGCATATGTGTGTTGTGTGTGTATGTATGTATAAATATGTGTATGTATGAATCATTAAAAACTCTACCTATCAACAACATAATGCTTTATAAGTAATGGTTCCAGATGTAGGCCCCAGAACAACAGCATCAAGTTCACTTGGAAACTTCTTAAAAATGTAAACCCATGGGGTGGGGCGCGGTGGCTCAGGCCTGTAATCCCAGCACTTTGGGAGGCCGAGGCAGGTGGATCACGAGGTCAAGAGATCGAGACCATCCTGGTCAACATGGTGAAACCCCGTCTCTACTAAAAATACAAAAAATTAGCTGGGCATGGTGGCATGTACCTGGAATCCCAGCTACTCGGGAGGCTGAGGCAGGAGAATTGCCTGAACCCAGGAGGCGGAGGTTGCAGTGAGCCGAGATCGCACCATTGCACTCCAGCCTGGGTAACAAGAGTGAAACTCCGTCTCAAAAAAAAAAAAAAAATGTAAACCCTTGGGCCCCACCACAGACCTACTGAAATTAGAAACCCTGGGACTAGCTCTCCAAATGATTCTGGTGCACGCTATATTTAAAAAAAAAAAAAGTATGCCAGGCACAGTAGCCTCATGCCTGTAATCCCAGCACTTTGGGAGGCCAAAGTGGGAGGATTGCTTGAGCCTAGGAGTTCAAGACCAGTCAGGGCAACATAGTGAAACCTTGTCTCTATTTAAAAAAAAAAAAAAAAAAAAAAAAAAACTGAAAATGATTTTGTAAGTAATCACTTAAACTTACCCTCCTGAGAGAACAGGTAACACCACTCGAACAAATGGAGGATCAAATGGAAAGTTATCCTAAAAAGCAAATAAGCAAGTTAAGAACATCCTCAATGTTACACTACTTTCAAGATTTTAAAAGATTATATAAAGAATGTGTAATTTATTATCAGATAATTGGTAAAAGTTATAAAGTTAGTATCTAAAACTAAAACAAAAACCAAAGCAAATAAAAATGAAGTTAAAACCAGACCCAAAGCAAATAAAAATGAACTTAATATCAGGCCCAAACAGAACAGTGTTATGGTAAACTCATGAATTATGTGAAGGGGTCCCACTTCAATAAAACTATATACAGGAACCATTCCAATAATGATAAACTAGGTAATTTAGATCAATCGTCTGACTAAGAACTAGAAAGGTGAACAAAATGTAACAGTTTCAGGGCTAAGGGAACACCAGAGAGCAGGGTCTTCTTCCCCCCAACCCCCTTGGGTTTTCTTCCAGTGACAGAAGAAAAAAAGAAGAGGTTACCAAGCTGAGCTAGAACTCACAGACTCACAGAGCTCACAAAAAGATAAACACCGGAGCTCTCCTCTCCACCGAGGAGAGGCCCTGCTAAGTCTCCCACTCCTTAGGTTGGGACCCTGAAGAACAAGGGGCAAATTGCCCTAACAGCTTTAATCGTCTCAATTCCTGACTGGATGAGGCGATCCTGGGTTGCTGATTTCCAAGGCCCTGGCAAGGACAAATGTAAATCTTCTCTAGAGAATATCATCCAAGGCTTCGAATTAGTTATACCATGTTTCATATATAACATCTATCACCAAAAATAAGCCACATGAGACTTAAAGACTGTCGACATAACAGGAAACAAGAGAAGCAAACAACAGACACGAAGTCACAAGGGATCAAGATAAGAGCTACTGCCAAACATAAGCAAGGAAAGACAAGACAAGACTGAAAACCTGGCAGAGAAATGCAAATTACAAAAAATGAACCATATGGAAATTCTGAAATTTAGCAATACAATAGCTGAAATTAATAACTTAATGGATAAGTTTAACCACAGCAGTAACTTAATAGAAGAGAGATTCAGTAAACTGGAAACTAGGTCAGAAAGACAAAATGGTAGAAAATGGAGAAAATAAAAAATATACTGAAAAGTTTATTACATATGTAGGGTTGTGGAAGAAAAAAAAAAAAAAAAAAAGAAGAAGAATGGGACAGAAGCAATACCTGAAGATATGGTTGCTGAGAATTTTCCAAAACTAACCAAAGACTTCACAAGATCTAACCACCATAAATACTTCAAGAAACAATGGAAGCTAGGGTAAGAGAATGGTATCTTCGAGGTGCTGGAAGGCACAGCCAACCTAGAAAGTTACACTCAATGAAAATATTCTTCAAAAATGAAATGAAAATTTTTTTTATCTTCAGACTCACACTAAAGGAAATACTATAGGATATTTTCAGACAGGAGAAAGAGGATCTTCAATGAAAATGTGGAGAATAAAGAGCATGAAAAAGAGCAAACGTGCATGTGGATCTAAGTGAATACTGACTGACCATATAATTAAGTGTAGGGTTTTAGGTAAGCGTAGAACTAAAGTACACAATGACAGCGGCACATATGTGGCAGGCAGGACATGAACTCACAGTGTTCTACGGTCCTTGTATTGAAAAGGAAAAGAAAAAATACATAAATTTCCAAGTTTATATTAGACTTTGACAAGTCAAGGACATATTGTAACTGCAAGGGTTGTGAAGAAGAGTAAGAACTACATTGACAGAGGTAGAAAACTAGGGTCATCAAAAAAATCCGAAAGAATGACAAAAA
This sequence comes from Saimiri boliviensis, assembly GCF_048565385.1. Taxonomy (NCBI): domain Eukaryota; kingdom Metazoa; phylum Chordata; class Mammalia; order Primates; family Cebidae; genus Saimiri; species Saimiri boliviensis. The sequence goes on from NC_133450.1 coordinate 2,972,129, forward strand.
GCAATGTGAAGCAAGAAGGACAAACAGGAATGAATCTATACGATGGAGATTCGGACCCCAGAATCAGCAATAACTAATGGGTCCAATTAAAAGACAAAGATCATCAGACTTGATAAAAATAAATGAAGAAGATGATATAAGATGAGGGATAAGAAGAAATCATTTTCTATCTTGCAAGAGAAATGTAAGATTATCCACAAGATACCAACTTAATGACACAAGATACCAACTTAATGACAGTTATTATAATCTGCTTTCAAATAAAGTAGCTCACCTTTCATCTATATTTAACAGACATAATGAAAAGTATAGAGGTTGATATAAAGCTTGGTAAAGTACAACTTCATTTAACTTATTATTTAGATTTTTTTTTTTGAGTCGGAGTTTCACTCTGTCGCCCAGGCTGGAGTGCAATGGCGTGACCTTGGCTGACTGCAACCTCTCCCTCCTGGGTTCAAATGATCCTCCTGCCTCAGCCTCCAGAGTAGCTAAGATTACAGGCACCCGCCACCACGCCTGGCTAATTTTTGCATATTTAGTAGAGATGGGGATTTCATCATGTTGACCAGGCTGGTCTTGAACTCCTGACCTCAGGTAATCCACCCATCTCAGCATCCCAAAGTGCTGGTAATACAGGCATGAGCCATCCTACCTGGCCTATTAGATTTTTAAACATGTGAATCCCTAATAAATGACTACAAAACCTCTTCATTGATAATGTATGATTTAATTCATTGTAAACAGTTCAGAATTAACTCTTCCACATCAAAACCTGGGAACTCTATTCCATAAACTCTGTACCCTGAAACTCAGGAATCTAGATTTTACAGAAATAAAGAGAGTTCTTCGGGGTAGGGGGGAGATTGAGGGTGATTGTTAAGAAGTCTGAGTTACCTTAGTATATATTAACTCAGAACCAGTCTCTCAGGCTCTACAAGGATCTCATGAAGTCATCTGATTTTTCCATTTAACATCTCAGCCTTCTAAGTTATTCTTAAGGATGAGAACATTCTACTTTACATCACCAGATGGGTCTAAATAGTTACAACAAATCACTTCATATTGAGTTGAAAAACTACCTCTTTGTAATTTGACTCACTAGTTCTAGTTTTGTGCCCTGTGTTCACCAAAAACAAATAAAAACTAATGCTTCCATATACATGCTCCTTCAAACAGTTGAAGGCAAGCTAACATCAACCCCCCATATTCTCTCCAAATCCACAATGTCACCACCTGTATCCTAGGACATGGAATACAATCTCTTCCCAATCCTGGCTGAGGTTCTCTAAATAAACCTCAACTTACCTAAATAGACCTTTCTTAAAGTACTACTTCAGAATTCAATTCAGTAATTCTGATGTTGCCTATAACATCAGAAAATGACTTCCTTAAAAGCACAGCAAGTCGGATTTACCAAAGTGCTGACCAGGTCGGATTCCCTCCTGCCCTCACTCCCATCTTGGTGTTATGCTTTATCTCAAGTTCCATTTTTCTTAATATTCATGACTCTAAACTTGTCACTATGGACATCAGACGCCATAAATATATATTGTTCTGGCTCCTTCCTGTAAATCTTTCCAAGGCATACCTGCTATCCTCCAAAGTCTGTGAATCCCGATACTAATAACTTGGCAATTCAGTTTAAGGTCCTCTTCAGAAGGTCAGTTAGCTCAAGGCAATCACATTCTTCCCAGGCCTCTTAAGAAAAACTCCAACCCCAGAAAAGGCCCTTCTTTCTGGTATCAGGAGCCATGGTCCAGAAACAGAAATCCAATAGAATTTCAGCCATTTACCTCCCAGATCGTCCCCTCCCTGAAGTTCTACCTAGAGCAGGAAAAAATAATGAAAACACCACCTGCAGTCACGAATCCTCCAGTTTCCTGGCCAGAATTTCATATTCCCATAAAGTTATCTCTCAAAGAGGACGTGACAAGGGAGGGGCACATCAGGGGTTACAAGGACTGATTAAAAAAACAAAAAGGTTATATTCTTAAGTTTGGTGTTAGGCATATGGACATATGACTTAATGTTTTAAAAAGAAAGATACCTTTCTGGTTTTTTGTGTTTTGTTTTTTGTTTTTGGCCTGGGTGCTTCATCTGCTCCCCCATATGAATTAGTAAAAATGTTGCCATTAGCAACTTCAGTCAATATATACCAGATTCATACTTTAAGAAGACAACCCAGTTGACAACCACAACAGTTTCTATGATAACAATAGTGACAGGTAATACTGACATTTGGGTCATTTCAAGAAAGTTCAATCACAAGGTATATCCCCAAGCAAAAATATACACATAAAAAAGCTATGTAAGAAGCTTTTAGAAAAGTATTACTATCGTTTTTGTAAGTACAAAGGCAGTATTCTTTTTTCCATCAAAATATCTCACATATCCATAAATTTTAAACCATTACATTGTATCCAGATCCATATTAAATCATTAACATTTTTTCTAGATTGCACTGCTATTCTTTAACCATTATTTTTAGCATCTTAACAATACTTTATTAGGCAAGGCATGGTGGCTCATGCCTGTAATCCCAACACTTTGGGCAGCTGAGGCAGGCAGATCACCTGAGGTCAGGAGTTCGACCAGCCCGGCCAACATGGTACAACCCCCTCTCTACTACAAATACAAAAATTAGCCGAGGGTGGTTGTGCACCCATGTAATCCCAGCTACGAGGAGGCTGAGGCAAGAGAATTGCTTGAACCCAGGAGGTGGAGGTTGCAGTGAGCTGAGACTGAACCACTGCACTCCTGCCTGGGCAAAAAAGCAAGACTCCATCTCAAAAAAAAAAAAAAAAAAAAAAACTTATTAAATATAACACATAAATTCAGAAAAGTACATAAAACACAGAGGTACACTTTAAGAAGTTATTATAAATTATGTGCCCATGTAACCACCAACCTGGTCAAGGAATATATTACAGCCAGTATCCAAGAAGCCCACAGATGTATCTTTCAGTTCACACCTCCTTACCTCCCACTCCTTATCCTAACCTGTATGTAATCACCTCTTTGTTCTTAGTAGTTTTACTACCCAAGTATGAATCCATAAATAAGTGTTCCTCAGTTTTCTTTTCATTTTTGCCCCGCTAAAAAGGCTTTTTAGAAGTTTTCTTCCTAATTTTACTCCCCCTGCTCCATGAAATTTTAACACCACAGATAGATTGTACATCTGTTTATGTTACGTAGCCCCCTTTGGAGGGCAGCAGACCATTATAACAGCTAAGATTTTCACTCTGAAGATCAATTTTCACTCCACAGCAGGTGACATTGCCTCCACTAAGAATGTATGCCCTAACCAACATTTGTTTTACCTATTTTTGAACTCTATATAAAGGGAATCGTACAAAATAGGTTTTGGAATCTGGTCTCTTTTGCTTATTAGGTGTCAAGATCCACCCCATCTTGTCCCACATAGCTGTAAACCATTTTATAAACACCACAATTCTCCATTTTATTGAAATGAACACTTGGGTTATTTTCTGTTTGGAGCTATTATAAATGATGCTGCTCTGAACATTCCTGTGTTACCTGGTACACGTAAGTACTCACATCTTACGACAGTATGTCTGCAATACTTCTGAACCAAAGGGTATGAGGAACTTCTACCTAACCAAATTGTATTCCAAAGCCTTTGTACAACTATACGCCCCCACTGGAAGTATATGGCGCTCTGTAACTATTTTCTTACCTTAAAAGAGAAGTTAAGCAATATATATTCTATGCCTTCTTTTTCTTTTAAGATCTGAAGATCGCTGTGCAAAGGACTATCAGGGTCGACCCTAAGAATTAAAAAACAAAAAACAGTTTCAAATAAAAAGTTAGAGATTTGTTAACTGAACTCAGAAATGAACTAGTCTGACAGCTAAAATAGAGCACCTAGGGTAAGTTCCAGAAAGAGAAGGTCTGAAGGTGCTCCATTATCACCAGGAAAAACAGAGGTCATTATAGTTCCCAGCTCCTTGGGAATAAATGTCCAAAAGAGACCATAATACTCTAAATCTAATCTAATAAGGGGTTTTAGAGTTCAGTCACTCTAAAAGAAAAGTCACATGCATATAATTTTCTCAAGAACTCAAAAAAAGTTTAATATGCCTTCCTACACTTGTATTGTTAGCCAAGGGGTTCAAGTAGAAAATCTGCCATGGATGGGACTACGAAAAGTTAAATCACTAAAAAAAATCTGTGTTTGTCTACAACTGTCCTATATATACGGGTCCAATTTGGCCAATTTGGATCCCACCTCCCCACAACTTTTTTTTTTTTAAAGAGTTGTGGTATTTCACTATGTCATCCAGGATGAAATACAGTGGCTCACTGCAGTCTTGACTTCTAGAGCACAAGATCTTCCTGCCTCAGCCTCCCACCACCCCCAATAGCTAAGACTACCGGTATACTCCACCACACCTGGCTATTTTTTTTTTTTTTCCAGATGAGGTCTTGCTATGTTATCCAGGGTGGTCCCAAACTCCTGGGCTCCAGAGATCTCTCATCTCATCCTCCCAACGTGCTGGGTGGTTCCTTATTTCAAAACTGATTATCACAGTCAGTCTCATGAAGTTATTAAACACACTTTTGTTCTAAGTTCCCCTGTTCTTGAGAACTCCATAAAACACTTTATCCCGCAGCTGGTCCCTTTTTTTATCTTACTTTCTTATTCAGCCTGAGAAGCAGCTCATTTAAACAATCTAAGGACTATTTCTATAGAAACAAGGTCTAAAGTTTTAACTAAAAGCCACAGTGTAAAGGTATCAAATTAGAAGGGAAAAACCTCCATCGTGATAGTCTACCATTGCAAAGAGTGGGTTAGCATTAAAAAACCACTTACTTCTGCAGTTTAACATGCCAGTCATATAAACTGTCATTTATGAGTTCCACTGAATAAATCCCTGTTAAGATACAGAGCACGTTAGCTACTCTTCATTTGATTATATAACTATTCCTATGGCAAAAATGTATAAATAGCCAACGAAAGCTAAAAATTCTGCTCTTAAAACCCAGAACGACTAAGCTATATAGTAAATATTACACCACTGCAGCTGAGTATCTTATGCCCTTAACAGATAATTATAGCCATCAATTGAGAAGATTCTTTAATGAGGTGAAAAACTGCTTACCATTTGGTCTGAGTGGAAAAAAAAAATTATGCAAAATCACATGTACTTGAGACTTTTCTTCTATGAACATACATTTCTACAAAGATGGAATCCTTCCACGTATTTTGTTTTATAATCACTCTTCAACTTTCAGGGACATCTTTCCAAGTCAGTATACATAAATCTACTCACAGTATTTTTCATGACTTTGTTGCAGTTTACTTTATGGATATGCTTTAACCAATTCTGCCCGATATCTGTTTTTTTCTATATAAACAATACTGAAACAAATGATTACTTAACATTTAAAAATAAAACCAGTATTCAAATGTTTGTACTTTATTAGCTTTCTACAGATAAACTTTTAAACAAACTTCTTACACAAAAAAACTGTAATGACACCCATAATTCTAACGTCTCGGAAACAAGTTTGGCTTATCCTGTACTCTATAAAGCAAGGGTTTTTCCTTGTTTTTATTTTTTAAGCAAGTTCTAATAATTTTGATTTGCTCATGCTAAGAATTCCTGAATGCATCATAATGCTATCTTATATATATTTTTTGAGACAGAGTCTTGCTCTTGCTGCCCAGGCTGGAGTGCAGTGTTGCAATCTTGGCTCACCGCAGCCTCTGCCTCTCGGGTTCAAGTGATTCTCCTGCCTCTGCCTACTGAGTAGCTGGGATCACAGGCACATGCCACCACACACAGCTAATTTTGTATTTTTAGTAGAGATGGGGTTTTGCCATGTTAACCAGGCTGGTCTCGAACTCCTGACTTCAGATGATCTGCCCACCTTGGCCTCTCATCAAGTGCTGAGATTAGAGGTGTAAGCCACCGAACCCAACCAATGCTATCTTTTCCAATTAAAGTTTGGTTCTTTATTCAATACTATTAGAATCTCTGAAACAATATCAGAATTTTACCTCTAGTTAGAGAGGTTCCATAATATTCATGTCATATTGAGTAAGAATACTCAAGTGAGACAATGAAATGAAAACTTTAAAAACCTACATACTTTAAAGGTAATAAGCTAACTATCTCTACAACAAGAATTGAGGATATTGCTTTCAAAATCGGGGGTGGGGAATAATAAAAAATCAACTTGGCAATCATTCTCCGTACAATGAAATGCTTTACTCTTATTTACTTTCCAAGCAATATTGCTCATGCTTTCACCAAAAGATAAAAGTCATGCAGGGGGCTCACTCTTTATCAGGAAGAGAACAAAATTCCAATGGACCTATCAAAACCTTTTTTAATCCAAAAATCAAACAACTCATCCTATTTTACCCTTACATCTTTTGAAATTTTATTGCATTTCAGTTTCACATTCCTAAAATAAAGCCAGTAAACATTTCCATTTCAGTCCAGTTTTAAGAAATGACATTTACAACCTGACAATAGAAAAGAGCAGAACCATAAGGAGAGTGGGGATCCAGGAATCCTTACCTGTTTTATAACTCTGTGATCTGTATATGTCCCTGAGCTCTTTCATAAGTCTATCTGAAGCTTGCACTGACCCAGACACCGCACCCTGAAACACAAAAACCACTGTTTACCAGGGTCCGTTGAGCCAAGTAATTAAAGATTTAAGGTATTTCAATCTGATACAAAAGATTACAGTAAACATGGATCACCACTCAACATTTTAAGAAAAACGAGTCCAATTAAATGAAGCATTATGAAGTTTCAAGAGGATACAAAACTAGGCACAAGTCTGGTTCATTTCCTATGTCTTATCATGTGAAAAAGTCTAGTCAACAATGTCCAGACCACCATGGACTCCACAATAGCACAGAGTTCGGTATGAGTCTATTCCAAACCCCAGCAACTTAAGACACTCAAAGTGACACATTATTAACTAAAATACACTTCCATTCATAAGACTATAAGCAAGACTATTACACAGTCTAGTTCACACATTAAGACACTTTAAAGTGAGAAACATGTATCCCCATATGCAACTGGTTTCAGTTTTTCTTTGCTCTACTAAAAATTATAAAATAATATATAAATAAGATTGAAGGAGTGAGAGTAATCTAACTGGTTTCAACACTTGATAGCTACTTGCCTAACAATTCACTCCCTGTTTTGGAGAACCTGTGCCCAAGACAAAGTAACTGGTTCTCAGATTTTGTGGAGTTGGTAAATAGCCCTAATACAAGGCAGGAAATAGTAAGTGTCCAGATAATCATTTGATGTTTCCCTACTCTGAGCATTTTATATATATGCACACATCATTCTCATTTTTTTCATAGCAATCATCCAAAAGGTATGTACTGTCTAGCCATATTTTAGAGTTGAGGAAAGAGAAACCATAAAAGGTGTGTTTGTCACCAAACTCAGTGTTCTTTCACATTTTTGCTGCTTCACATAAAAGAGATATTAAGTTGTGGCCAGGTGCAGTGGCTCACGCCTGTAATCCTAGCACTTTAGGAGGCCAAGGCAGGCAGATAACTTGAAGTCAGGAGTTCAAGACCAGCCTGGCCAACATAGAGAAACCGTGTCTCTACTAAAAATACAAAAATTAGCCATGCACGGTGGTGGACACCTATAATCCCAGCGACACAGGAGGATGAGGCAGGAGAATTGCTTGAACCCTGGAAGCAGAAGTTGCAGTGAGCCAAGATCATGCCACCACATTCCAGCCCAGAAGACAGAGCGAGACTTCATCTCAAAGAAAAAAAAGAGGCCGGGCGCGGTGGCTCAAGCCTGTAATCCCAGCACTTTGGGAGGCCGAGGTGGGTGGATCACGAGGTCGAGAGATCGAGACCATCCTGGTCAACATGGTGAAACGCCGTCTCTACTAAAAATACAAAAAATTAGCTGGGCATGGTGGCGCGTGCCTGTAATCCCAGCTACTCAGGAGGCTGAGGCAGGAGGATTGCCTGAACCCAGGAGGCGGAGGTTGCGGTGAGCCGAGATCGTGCCATTGCACTCCAGCCTGGGTAACAAGAGCAAAACTCTGTCTCAAAAAAAAAAAGAAAAAAAAGATGTTCAGTCAAAAGAGAAAAATTACTTTTGGTTGAGTCAGAGTAGGACAGATCAAAGTCAGCTTCACCTAGGAGGAAGAATTTGAATTGTATTTTGTAGAAGAGTATTAATTTGAACATACAGATCCCATGGGAGGAAGGTAAGCAGAGAAAACGGCATCAACAGGCTGGAAAGGGGCATATACAGGGATCAGCAGGTGGTTCCAGAATGTGAAGAGCAGATGAACAGGTAAAAAGTGGCTACTCATAGACGAGAAAGGTAATCTAGTGCAACAAAACATATGACTAAGGCTAGGCATGGTGGCTTATGTCTGTAATCCCAGTACTTTGGGAGGTCGAGATGGGAGGATCATTTGAACTCAGGTGTTCAAGACCAGCCTGGGCAACACAGAGAGACCTCATCTCTACTAAAAATTAAAAAAAAAAAAAAAAAAAAAAGCCTGGTATGGTAGCACATGCCTATAGTCCAAGCTACTTGGGAGGCAGGAGGATTACCGGAGCCTGAGAAATCAAGGCTACACTGAACTATGACTGTGCCACTGCACTCTAGCCTGAATGACAGCGAAAGACCCTGTTTTAAAATAAACATATGATTGAATCCACCACTAAGGCGGGAATGGAGCAGGAGGGCAGCTGAGATAGACATGTTAATGAACTGCCTGGTATTAACTGTAATTACTTAACCACAAAAGTCCAGGTTCTAGATATTTACACACTTACATTTAAATGGTCTTGTCTTTGAGTCTTTCTAATTTTCTCTAATATTGCCAAATTTTCTTTTTCAATTCCTTCATCCTCTGACTTTTTCCCACTAATAGGCTCTTCTTCCTTCATCTCATAGTGATCTAAGTCTTCTATATCCTGCAAAAAAAAAAAAAAGAAGAAAAATGTTAGCTTATTCAACCTATTTTTCTTCAGTAGTTTCTTATGCCAAAAGCTAAATTATTCTTGACTCACTGGGGGACAAGAAACAGAATATACCTATCCTATAGGGAGAAAGAAAAAGCCCCCACATTCAATTCAAGAGGTTCCCTCCTTTTATATCCCCCATTTTATTTAAAAGTTAGACTCTGGGTAAAGCAGGTTTAAAAGTTTTACAAAGTCATAACTATTACAAAATAAGCCATCCCTTATATTTCCTACTAAGAGGAACCTGTGAAACAGTTTAGCAGAGGCATCGAGAACCTTAAGTGTTCATAGTTTGTTCCAGGAACTCAACTTCTAGAATTGTATTCTAAGAACCTAAACTGTAGACACAAATTTAGACAGAAAGACACCTATTTTCAATATTGCAACCACAAAAACAAACACAAAATCTCCATGTGCAAAAATAGGCAATTATTAAGAGGCCACTGAAATACCAACATAGCATAATTTCTCCTGTATCAAAAAACTTTAAAATGAAAAACAGAATACAAAAAAGAGTACAAAGAATTTCAATTATGCTGACATATGCACAAAAAAAGAAAGACCAGATGAACTTATATTTAAATGTTAGTTTCAGTTAATTTTAGTTGTTATCTCTGGAGACATTTAGTGCCTTCCCCTAATTTCCAAGTTTCATGTAGTAAGCATCTATTGACATTTGTAACTAGAAAATAAGTTACAAAAAGAATTTTATCTTAGGTCCTCAGGAAGTTGAGTTAGGAGGATCATTTGAGTCCAGGAGTCTGAGGCTGCAGTGAACTATGATCATACCACTGTACTCCAGCCTGGTGTCAGAGTGAGACCCTATCTCAAAAAAAAAAAAAAAAAAAAGGAAAGAAAAAGAAAAAAAGAATTTGAATACCCCTAGACCAATATCTTTATTCACATCATTCTGCTTCCTCCCTTCCCATACTATCTATTCTTACACATATATAAATCTATGCGGAATTTTTTAAATCCTAACTTTTTTGCAATTACCTTATTTCTCTACTTCAATTGCCAAAATTGCTAAAGGAGTAAATTATACTCATCTTGACTTCCTCCACCCCACCCAAGCCAGCGAATTCACCGATATCTAGACCAGGTTAATGACTACCTTCTACCCAGATTCAATAGGCCTTTTTTGATTTTGTTTTTGCTGCTGTTGTTTTTGAGATGGAGTCTCGCTCTGTCACCCAGGCTGGAATGCAGTGCCCGGATCTCGGCTCACCGCAGCCTTCGCCTCCCTGGCTTCCTTTTTGGAATGCCATCTCTTTAAGCCCTATAACGCCCTGTTCTCACTCAAACTCTGCCCATAACTCCATACTTCTTGGAGCTCTCTGCTCCTAGTGTGCACCTTTTAGCCCTGATCTCCCATGCGACACGTTGTTTTCCTCACAATTCTCACAAATGCCTTTAGCGCCTTAGTCACGTTCCCATCCACAAAACTTCTTTCCCTGAGTATTAATTAGCACATCCCAAACAGAATTCAACATTATCTTTCTAAAACAATATTCTCAGCACACTATCGCCTGCCTGTTTAAGGCCTTCCTATCAATAATCACACCAAACAGAAACATGTTGGTCTCTAATTCAAGACTTTTAACCATCTGCCTTTTCCAGTCAATCCTGCTTTCCATGACTTCAACACATCAACCTTCCTTCTCAAAAGAAAAGCAGCCATTGCATCCAAACGCACCATGTCCAGGGTTGTTCTGGGCCTGTTCCCACATTATTTTAGGAGCCTAGAATCTCTGCTTTTCACCTGACCCAATCTGACATCTCCAAAGTTCCGGCTCCTCCCTTTCTAGATTTGCCTCGATGTTGTGGTTCCTTGTTTATCTTGTGAGGGGAAAAGAAAAGGTTCATGAACTTTATAGTACAATGGCTGCTTCAGGGTATACTGGACCCATGGAAAAGGTTTTTTTTTTTTTTTTTTTTGAGACGGAGTTTCGCTCTTGTTACCCAGGCTGGAGTGCAATGGCGCGATCTCGGCTCACCGCAACCTCCGCCTCCTGGGTTCAGGCAATTCTCCTGCCTCAGCCTCCTGAGTAGCTGGGATTACAGGCACGCGCCACCATGCCCAGCTAATTTTTTGTATTTTTAGTAGAGACGGGGTTTCACCTTGTTGACCAGGTTGGTCTCGATCTCTCGACCTCGTGATCCACCCGCCTCGGCCTCCCAAAGTGCTGGGATTACAGGCTTGAGCCACCGGGAAAAGGTTTAATGTTTTCATGCAGTTTATTCCACCTAAGCTAAACTGCATAAAAACACTGAAACAAACTCTAATTCTAAGTGGACAATTTTAAAGATCATTTTACTCTCAGACTCATAAAACAATCCTACAGCCAGAAACGATGACACGGGCCTGTAATCCCAGCACTTTGGGAGGCTGAGGTGGTGGATCGCTTGAGGTCAGGAGCTCATGAGATCAGCCTGGACAACAGAGCAAGAACCAATCTCTACAATTTTTTTTTTTTTTAAATCTGGACATGGGGCACATGCCTAGTCCCAGCTACTTAGGAGGTTGAGTTTGGAGGATTGCTTGAGCCCAAGATTTTGAGGTTGCAGTGAGCTGTTATCACACTACTACACTCCAGCCTGTGTGTCAGTGAAACCCTATCTCAAAAAAACAAACAAAAACAAGCCTACAACACTGCCTCTTTAGTTCTGAAGCATTCTGAAAGTACATTTTAGATTAAAATTTTCCAGATCAAGAAAATAAAAGCATGTATTAATTATAAGATCCAAAACAGAGAAAGTATTTAAAAAAAAAAAATCAAGCCATGGAATTCACATACCTGCTATTTGGTCAATACAAAGACACAGATCTTTGTTCCGAAGTCTGATTTTAAATGCAAAGCTTCAGAGCTTGAAAACATCTAAAATTATACCCATGACTGACAACTGGCCTAAGCTCAATGTCTTTGGAATTTGCTCTACTACATTTGCTATGATTTGAATGTGCTCCCTCCAAAATTCAGGTGTTGCCAATATGATCTTATTAAGAGGTAGAAGAACCTTTAAGAGGAGATTAAGCCAAGAGGGCTCCTTCCTCCTTAATGGGATTAAGGCCCTCATGAATGAGGCTTCACACACTGGACTAACTTACTCTCCTGCCCTTCTGCCTTCTACCCATGTGAGAATGCAACAAGAAGGCCCTTAGACACCAAATGCTGGTATCTTGGTCTTGGACTTCCCAGCCTCCAGACCAGTCTCCAGTATTCTGTTATAACAGCATAAAACAGACTAAAACAAAAATCTTTGATGATTTTTCAACAAGAGACAGTTTCATTACTTCTGGTGATGAGTCTGTAAAATTTTCTCAAATTCTCCTTTTATTCGAACATAAATTTTTTAAACTTAGTTCCCCTCCCTAAAAATAACCAAACACAGGTTAAGTACTGATTAGTATTAAATATAAATATAATTTGAGTGCTACAAGTTAAGAGCTTTTGTTTTCCAGGAAATCAAATACAAAGACTTCAGATAAATTTACTCAAAGGCATATCATGAGTTAGAGGTGAAGCCAGAATTTATAAATTATATTCCATTCCAAACACAACGTGCTTTCAGTTATTCCACATTAATAGTAGTCTATAAAAAAGATTAGAAAATTACTCAAGTGTCCAAAAATGGAGAGATTCATGAACTGTTATTCTTATATAAAATACCTACTTCAGCCATCTCTTCTTCTTCATCATCTTCTTCTGAAGTCACTTCTTCTGTTGTCCCATTCTGAAACAGAGAAAGAATCTACCAGGGCTGCACAGAACAACTATGCACAGGCTGAGGACATCAGAAGACTGGTGCCATAGCTTTAGGGACAAACTCTCAACTATCTGTCAGTACAGTTTCACTCCCAGAGAGTTTACTGAAATTAAAATGTTTTATGTTTAAATCCAGCTTTGACTAACAAATAACAGCTATCAGCTTTTAAAAATTAAACACCTTTGAACAATTCAACTTAACTGATGCCTTAGGAATAAAGAAAAGCAACAAATATAAAGCAAAACAGAAAAAAAAGTTAAAACATTATCTAACTTAAAATAAAAACACAATTTACTTATATGTCAATATGCGTAAGATCAATGGTTTATTTTGTCTAAAATAAAACATCCTTAACTATCGCTAAAATAGCTACCTTTTTAACTTTGGAGAGCCTGAATCATTATATAAATTCAATTGCCTTACATTTTGAAAGGTCAGATAAGTTATTTATAATAGATATTTCACAAAACTAAGAATTATGAAGTGATTACCTAAGAAGTGAATTTATTTTTAAAAACGTTATTTACTACTAAATACTTCTCTACAATACACAACTTACCAATTTACATAATTTACTATTTATGAAGTTCAGAAATGAATTTGGTGGGGATTTAGGAAGGATCTTCGTATCCATTTCTGGCAAGTTCAAAAGATAAGCTTCCTGGCCAGGACACAGAATAAAAATGCATCTTTAAACACGAAGACCAGTTCAGGTTAGAACCCAGAATATGTAAAAGATCAAGAAACTAGGATCCAGAGATCAAGTAAGACCAACAAAGGTCTCAACTCTATCTAAGCATCTGTTATTAGACACTCTGATGGAATAATTCTTAAGAAAAACAAACCTACGATCACAGAGGGTATTAGAACTCTTCTGGATTAGTGAGCTGGAGAATGCCACGTAGATAAACACACCCATGCAGAATTAACTTATATTTCCTTTAAATCTGCATCGCTTTAGACATTCTTTTGTCTTCTAAAAACCAAATGGAAAAAAGAAGCAAGCAGCAGCTTCCAAAATGTAATGCACCCCTTCTTCGTTTCTCTACATTGTTATATTCCAAATCCAACTGTTCTGGGTATCTAAAGAATATATACCTAACCTAAAAGTCCCAAAGAGTTTGGTAGCAACAATGGTTGAAACAGCATTTTTGAAATGTTAATTTCAAAGCCTACCCAGAGAATCCATTTTTAAAAAGATCTCTGAGGTGACTGTAACATGCATCCAGGTCTGTAACCATCAGACCAGTTACTACCCTTCATTTTACACATGAAAAAACTGAGCCCCCACCCCCTCAAAAAGGGTAAGTAATTTAATCAAAACAAAAAGTGAGTTAAGCCTGGGAAATCATAAGATGAATTTCATTTCAAGATCTGGTCTGGTCCTCTTTCCAAAACCCCACTGAAATGACAGAATTTTATTTAAAAAAAAAAAAAAAAAAAAAAGGGTAAGTCCATTGCAGCAGCAGAAAAACAACAAATACAAGGAGAATGAATACCCTTGGTGAACCAAAACTACAAGGACACACTGGAAGGCACAAAGCAGATGTAATCAGAATGCCGGGCTTGAGAAAGCCACAATCCCAATCCAAATAAATGGAGGGACCACTTTTTTAAAGAATCAAACTTTTTTTTTTTTTTGGAGATGGAGTTTCACTCATTACCCAGGCTGGAGTGCAATGGCGCGATCTCGGCTCACCGCAACCTCCGCCTCCTGGGTTCAGGCAATTCTCCTGCCTCAGCCTCCTGAGTAGCTGGGATTACAGGCACGCGCCACCATGCCCAGCTAATTTTTTGTATTTTTAGTAGAGACGGGGTTTCACCATGTTGACCAGGATGGTCTCGATCTCTTGACCTCATGATCTACCCGCCTCGGCCTCCCAAAGTGCTGGGATTACAGGCGTGAGCCACCGCGCCCGGCCGAATCAAACATTCTTTACTGTACTTGTCCTAACTACAGTTGGTAACAATTACTCTCCTGTAGAGGAAGCCTATCTCGATTGCCTTTTACTATGAGTGTCAAAACCAGAGAGAAAAGACAGATTTTTTTTTTTTAAACCGAGTCTCGTTCTGTTGACAGACTGGAGTACAGGGGCATGATCTCGGCTCACTGCAATCTCCGCCTCCTGGGTTCAAGTGATTCCCCTGCCTCAGCCTCCCAAGTAACTGGGACTACAGGCGGTATCTCCTGACCTTGTGATCCGCCTGCCTCAGCCTCCCAAAGTGCTGGGATTACAGATGTGAGCCACCTCGCCCGGCCAGAATGTTTTTAATATAACTCAATGCAGCAGCAAAATGTTATAACAGACTCTGCCTCTTCCTTTTAGCTCAGAAGCTGGAAAGCTCACTGGCCAGGACCTCCTCATCCTCATGCCACAGGAAGAGCACAGGTCTGCACACCAGGAGAGGGCAGCCACAGCAGAAAACAGTGATAATTCTGAAGACACTGAGATCAACAACTGATACTGATCAATGGTATACCTCATCTATAAATAAATGAAGAGATAAGCAATCTGAAAGGAAGGTGCCAAGTCAAGTAAGCACAAACGACCTGAAGCACTACTAATGAAGGAAATAAATAGAATTTAAAAACCTGACTGGAATTTTTGGCAGTAATTGAGAAGATACTGCATCCACAAAATAAAAAAGGTTACTATGCAAGCACAATTCTAGAAAGTAAAAATAAGATCCCCTCCACCCCCAAAAAACCACTTGTAGAAGGGCCAGAGTACAATGGACACAGTATTTATAATTAGGAAAACCAAACTGTGACATTCCCTTAGAACAGATGAAACAAAAGGAGATGGGGGTAGAGGGAAAGCAGAAGAGATTAAGTAAGAGAACAGTTAAGAGACATGGAAGATAAAGACATCTAACATTCATCCAGAGGGTGAAGGGGAATAAAAAGAAAGAAAAGAGCCAAGTGCTGCTGAGCTGAAGAAAGACTTTAGAGTATCAAGTGGCTGCGAATGCCCCCAGAATACTGAGGGCTGAACACAGTGGCTCATGCCTGTAATAACAACACCTTGGGAGGCCAAGGCAGGAGTAGCGCTTGAGCCCAGGAGTTTGAGGCCAGCTTGGGCAACATGGTAAAAACCCATATCTACAAAAAGTTTTTAAAAATTAGTCACACATGGTGGCATTGCACACCTGTAGTCCCAGCTACTCAGGAGGCTGAGGTAGAAGGACTGCTTATGCCTAGGAGGTAGAGGCTGTAGCAGGCCGTAATCACACTACTGCACTCTAGCCTGGGCAAGAGAGCAAGACCTCTTTTTTTTTTTTTTTTTTTTTTTTTTAAGGAGTATTGAAAAGTAAAAACCCCCACACTTTGCGGTTACAGAGAAAATCATACCAACTACCAGAAAGAAAAAATATCCAGAAAGAAGTAAGAAGCAGCTAGGCATCAGACTTTTCATTTGCAACAAATATCAGAAGATAAAAGTGTAAAGAACTGGAAAGAGACTCAATTATGAACTTAGAATTCTATATAGCTCCATCAAGACAGGAAGAATATCTGTTTATGTTCACCTCCAGATTCTCCACACCAATGTGGTGGAATACTTTATACAGACTCAGATATCTGTCGAACAAATGATAACAGACAGCAAGTATTCAAGGAACACTCTCCATACACATTCCCACAGACCCTTTCCAGAGGGGGGGAAAAAAAACCAGGATATTATTCATGGATATACTTGACAGGCCGGGAGCAGGAGATGTAACAGAAGCAGCAGCAAGAAGCAAAGACAACAGTAACACCAATAATGTAGTCTAAACAACTGCTGATAATGCAGCTGAAAGGTGACCGGTTATATTCTCTTACCATATTGATGCACTAAAAATAACTCAAAAGTCACCTGAAAATGTTTTCTAAAAAGTTTTTTTTTTTCCTAGATAACTCTGGGGTAAAAGAAGCAATTGATCCTCATGCCCCAGTCATCCAATTCCTAGTATGTGCCCCAGAGAAATGCTGGCACAGGGGTACCATGAAATACAGACAAGAATGATCACAGCAGCATTCGCTATTCCAAATAATGCTGGAAACAACCCACATGTCTGTATATAGTCAAGGGGAGAAATGGTATGATGTACTCAAACGATGGAATAAATACAGCAATGCAAAAGAACTATGGCTACACACAATATGAACAAATTTCACACTAAATGTTGAGTACAACCAGGACATGAAAAAATACATATAGTATGATTTTCAGAAGTTCGAACAACAGGCAGCACTACACTGCACTTTTCAAGGATGTATACGTGAGTGTTAACACCAGAGAAACATAAGGAAAGATGAGCGTACAGAGACAATGATCGGGAAGCAGCCTGCGGAAAGTTTCTGTAGTGCTAGCAATGTGCCTTCTCTTCACCTACATGGTGGCCAGCTGTTGGTTCTCAAGTATTCACTCTAATTATGTGTTACACTAAGCTTAAGTTTTACATATTTTCAATACATGTTGTATCTCCCAATAAAAAGTTTAATAGTATGGCAATGTGAACAAATGATGGAATAAAATCACTTAGAAAATAGATTTTAAAACTTGTGCAATAAAGTCAAACAGCACCCAAAGAAAATGTATACTCTTACATGTTTGTTTATGATGCAATTTAAATCACATTAATCCACTAAACTAGAAAAGGCAAAATAAACAAAAAGGAGAAATAAGACAAGAAAAAAGTGAAACTAGATTTAAAAAATAAAATTAAAGGAGGATTCTTTCAAGACTCTGATAAGTAATCAAAAGAAAACTTTGAATTAAAAAGGCATATAGCCACATGTGAATATGATGCAAAAACTGAAAACTTTACACATCTTTACAACAGCTTAGAAGTACACATGAAGTGATTTTTTTTTTTTTTTTAGAATCTACATTACTAAAACTGAAGAAGTGGAAAATATGGAGATCAACACATAGGAAAAAGACAAAGACTCATCCTCTAGATTGGATTTTTATTTAAACCACAGTTTCTCAACTTCAGGAATATTGATATATTGGGCCAGACAATTCTTTGTGGAGGGTTCTTCTGTGTATTGTGGGATGTTTAGTGACATCCTCTCTACCCAAGAAATGCCAACAGCACTCCTACCATGACCAGTTGTGAAAACCAAAAATGGCTCCAGATATTTCCAAATGTCCCTGGGAGATAAAAATCTCCTCCAGTTGAAAAATACTGTGTAAACTAAATTTACATCCCAGATCTTAGGGGGGAAAAAAAAAAAAAGATGTAAAGCTTCCTAAGTCAACCCTGCAAACCCAATACTGAAATGAAATAAAAGTATAACCTTACTTAATACAGAAGTAAAAATCCAAACACAAAATATTACTGTATCCATTCTAACAGTGCTTATTATAGGAATGCAAGGATGACTGAAAATTAGGAAAATTTCATCATGTAATTCACAAGTTATATCTGTACATAGAATTGTAGGCACAATCATGAAAAACAAGGTACCTCTGTATACATTAAATCCATGATATATCCAGTGAAAAACACAAGTTGCAGATGTCTTACAGAAGGAAAACTGAACACTAAACACATATTTCTCCCATCTGGTCTTTTTCCTGAGGCTCCTCTAGAATACAGTGAAGAATAAACACACAATTACAAAACAGGAATGGAGTTACCAACAGAGGAGACCTCACCTCCACTAGACAGTGACGGTAAATGGAAAATGATTAATTAATGAAGCAAAGCAAACAAAGGTGGAGGTTGGGGGATATCAGTAACAAGGAAGCAAATTTGTCTCACAGCACCCTGGAGAGGCTCTAGACTCAGGCACCAGGTACCCCCGAGAATGGGACCGACAGGCAAGACTGAAAACAGAGCTTAACCAAAAACCTATATACAGAACATTTTCCAGGCCCTGAAACACACTGCTCTCCCACATCTCCTTAAGCACAACCCAAGCAAATGTATCTACCTCAGGCGAGAGAACACAGGTTTCATCTCCAGAGGAATGAAGTAGCTCCAGACATTTATGACTGCACCAGGAGATAGGAAATAAGATAGACGGGTGGGGAATAACAATTGGGAATCAGCCTAAATTCCCCCTAAAAGCTATCAGTTGACAAGTCTTGGCCACAGAGAACTCCCAATCAGTCTTGATTGATTGATTGATTGATTGATTGATTGGAGACAGTCTTCCACTCTGTCACCCAGGCTGCAGTACACTGGCATGATCACAGCTCACCTCCTGGCTCAAGTGATCCTCCCGCCTCAGCCTCCTGAGTAGCTGGGACTACATACAGGTGCCACCATACCCAGCTAATTTTTTTATTTTTTTGTAAAGGTGGGGTCTTAACTCAAAGGCTTAACTTAAAGGCGGTCTTAAACTCCTGGGCTCAAAAGATCCTCCCACCCCCGCCTCCCAAAGCACTGAGATTATAAATGTGAGCCACCACACCCAGCCTCCCAATCAGTCTTTTAGTACTTCTCTCAAATATGAACAAAAAAGGGAATTAAAAGACTACAAATGGCTGGGGGGCATGGTGGTTCATGCCTGTAATACCAGCACTTGGGAGGCTGAGAAGGGTGGATCACAAGCTCAGGCGTTCAAGACCAGCCTGGCCAAGATGGAACCCCATCTCTACTAAAAATACAAAAAAATTAGCTGGGCATGGTGGTGGGTGTCTGTAATCTCAGCTACACGCGAGGCTGAGGCAGAGAATTGCTTGAACCCAGGAGGGAGAAGGTGCAGTAAGCCAGTATCACACCACTGTACTCCAGCCTGGGTGACAGAGCAAGACTCCATCTCAAAAAAAAAAACGACTACAAATGATGAGCAACATAGAATAGATACTTGAGGAAAAGCTTTAAAATAAATACATAAATATAAACAGACTACTAAATAAATTATTAAAGAAAAAAGAGATGTTAGGGAAGAGCCAAAGAGTATCAAAATAGCTCCTTAAAGACATTTATGAATATATTACATCCATAGAACAAAAATAGAATATGTATAAAAACTAATCAAAGAAAAGGTTCTTAGACCTCAGAGTTCATCTTGGGAGTTGGTCCCCAATGAGCCACACCTCCTGTCATCACGTCCTTGGAAAGGCCCATCACACAGTGAATCTGGGTTGGCCCCAAGACTCACTTTAACCTACAAAATGTGGCAGAAATGACACTGGCCTGTTCCAGGTCTAAGCCTTAAAAACACCGGGCAGCTACCACTTCTGTGCTTCTGGAAGTCAAAAATAAGAACTGAGTATCCTCCTGGATAAGGAGAAGCCACATGAAGAGGCCCAAGAGGATGAGATGCTATGCAGAGAGAAGAGCCACATGAAGAAACAGCAACGCAGCAGCCCTGTGGATGAAGAAGGCGTCTCGACACTGCGCTGCAGCTGAGCACCCAGACGGCCAGTCCCTGCCACTGTCTAACCACTCCGTGAGAGTTACCAGATGAGACCAGCAGAAAAACTGTCCAGCTAGTCCCAGTTAACCCACAGAGTAGTGAGAAACAGACAAAGGTGTTGTTTTACGCCATTAAGTGTTGGAATAACTGTTTACGCAACAATAAATAAAACTTGTCAAGTTATGACTGTCCAAATAAAATTTCCAAAAGTTGAAAGATAAGAAAAATATTCCAGATTTTAAAAATTAAAGAATAGGCCGGGTGCGGTGGCTCAAGCTTGTAATCCCAGCACTTTGGGAGGCCGAGGCGGGTGGATCACGAGGTCGAGAGATCGAGACCATCCTGGTCAACATGGTGAAACCCCGTCTCTACTAAAAATACTAAAAATTAGCTGGGCATGGTGGCACGTGCCTGTAATCCCAGCTACTCAGGAGGCTGAGGCAGGAGAATTGCCTGAACCCAGGAGGCGGAGGTTGCGGTGAGCCGAGATCGCGCCATTGCACTCCAGCCTGGGCAACAAGAGCGAAACTCCGTCTCAAAAAAAAAAAAAAAAAAAAAAATTAAAGAATAATGATTTAGAAATAATATGAGCTACAAGACTCAAGACAAGTGGTCTAAAATCCAATTAAGACACTTCAAAATGAACAAATGAAAGGGAAAGGAAAAAGTTACCAAGAAAAATACGACAAGATTCAAGATTCCAACTTTAAAAGAACCTATCCATAGGCCTATCCACTCAGTGTACCCAGCTTGATGAATTAAAAAACCCACACTAAGTGTACTGTTGTGCTATTTTGGCTCACCAAGGAAAAGACAAACTCCTAAAAGCTTCCAGAGAGAAAGTCATGCATAAATGAGTGAAACTCAGGATGGCGTAAGAATTCACCATGACTGGTTAGAAGACAACAGCACAGACTTTGAAATTCTAAGGTAAAATTATCCTCCACCTAGAAATACAGAATCAACCGAACTATCAATCTAGTGCGCAGGTAGAATACAACAGAAGTGAACGCTGATGGGGGTGTGTTACGTACCAGACACTGTTCTAAACGGTTTACATGGACCAACTGATTTAATCCCCAGAGTTCCCTAAAAACATAGGTACTACTACTACTACTGGTCCCCCATTTTGCAAACGGAAAATTCATGCATAGAGCAGTTAGGGATTCAGCCCAAGGGCACAGAGCTAGTAGGTAGCAGAACCAAGATTCAAATCAGACTGGCTCCAAAACCCAAACACTAGACAGTATTTTTTCAGAAGCTAGAGCTCAGAAAATGTTCTGCTCCATGCTTTCGTAGGTTTTACTTGAGGATGTGGTCAGGCAAAATGAGAAAGGGTAAGCCAAGAAAGACAATATGGGATCCAGGAAAGAATGGATCGACTCTGGGAGAGCAGATTTAAAAAACCTCAAGATGGTATCTGCACAGCCCACCCAAACAACAACCTGCTAAGACAGGCACAGAGGAGCCAAAGGCTTTGGAAGAGAAGGAGATCTCACACAAAGGGCTAGAACACAATTTTTTAAATTAAAAATTACTATTGTGAAAAAGACACTGCAAAACAAAAAGCAGACCCAAGAAGAGAAATATCCTATCCTAAATATTCTAGAAAACTTGGCTTTACTCTACAAAGTCCTAATTATAATTAGTGATTACTTACATGACTAAAGATAATATTTGAGGAAAGGGAGGTGGGTGGTTAAGTGGGTGTTTTAAGAGCGAAATTCTCATGTATTATGGTTAAAAAAATAAATAACTGATGCCTAAATAAGTAAATCCAGAATGAAGTTACTGGTGGTAGTGAGCTAGCGGAAATTTCTGTTGCTTGCAGGAGTTAACATTTGGGTTAGTCCTTAAAAAGCATTGACAGACTTAGGGAGGTGGCATTTCCAGGTGAAGACGACTGAACAAGCAAAGACAACGAAAGAAGCAAGAGCATTTATGGAAACCAGGAATGTTAACAACGAAAAGGTGGTGGCAGAGAGAAGGGCAATTGTTTGCCTATACAGTAAATACCAGCAGCTCCAAAGAATGAAAAGGTTATTTTTAGTACCTAAAACAGAACAAACAAAACAATTCAATAGGAACAAAAAAAGCTAACTTCTAAATAAGTTGAATAATAAAAAGAAAAACCATCCTAGTTTTACTTTTGCTTGAGACAATTTATTTTAGCTCTTGAACACTAGAGAATTTTTACTTTACCTGACCCGTGGGTAGTGGTTGATCTAGCATCTCAACATCCAGGTGCTTAGGAAGGTTATATAATCTGCAGAGTTCACATATCAACCACTTCAATTGCTGACGAAGCTACAAAACACATTTCAGTAAATAAGCATTATGTTAAAGGGCCCTTAGAAGACATGAATAATGTTATGACTACTGTAATCAATCAAGTAGGAAAGGAAAAAGTTTGTTACTGCTCAACTGCAGCTTGCAGATTTAAAAAGTGGTCTTTAAAATATTTTCAGGAGCCTCTAGTATAACAAAGTTACTGTGGCTTGGGGTACAATCACTACAACTGATAAACCTAGCAGAATGACAACAATAAAGGGAGAGGAAGGAAGTTCCAGACATTGTCCAATTTCTCACTGCCACCTTGTTTTCTGAGAAACTTACAGCTTCAGACAAGAGAACATTAGGGCGTTAAAGAGGCTACCAAAAAAGGAAAAAACCCAGACACAGGCAGTCTTGTTAACACGGATTATGAAATTATATATTCCAGTCATATTCACTTTAAAGTACAGAAGCAAATGTGATGTAGCAGACAGAGCCTGGGACTCTCTAGATGACCTTGGATATAGTACCTAATTCCCTGAGTTTGAGTCCACCCACGTGTAAAACGAAGAAATGAACACTTTCCCACAATGGTAAAGATTAAATGAAACCTGTGGAACCATTTGATACTTAGGAGGCTCTTAAGTGTCTGTCTAAAAAAAATAATAATTCACTAGGAGACTGCAAAGAAAAACTGTAAATTTCCATGTTTAAGTCCAGTTTGTTTTGTAAGCATATTTGCTTTAAGCAAGTAAGCAAGACAAATTATGTGCCCAAGCATGGTTTTCATTGTTTAAAATGTTTCTCAACATATAAAGTGACTTAAATAGGATCTAATAAGGCACCTTACATCACTTGGTCAGGAAGTTTCCTAGGTGGCTCTGACCAAGGAAAGAGATGAAGGAAAAGAAGTAAGTTTACAAAGGACTAAGAAAGAAGACACAGGATTAGAATGGGTTAACAAAGCAAAGAATAAGCCTTCCCAAAGTGGACAACAGAACAAGTGGAAATGAGGAAGGCTGAACAGTAAATTAGGATCCAACGAAAATCTTTATGCTTAAAAGGAAGCCAGCTCCCAGTGTGGATTTGTTATGCACCTGATGCACTCTGTTTTATGCTAAGTACATAATGAAGATGAGGCAGGGCCATCTGGACACAGACCTGGACACTCTGACCTCTGGCACAGAAGGAGCTACAGGAGTGCTGAGGGAGAGAGTCATCAGGGTAGTGGACTC
Organism: Saimiri boliviensis; assembly: GCF_048565385.1. Taxonomy (NCBI): domain Eukaryota; kingdom Metazoa; phylum Chordata; class Mammalia; order Primates; family Cebidae; genus Saimiri; species Saimiri boliviensis. The sequence goes on from NC_133450.1 coordinate 2,995,770, forward strand.
ATACCAAGCAACAAGAAAGACAGGGTAGTCCATTTTCCAGGAATTTCCATTTTACTCCCTTCCCCCATGCACAAAAAAAGTATTTGAGCAATGGGAGGAAGAAACTGAGATCACAGGAAAAATAGTAAAAGACATTCAGAAGGACGGGTCTTAGAAACTCTGGGGGTTCAGGGAATAGTAGTATATAAAAGAACGCTAAGACAGTTCCCAGGTTTAGGCACGGGTGACTAGTTTAATTATTTCATTTTGTCCCACACACACTCACAAGGAGAATTACTGAGGAAACACATGATGGGGCTGATACAGTGCTAGAAGGTGGGTAAATGCAAATTTAAATGTCATCATTTTGAATACCCATGGCACTCCAAGTAAGACTCCCTAACATGTATGATATACAGACAGATATATGGGTTTAAACTCTGGAAATGAATGCAGATTTAGGAATCCCTAGAACAGAGGTCATGACTAAAGTCATGGGAGTAAAGGATTATTCAAAGCACTGAATGAGAAAAGAAGAAAGAAGTAGGCCAAGGAAGAACAGGTCAGAGACCCAGGAAGGTTGGTAAGATAAAAATGACACGGTAATCCAATGGAAGTCCCATCAGCTTATCGGTTCACAGAGGACAGGGATATGCCTAATTTGTCTTTGACACTCAATTATCACAGAGCCTGGCACAGAAGCCTTTTTTGTTTTTTAATTGTGTCCTACTATTAACAGTTTCCTGTACCCACCAGAAAAAAAAGAGGTATAAACAAGCATATAGATTTTTTTACACTGTATACTAAAGGGGTCGGATTATACAATATTTTATGCCTTGCTTTTTCACTTAATGTATCTTAGAACTTTGCAAATGCTCTTGTGGAAAGACTGGCTGCCTTTTATTTTTGGCTTCCACAGAATATTCTATTATAAAACCGTATACTGTAATTTTTATTTAACCAACTCTTTATTGGTACACATTAAGAATGGAGGAATGGTTCAACAAGGGAACAATCAACAGTATCAGAATCCTGCAGAGGGGTCAATTTGGGGCTAAGAGAGGAGCCCCTGGATTTGGCAACTAGGAGATACATTTTAGTGCAAGAATGAAGGCAGAGTCTAGATTATAATGAGTTCAGTGAAAAAAGGTGAAGACATATAGCTTATTCTCTCAAGATACTAGGCTATGATAAATTGGCAGAGACTATAAAAGTGGGAGGTGAGTTGTTTTCTCCTCCATGTAAATATACTTTTTTTTTTTTTTTTTTTTTTTTTTGAGACGGAGTTTCGCTCTTGTTACCCAGGCTGGAGTGCAATGGCGCGATCTCGGCTCACCGCAACCTCCGCCTCCTGGGTTCAGGCAATTCTCCTGCCTCAGCCTCCTGAGTAGCTGGGATTACAGGCACGTGCCACCATGCCCAGCTAATTTTTTGTATTTTTAGTAGAGACGGGGTTTCACCATGTTGACCAGGATGGTCTCGATCTCTCGACCTCGTGATCCACCCGCCTCGGCCTCCCAAAGTGCTGGGATTACAGGCTTGAGCCACCGCGCCCGGCCAAATATACTTAATTTTTAAAAACTAAGCCCAATTTTATATCCTACTTCATTTAACCTTATGAACATATTTATATAATATTTTAGACACTGAAAAATAACTCATTTCTGCTATTATAAAACTGTTATCTTTAGATCTTCAGAAACAACTTCCTAAAAGGAGGCAGCAGTAACAGCGCTATGTCTACCATTCTTCCCCATCAACCCCCTTGTTGGATATGTGAACATTCACCCATCTAGCTTTTAATTTTTACCTCTTACCTTCATGGCTCTCCATACGAATCTTAACTAACTCTTTTATTTGTGTGTGTGTGTGTGTGTGTGTGTGTGTGTGTGTGTGTGTGTGTGGAGAGAGAGAGAGAGAGAGAGAGAGAGACTGACTGACTTGCTACATTTCCCAGGCTGATCTCAAACTCCTAGGCTCAAGCACTTCTCCCACTTCAGTCTCCCAAAGTGCTGGGATTACAGGTGTGAACCACTGCAACCAGCCTCAGCCTTAACTCTTAAAGTGTCTTTTTTTTTTTTTTTTTTTTTTTTTTTTTTTTTTTAAAAAACAGTCTCACTCTGTTGTCCAGGCTGGAGTGCAGTGGCACAGTCTCAGTTCACTGCAACCTCTGCCTCCCAGGTTGAAGAAATTCTCCTGCCTCAGCCTCCCAAGTAACTATGATTACAGGTACACGCCACCACACCTGGCTAATTTTTCTATTTTTAGCAGAGACAAGGGTTTCTCCATGTTGGCCAGGCTGGTCTCAAACTCCTGACCTCAAGTGATCCGGCCACCTCAGCCTCCCAAAGTGCTGAGATTACAGGCATGAGCCACCATGCCCAGCCTTCTGTTCTTACTTTTAAAACTAGATGTGTTTAAACCAACTGCAACTTATTTTGACAAAAATCAGAGTTGACTCAAAACGTCCTCAAATGGTCGGTTCTCCTAAGACTATTTACAGAATAATCTATCCTTTTCTTATTAAGTTAAAATACCACCTTTACCTTATACTAAATTCTCATTTGCATGACTCTGTTTCTAAATTTTCATTGCCTGTATATGTCTGGGCCAGGGTACGCAACATTTTATTTAACACCTGGTTGAACAAGTCTATTCTTTATTATTTTTCATTATTTATTTTTTTAAACAAACGTTCAAGTCACTTTGTCAAGTTCCAGAAATAAATCTGCTAGGCTTTGTACTGAAATTTATTTTACATATATGGTTTTTTGGTTTTTTGGGTTTTTTTTGAGACAAGGTCTCACTCTGTCACCTAGGCTGGAGTTCAGAGGCACAATCTAGACTTAGTGCAAGCTCTGCCTCCCAGGCTCAAGTGATCCTCAAACCTCAGCCTCCTGAGTAGCTGGCATTACAAATATGTGCCACCACACCCATCTCATTTTTTTTTTTTTTTTTTTGACACAGGGTTTCACCATGTTGCCCAGACTGGTCTTGAACTCATGAGCTCAAGTGACCTGCCCACCTCAGCTTCCCAAAGTTATGGAATTACAGGCATGAGCCACTGCGCCCAGCAGAAATTACAGTTTATGAATATAAAGACATCGTGATAACTGATATATTTATATTATTAAATCTGCTCATCCAGGAACATAGAATGCAAATCTTTCATTCCACTCAGCAAAATCATCCTGTTCTTGACAAAAGTCCTGCACATCTTAAGTTTATTCCTAGGTATGTAATTTTTGTTAAAATACTTGAAAAAAATACTTTATCCCTATATCTTCTGTGTGATTATAGCTAAAATTGTGGAATGCTTCTGATTTTTATGTTAACAGCTTTTAACTGGTAATCTTAAGAACTTTTTTTTTGAGTTGGTTCCTCTGAATATTTTTAGGTAAACAATCATGTCAGCTGAAAATAATGATGGTTATTTTTCTATAAAGACTTTATGTTATCATGGGAAAATACAGTAATTTTTTTGCTTTTGGTTTTTGAGACAGAGTCTCACTCTGTTGTCCAGGCTGGAGTGCAGTGGTGTGATCTCGACTCACCACAACCTCCGCCTCCCATGTTCAAGCAATTCTCCTACCTCAGCCTCCCAAGTAGCCGGGATTACAAGCATGCGCCACCATGCCTGGTTAATTTTTCTATTTTCAGTAGAGATGGGGCTTCAACATGCTGGCTAGGCTGATGTTGAACTCCCGGCTTCAGGTGATCCGCTCACCTCAGCTTCCAAAAATGCTGGGATTACAGGCGTGAGCCATGGCACCTGGCCAGTAAATGTTTTTAAAATGATATAAAACTATATAGAATATGACCTCAACTATTTAAACATATGTATAAAGGTGTATGTATTTTACTAGCAAAGAAAAAATATATACTGGTAGAAAACAGCCATCATGTCAACAGTGGTTGTACTAGGTAGAGAAATTACGGGAGACTTTAATTTTCTTTCTTTTTTCCTTTCTATAGTTTACTCATTTTTTTTTTTTTTACAATGGTTGCACGAGTTTTATAATCAAGAAAAAACGTTTTAAAAATTTGTGCAAAATGGAAACTTGTATTTCTTTAAATACTAAAAACAAAAATAAAACTTGGTATTTGAATATCTTTGACTTTTACTGCAGACTCACACACCCTTGAAATAAAAGGTGATTCCCTAACACTAGTTCTGGTGTCATTCTACCCTTCTCTCCCTTCACTTCCACCATGGTCTTTTTTCTACTTTCCACCTTGGCTAGTGGTCTCCACCAAAAAAGCTTGCTTGGTTTAATGGTTAGAATTCAGGGAAAAAGAGAGCCCTAATTTGGAATCTAAATTAAGGTTATACATGTTGGAAATAAGAAAGAGAAACCAAGTAGTAAATAGAATTTGAAGAAATTAAAAAAAAAAAAAAAAACCTAGTCTTTAATTCCTCCAAGATTATAATTATAATGTAGCACGATTAGTGCTTTTAAATCATAGTATCGCTTAACATTTAATTTCTAAATATAATGTTCAGGAGGAAAAGAGAAAATAGCTTGGCTTATTTTCTTACCGAATTGTTGTTCTTAGTATCTCCTAGACGTTCCAGAACTGATGTCAGATTTGGGTCATCAGAGTCCACAAACCATATCGGTGAAGAAGATGGATAGGATTCCTGTTTAAAACAGAAACACCTAAGTTAAACATTTACATACAGACTAACCTAAATATGCAATTAAACCACACCACTAAATGGCAAGATGACCACGGATTTAAACAAAATGTCTGGGTGGGGAGGCAACACATGAAAACCCATGTGCGGAGCTGGACTTCTAAGACTTTCTCCTTGCATGGCACTGTCTGCTGCGACAGCTCAGACAAGTCAACAATTTTCTTCAACACTGGCAGGCAGCCTCTAAGTGGCCCCGATCATCCTCACCTCCTGGCATTCACACCCTTGTAAGATTCCTTCCCCTGGACCTAGTGACTCACTTCTAACAACGAGAATACAGCAAAAGTCCTAACATCGCTTCTGAGATCAGGCTACAAAGAGACGATGACGTCTGCCTTGCTCATCCTTCTCCCACTCTTGCCATTGCTCCCTCCGATGGAAGCCAGTTGCCATGTGACGAGGTGCCCTATCCACAAGGTATTGGAAAAGACCCTTGACCAATAGCCATTAGAAACGGACACCCAGTCCGACAGCCTGTGAGATGAATCCTGCCAACATCTACATGAGCGAGCTTGGAGACGGAGTCTCTCCTATCCTGCCTTGGGATGATCACCGCTGCCACCAACACCTTCACTGCCTGATGAGAGGCCAAGCCAGTGAACCCAAGGTAAACTGCACAGAATCCTGACCCACAGAACTGTGAGATAATGTTTGTTGCTTTAAGCTGCTAAATTTGTTACAGAGCAATAGATAACTAACTCACACACCATAAAATTATAATATTTTTATCTATCACACAAACCAAGTACTACCAAGAAATGACATTACTATTTTTTTAAAACACAATTACATGTGATTTTTTTTAAAAAAAAAACTTAATAAACTAAGCATCATGTGCTTTCACCCACTAACAGACATTTGCTCTGTTACTCTGTATGGTTTTCTTTTGTAAACTGGGGAAGAGCCATTATTATTATATATAAGCTTCAGAACAACTAAGTTCAAGTCATAGAAAACAATTTCACACAAACAATTTTAGGAAACACTGCTCTGAGGACTATAATTTATAGCTGAAGCCACAGAAACAATGTTTTTATAGCATTTTATCAAATGTTCTTTTTTTTTTTTTTTTTTTTTTTTTTGAGACAGAGTTTTGCTTTTGTTACCCAGGTTGGAATGCAATGGCGCGATCTCGGCTCACCGCATCCTCCGCCTCCTGGGTTCAGGCAATTCTCCTGCCTCAGCCTCCTGAGTAGCTGGGATTACAGGCGTGTGCCACCATGCCCAGCTAATTTTTGTATTTTTAGTAGAGACAGGGTTTCACCATGTTGACCAGGATGGTCTCGATCTCTTGACCTCGTGATCCACCTGCCTCGGCCTCCCAAAGTGCTGGGATTACAGGCTTGAGCCACCACGCCCGGCTCAAATGTTCTTTTAAGAGAAAAACTGTATTGAAGGAGGACATCATTAACAGCATTCCTAGTCAATAATGGGTTATCTTACTATTCTCATTCCTCTAACTCTTACTGTGTCCCAAATCTCTTTACAGGCTAAAAGAGAAACTCTTCAGAATTAATCCTGTTCTTAAAGAACACCACTTACTGAGTGTTGCATTTTCTTCTTCAAATTCTTCACACGCATTGGGAATACACCATCCAGACCATTTTTATTGTTTTAGTTTTTAGGTTTCCTTTTCCTTAGGCTAAAGAAACCGCAACTAGATTTAGGACTTCATTCCATTAGCTTAGTATTTGTCTAGTAAACTTCAGCAGAAGCCAAGAAACATACATGGTTGTTGCTCTGGACTGAAATCTCTCAAAACCATATTTTAAAAATTACAAAAACAATCATGAAACTATTTTTTTTGTTTTTTTTGTTTGTTTGTTTGTTTTTGAGACGGAGTTTCGCTGTTAGCCAGGCTGGAGTGCAATGGTGCGATCTCGGCTCACCACAACCTCCGCCTACTGGGTTCAGGCAATTCTCCTGCCTCAGCCTCCTGAGTAGCTGGGATTACAGGCACGAGCCACCATGCCCAGCTAATTTTTTGTATTTTTAGTAGAGACAGGGTTTCACCATGTCAACCAGGATGGTCTCGAACTCTCGACCTCGTGATCCATCTGCCTCGGCCTCCCAAAGTGCTGGGATTACAGGCTTGAGCCACCGCGCCCGGTGAAACTATTTTTTTAATCCTGTAGATGCACAGATGTGATATACAGCAGGTCTAAGTACCTATTTTAATGGTTCCCAAAGTGGGGCCTTCAGATCCCCAGGTCCAAACTATTTTTACAAGGATACTAACAAGATGACATACGCTGCAAGGGTGCAGATATAATGGTGGGTAAAAATGCTGGTTCTTTAGCACAAATAAAGGCGGTAACACCAAACTACTAGTATTCATCGTATTCTTCACTATGCACAGGAAAGGTTTAAAAAGGAAGGGCAACAAAAGGTCAGTTTCATTTAAGAATGTCTACAATAAGACTGAGAATGGTGACTTGTGCCTATAGTCCCAGCACTTTGGGAGGCCAAGGCAGAAGGACCACTTGAGCCTAGGAGGTCAAGACCAGGCTGGCAACATGGTAAAACCCCATCTCTACAATAAACATACAAAAATTAGTTGGGTGTAGTGGTTGCATGCCTGTAGTCCCAGCTACTTGGGAGGCTGAGGCAGGAGGACTGATTGAGCCAAGAAGCTTGAAGCTGCAGTGAGCTGTGATCATGCTATTGCACTCTAGCCTGGGTGACAGAACAAGGCCCTGTCTCAAAAATAAAAGGAATGTCTATGATGAAGCAGTGAAAATTTTACTACATCTTAATCCTTGATTTTAATAAAGACAAATCCTTGTCTTTTTAGTATTTCGAGTGATAAAATGAGAAGTCTACATGAGCATTCCTACAGACTGCCTGAGACAAAAACCCTCGTGTGACTAAGTCCTGAAGTGAATTCACCACTTTACTGAAATGCCATTTTTACTTGAAAGGATGACTGACAAACAATGTTATTTCAACTTGGGTTTTTGGCAGATATTTTCTCAAAAAATGAGATTCTGTCATTTCAAGAAAAATAGGCCATAATAAAATGCAATAATAAAATTGCTAACAATGAACAAAAAATTAGAATTTTAGAAAACTTGTATCCACCACTGCTTTCCAAGAATATTCTGGTAAGATTGATGGCAATACAGATGAATGTATTTTGATACTAAATGTATCAACACTTACAATCAAATGTAACAACATTTAGAAGAGGTGGGTGAACCATTATTTTCTAAATGACCAATGCATGATGTTATAATATGCAAGGGTAAAAGATTCAAAGTTCAAGAAAGATAAAGTTTTGATGGAGTATCAAAAAAGAAGCCTAGGCAATAAAAAATACAAAAAGGAGCCACATGTGATGGCACACACCTGAGTCCCGAGAGACTGGGGCTGCAGTGAGCTGTGATCACACCACCGTACTCCAGTCTGGGCAACACAGTGAGGCCCCACCTCAAAAAAAAAAAAAAAAAAAAAAGGAATACTCGTAATTATTTTAAATGGCTATTAAAATATGCTAGAATTTTTCTAACCAGGTATCTGTATGAGATTGGATTTTGTTTACACTTCAAGCAAATATCACGCAAATTAAATGCAGAAGCAAATGACAGACCAAACATCAATGAAATTTGCAAAAAATGTAAGACTCTGCTCCTATTCTATTTTTGCTTTAGAAAATGTTGTTTCATAAAAGCATTTGCAATAATATGTGATGAGTTTTTAAAGGCTTAATGTTTTAAATATTTCTGATTTAACTTCTAGTGGTAAATACCAATAGATATATCCTACATAAACAAAAGCTCCTTGGGCCCTTTATATATATATATATATATATATATATTTTTTTTTTTTTTTTTTTTTTTTTTTTGAGACGGAGTTTCGCTCTTGTCACCCAGGCTGGAGTGCAATGGCGCGATCTCGGCTCACCGCAACCTCCGCCTCCTGGGTTCAGGCAATTCTCCTGCCTCAGCGTCCTAAGTAGCTGGGATTACAGGCATGCGCCACCACGCCCAGCTAATTTTTTGTATTTTTAGTAGAGACAGGGTTTCACCATGTTGACCAGGATGGTCTCGATCTCTTGACCTCGTGATCCACCCGCCTCGGCCTCCCAAAGTGCTGGGATTACAGCCACCGCGCCCGGCGGGCCCTTAATATATTTTTAAGAGTCCAGACACTAAAAGTCTGAGAACTTCCGCCTTCCCCTCCGCTTTCCTTCCTTCCCTAGTGCTTCTTCCATGGAAGAAACATCCCTTTGCCATTCTGTATTAACTTACATAGTTCCATTGAGGCCAGTTTTGCCACCTCCCTCCCATCCTTCCACCTCCCTCTCTTGACACAAAATCTGACCAAAGGACTCTAGCAGCATACCCCATTTCCAGAGATTAGCTATCAGGTGGGCTAAACCAAGAAAATTTGAGTTTTCCCTAAGGCTAAACCTCTCTTTCTAGGAGATGGAATCACAGGGACAAGGCTAGCCACTTGGGGTAGTCAGAATTCATCCTGCCTCAACAGGAAGAGTAAGTTATAACATGAATCTACAATAGTGTTGAGTGAAAAAGCAGATCACAAAAAAAATCTGATTTTTTAAGGAAGAAGGAACACATATAAGCATTGGAGAAAAAAGATGAGCAGATGACCAGAAAGATACAAAATTCTGATAGTGGTATCTTCTGAGTGGTAGAATTATAGGTAATAGGGATTTCCAGCTTTCTGGAATCCCCTCCCACACGGTGGGAGCTCCCTCAGGGATTTTTCCCTCTGGAATCCCCTTCCACACTCTTCGTGGAAGGCTTTCTCTTCTCCCTTCCTTCTCTTTTCTCTACCTAAATAAAATCCCCTTTCTGGAAAAATAAAAAATAAAAAAAAGAATTATAGGTAATATTTCCTAGTTTTGACTAAATTTTTTTAAATTTCTTAAAATAAGAAGGTTTTGTTTCCATATTATAAAATACCCACCACCCCAGGAAACTTAACCTTCACCACAAACGCTACATCATGTTCAAAGTTTGTTCAGTTTAATATTTAAGAGACAATCTGGCCGGGCGCGGTGGCTCAAGCCTGTAATCCCAGCACTTTGGGAGGCCGAGGCGGGTGGATCACGAGGTTGAGAGATCGAGACCATCCTGGTCAACATGGTGAAACCCCGTCTCTACCAAAAACACAAAAATTTAGCTGGGCATGGTGGCGCGTGCCTGTAATCCCAGCTACTCAGGAGGCTGAGGCAGGAGAATTGCCTGAACCCAGGAGGCGGAGGTTGCGGTGAGCCGAGATCGCGCCATTGCACTCCAGCCTGGGAAACAAGAGCGAAACTCCGTCTCAAAAAAAAAAAGACAATCTACCTGGAAAGACATCTAAAATGATGCCTAATATTTAAACCTATGCATTAATAGTTTCAATTCACATCCTTTAAGTTTTGTAATTTTGATAAGGTTAACTAAGCTTTATATCCATCTTGAAAAGATAAGTTTTCCTACTATTTCTCTTTAAAATAATTATGACCTACAATATGCCAGTTTAATGGTGCTCTAAAATCCCAATAGAAATTCAGGCAGTTTTCCACACATACAATGTTTACATGCTTCTAGCACTGCTCTTTCACCACAGTTAGGAAAACACAGAACAATTATCTAAGCGTCTAATTATTCGGGTCCTTTGTTCCTCCTCCATTCTATTAGTTTTATAGTAATTGTAAGTCCTGTGAGGATGAAGTTGTCTGTGACAGCTACCATAAAGATTACTGTAAGTGGACAAATTTCAAGCAAGTTCATCACTGCTACCATCCCCACCATAAAACCGTCTTAATCGAGAACACGACTCAAGGCTAACCAAGCCAACCTCTTTATCTGTCACTGCTTAAGGATTTTTGTTGTTGTTGTCTTATTTAGAAATAACTTTCTGTATCTATTTTTCTCCATAAATCCACTGAGACCATTATGTGGCTCTATCTCAAGCACCAGCAAGCAAAACTGCCTGCCAGAATGGTCAGTTTTTGTATCTTTCCAAATGTAGGACACAGCTATCTTCAGGGATTTTGTGATTTTTTTTTTTTTAATTGATGCACAAACTTCTTGTTGATGGTTCAGAGATACAGCAGTTATAATTTTCCTGAAGGCCAGTTATGGGACACATTACTTTCATACTTTTGCTGTTCAATAAATGTGGGTGAAGAATGAAGTAAATTGACAGAATTAGCATATAATGCCTTAAAAAAATTCTAACTGCTCTAGCAACAAAGGATACTTAAAATGTGCACACAGGGTTCCCTGTTAATCACTTTATAAATAGACAACCAAGTAAATAAGGTAGAGTCGACAAAAGCAGAGGAAAAATTCTAACACTTATAAAATAAAAATGTTTATATACCCATGATAAAAAGAAAATGCTTCAGTAGTCAAACACAAGCAGCAAATTTCAGCTACTGAGAAAATGATTATAAGCAAACCGAGGCAGAGAAAACAAATGTGCTGATGACGATTTGAACCACCTAAGCTGCAGAAACCCACTGGATGGTTTCCTGGGTTCCAAGTTGGCATTATCTTTCAGAACGATCTTCTACAAGAGATCACATGACACTGTTACAAAGGATCTGGAATGGGACCCTTGCTTTATCACTCTGGCTCTCCAGTCATGCTTTACATTTGGCAGTGACTATCTTCATTCAACTCAATTCCCCACCCCTCAACTAGCTGACCCTTTTCCAAGTCTAAGTAAGTTTAACCACCACCAGCAACAAAAATCAGGATACTAAGGGATATACTATTCACAAAAGGGAAACCAAAGTCTCCTCTTCAGGTATCTGTTCCTTTCAAGGAAGGGTATAAAAATGAGAGAAGATAGATAACCACTAAGGCTTTGACCCTATATTATAAATTGGTCAGATAAATGAAAACAATGATCCTTCTGGACTGAATGTACCACTTAGGTGCTTAACATGACAGTTCTGATATTTCCAAATGGTTCTCCACGAATTCAGTTTGGAAAGGTAATCTGTCCCAGGAGGGCAAACCAAAGAGAAAGTCTTAGGCTCCTTAGTCCAGGTTTGCTTATTTCCATTGTACGACTTTGACTGGACTACTTTTTAATCACAGTAAAGACTAGAAAAATGCAAGATGAAGTTAACAGCATTGCTTTGTTTCCCATGAAAAGCTGTTAAAGCATTTTCAAAATGACGTGTTATTCAGCCACCATCACTTTAACACAGACGTCCCCAAACTGCGGCCCCCTGAGGCCATTTATCCGGTCCCCCGCCGCACTTCAGGAAGGGGCACCTCTTTCATTGGTGGTCAGTGAGAGAAGCACAGTATGTGGCGGCCCTCCAACGGTCTAAGGGACAGTGAACCGGCCCCCTGTGTAAAAAGTTGGGGACGCCTGCTTTAATATCTGTGGACACTATCATTTCCAAGGAGCTTTCCTCTATATGCTCTCTTGCAGGGCAAAAAATAGTATCTATCTATTGTATACAGACACATAGTAAGACAGTGTCTTTTTTTTTTTTTTTAAGTCCAGAGGTCTTTTATTTTTTTTTTTTTAACACCTATTATGCCATGAATTCATAGGGACTAGGTTCCAGCAGCTCAGGCTCCTTCCCATTGGTTCTCACAAAGTGTGCTTCTCTGGGTGGAGCAGGCTGGCGCTTCCGTTGGACCCAGGTACCTTTCTCTTTGGCTGCTTTCTTTTTCTGATCATTTTCCTTCACACGTTTTAGGAAGCTATCTCGGCTCTTAGAGTGCTTCATGTGCTCAATACGCACATTAATTCTCTTGGCAGGAATCTTGCCCTTAACTTGTTTGTTTACAACAATGCCAACAGCATGCTGGGTAGCATTGTAGACCCTTCCAGTTTTGCCATGATAACATTTGGGGGGCATTCCTTTTTGAACAGTACCCATTCCCTTGATGTCTGCAATATCACCTTTCTCATAGATTCGCATATACGTGGCCAAAGGAACAACTCCATGTTTTCTAAAAGGCCTGGAGAACACGTACCGAGCGCCTCTCCTCTTTCCCTTTGTGTGCGTCATTTTGGCGAATTACTGGAAGATGGCGGTTCCGGCCGAAAGGAAGGGCAAGACAGTGTCTTTTACTGTGTTTCTGTATACAATAGCTAATGTATATAGAAATGACACCATCACTTTAATATCTGTAGGACAGTATCATTTCTGTAGTAATGACACCATCACTTTAATATCTGTAGGACACAGTATCATTTCCAAAGAGCTTTCCTCTTTATGCTCTCTTGCAGGGCAAAAAATACTATCTATTGTACACAGAACCACAGTAAAAGAAGCAATTTACTTAAGGTCCTAATTACTAAATAAAAGCTAAATTTCTCACTTCCTCCTAGATTCAGAGCTCCAACATTTTTAAAATTTAGTATCTTGCTTTTGGGGGTAGGCGCTTTTTGGCAACAGAAATTTAATTAGCCAATCCAAAAAAAAGTCTCACTCATAACAGCCTAGCAAGCAGCCAGCCACTCATGCAGAAAAGAGAAATAATTTATGCTCTACAAGTCATACAGAAAAATGAAGTTTCATTTGTTTACAGCTAATTCACTTCCTGGGGGAGAGTTTTCATTCTAAAACAGTGATTCCCTACCAAGAGTTCCCAGATGCCAAGAATTCCATAAAAGGAATAATGGAGTTGCCATTATGTCAAATACTTCAAAAGGTCTAAAAGAAAGTTATATACTAGCTCCCAATAAGGCTGCACAAGTTACTGAAACAAGCTGCTTTTCGTTTCGGTGTGATTGTAACCACTAATTAGATGGCAATCAGGTTAGTTTACTGAAGATGGAAAAGCTGTACTTAAGTTTGTGTAACAATCTCTCGTAACTTGGCTTCACAGAATTAATAAAAATGATTCCTTGAGGATGGAACAGAGTGCTCTTTCCCTTCATTTTTAAGAGTAGGACAAATTTATAAAACAGAAAAATAATTACAATTAGCTCAATTCCCTTGGCCTATAGAGTAAAACATCTACTGTTTTTTTTTTTTTTTCAATTCTTATACTCTTTCATATTAAGTCAATTTACAGACTCATCAAGCCCTTATTGACCTTTTTGTACTACCCATGACAAGTTCTTGATCTTATCTCTAAACTTTTGACAAATTCTTAGCAGTTAACTTACAAGGCAGTTAAGATTTTTGTTCAAATACAATATAGCTAGAATAGGGTCACATAATAAATATTTACGAAGCATTTATTGAGTGGAAGATAAAAAGCACAAAGCATAATTATATTCTCCCCTGCCATCATAAAAAAAAATTAAGGCTTACAGAATACTGCATAAGAAAACATAACCAACCCAAAAAGAGTAATGTCTAAAGAGGGGAAGAAGGGGAAATATCAGCATGAACTGAGTATGACCCAGAAGAGCCTTGAGGGATGATCAGGCATATAAAGACAAATTGGGTAGGGTTAAGGGGTGGGGCTCAGGGACACATTCTACAAGGGGAAGCCTGTAGCTGACACAAAAGTCTGAAAGGAAAAGCCTGCAGAGTACCTCTATATGACTCTTCAGGAACTAGCATCCATGTGTGTAAAAGACAACCGAGTTTCCCAAACATTAGAGAAATTCCATTAAGGATGCTTCTTGGTAATAAGCATAAAGAAGACAGGGCCTGGCATGTAGAGGAACTCAATAAATATTTAAACTGTCTAAAGAGGAAAATTAAAGAATAGGTCAAACTCACTGCTTTTTTTTTTTTTTTTTTTAAAAAAGATGGAGTCTCGGGCCCGGCGCGGTGGCTCAAGCCTGTAATCCCAGCACTTTGGGAGGCCGAGGCGGGTGGATCACGAGGTCAAGAGATCGAGACCATTCTGGTCAACATGATGAAACCCCGTCTCTACTAAAAATACAAAAATTAGCTGGGCATGGTGGCGCACGCCTGTAATCCCAGCTACTCAGAAGGCTGAGGCAGGAGAATTGCCTGAACCCAGGAGGCGGAGGTTGCGGTGAGCCAAGATCACACCATTGCACTCCAGCCTGGGTAACAAGAGCGAAACTCCGTCTCAAAAAAAAAAAAAAAAAAGATGGAGTCTCGCTCTGTCGCCCAGGCTATAGTGCAGTGGTGCAATCTCTGCTTACTGCAACCTCCGCCTCCCGGGTTCAAGCGATTCTCCTGCCCCAGCCTCCCGAGTAGCCGGGACTACGGGCACGTGCCACCATGCCCAGCTAATTTTTTGTATTTTTAGTAGAGATAGGGTTTCACGGTGTTACCCAGGATGGTCTCAATCTCCCGACCTCGTGATCCGCCCGCCTCAGCCTCCCAAAGTGCTGGGATTATAGGCATGAACCACGGCGCCCAGCCCTCTTTTTTTTTTTTTTTTTTTTAAGAGCTACAACTTCAAAGAATAACAAATCATAAATGAAACCAAATAATTTGAAATCCAGTCCCATTTTTCCCTTGATCTTTCCCTTCTAAACAAATGGTATGGACATTCACAAACCATGTTGATTTTATCAAAACACTCATGCATGTTTAGAAGAGTCTTTAAATCCGGGCACGGTGGCTCACTCCCATAATCCCAGCACTTTGGGAGGCCGAGGTGGGTGGATCACTTGAGGCCAGGAGTTCAAGACCAGACTGGCCAACATGGTGAAACCCCCGTCTCCAATAAAAATGCAAAAATTAGCCGGATGTGGCAGTGGACACCTATAATCCCAGCTACTCGGGAGGCTGAGGCAGAATTGCTTGAACCCGGGAGGCGGAGGTTGCAGTGGGTCCAATTCGCACCACTGCACTCCAGCTGGGGCAACAGAGCGAGGCTCTGACTCAAAAACTAGTAATAAAAAATAAGAGAGTCTTTACTTTCAAAGGATACCAACAGAAATATTTACAGATGAAGTGATCTGTCTGGAATCTGCTTCAAAATAATCCAAAGAGGAGCACAGAAGACATTAAGATTACCCAAAAGTTTATCATTGTTGACGCTGGCTACATTACACTTCAACATTTGTACGTTTGGTGTTTTTCCAAAATAAAAAGTTAGCAGACATTTGTACTAAGCAACTGCCATAATTATCTTCCGATAGTCTGTCAAATTTCACTAGCACCTCAATTTTAATAGTTTCTACTTAGCGGTGCCATCACGCTAGTCCTCACCAAATCCTCTTTGTACTGAAAGTGTCTCATTCACTTCTTGCTCCACTTCTGTTGCCACTGCCCGATCCAGGTCATCACTCGTTACCTTTGTCTGCAGCAGACTCTTGGCCGCGTCCAATATGGTTCTTGATGGAGCACCAGAGGCACTTTAGGTGGGATAATTCTTTGTTATGGCATACCTCCTGAAGGTAACAAAACATCTAGCATCTCCGTACCCCTGGCATTAAATGCCGGCACAGCAACAAGACCACCGCACCCTCAGTAGGATAACCACATTTCCTAACGCCACCCACTGCAGAGAAACACTTCTAGTCCTGGATGGCAGATACATTCTCCCGACTCACCTGAGTAACTTAGTAGCTCCCCACAGCCTACAAAATTCAGTCTCCTGTCAGTCAAAACATCCCAACCTTTTCCTGGCCATGCCCCAACTTCTAAGAGAATAATCACCCTTCAAGCCATTCAGGCCAGTCTCCTTATAACACGTGCTTTATGCCCACTACTATACTTCGCTTTCCACTCTTGGAAAATCTTCCCCTTCGCCGGCTTATATCGTGGGCTTCTCAAGTCTGAGCATAAATTTCTACTTCTAAGCAAACCACACTTTCTCAAGTCTCCATGTCTTTTGTGGGTGGAGTTTCCTCAGTCTCAAAAGCCCTTTCGCCAACCTCCCAAAATTGTATTCACCTATGGGAGCTCAGCTCCAACTGTCTCAGCCTCTCCTCAAAGCCTTCTCTGAAGCACACCTTCCCCAAATCAAAACCGGCTCCTCCCTTTGACTTTCACGATACCACAGGAGCTGCCACTTTGTTGAAAACTCTTCCCCCAAGAAATCTCAGTTCTGAAAGCGAGGGCTGCTCCGCTCAATTTTGCAACACTAGTGCCCAGAACACTCAGACGTATTCATTCAATAAATGACTTCTCTCCTCCATACACCGCTGAATTGCATTGTCTTCTGAAATTAACACACCTTCTCCCCAGATAGTGTGGTAACCATTTTAAGGCCAATTATAACGTCAAGGCTTTTGCAAACGCCAGCCACACTGCAGGCACTTGGTGCCCCCCGACTCAACCGAAGGGAGTTAAAGACAAGAGACTTGGGTTTAGCCGTATTTGAAGAGGAGACCGAAACCACCACCTTGACGCCTATCACAACCAAGAGAATATTCTGCAGTTTGGACCAGTATCCTAAATCCATTTCACGACGAATAGCTTCACGACACACTTTTATGGAGAAACTTACTTAATACCTCAATGAGCTTTACCAAGCCTTGGGTTTCCAACGAGCTTTCCGCTTGCACCAAAGAGTGAGCCTTTCCAAGTGTCTCTCCGGCACTGCGACACAAGCGGTCCTCCCTGGGGCAGCCCCGGCGCGAGCCGCCCGTCGCCCATGCACACGCACGGCAGGGGCCGCGCGAACACACACTCAACACCACCTGCCGCCTCGACGGGTCCGACGCGCCTTTTCAGCACCCGGCGGCGCGCAGCCAGGCCCGGGGACGGCGCTCGCTCCCGCAGCACCGGGGGCCGCAGCCCCGCTGTGCCTCCGCCGACGGGTCCGTTTTCACGGTCAGCTTCTCCTTAAACGCAAACTTAAAAAGAATTCGCTCCACAAGCGGGAACGAGGAAAACCCGACCGAAGGAGGCGGCGTTGAAACTTCAGGACCGTTCCCGTCGCCCGCCCGGGCTCCGACCACAGCCGGAGCGTCCCCGCCCCGCCGCGCTCCCGAGAGCGGACCGGCCGAGGGCGGCCATGGGCCCCGCGGGGGCGCGGGCGCGACGCGGCGCGGCGACGGGGGCCGAGAGGGGCCAGCAGCCCCCAGCCAAGGCCGCGCGAGCCGCCGGGGGGAGACGCGCCGCGCGCCCCCTCCCGCCGCAGCCTCGCGCGGTGCCCGCCGGGCCTGGGCCGCGCCGGTCGCGAGGGAGCGGGGCGGGCCTGCGCCGCCGGGGGCGCCGGGGCCTCGCGGGGCGGGCTCCCCTTTGTCCGGCGCCCGGGCACCCCCTCGCCGCCCGGCCCTGCCCCCGCGCCCGCGCCGCGGCCGGCGCCTCACCGTGATGTTGCAGTGCAGCGTGAGCGGCGGCGAGGGCGGGCGGCCCGGCTGCGGCGCCAGGAACTGGCAGTGCAGCTCGTCCAGCTTCCAGCTGACGATGCGGAATCGCTCGTGGTTCTTGTCGAAGATGGACGCCAGGAACTTCAGCTCGGCCTTGAGCCCCGACACGGACATCTTCCCCTCATCGCCGGCGGGAGGGGCGCGGAGGGGGAGCCCGGCCCGGAGCCGCCGTCACGGCCGCGACCGCCCCGCGGGGCCGGCCTGGGCCGCGCTCTGGCGGCTCCGCCTCGTCGAGCGCGGCTGGAAAATGGCGAGGGGCGCGGAAGCCTCGGCGGGCGGCGGTGCGGCGGCCCGGGCGGCCGCTCCCTTTGTAACCCGCTCCGGCGGCAGGAGGCGGCGGCCCGGCGGCTTAAAAGGGCAGCAGCGACGCCGCCCCCGCCCCCGCCCGCGCCAGGGCTGCCCCCACCCCGCCCCCGGCCTCCTCGCCCCGGCGCGCCCTGCGCGCACCGGTGTCGGCGCGCGCACGAGGCCAGGGCGCGCGCGGGCACTCCCGGCCGCCCCCTCCCCGCCGTGACCCAGCTCCCTTCTGCCCGACCCATCTGCTCCGTTCCTCGCACGCGCGGACGGGAAGCGCGGGGCCAGCTGGCGCCCGGGCCCCGGAACTCGGGGAGGAGCCGCAGACCCCGCGCGCCCCCGCGCGCCCCCGCGCCCGGCTGGGGACCGGACACGTGCGCGGCCGATGGCGCGGGCCACGTCGGCGGCGCGGCTGCAGGCTCGAACCAGCCCCTGGGGGCAGCGCCTCCGCTTGGCCCTCGGCGCGGCACCCGCTAACCGGACCGCCGGGACCTCGTGGGAGACGCGGGTGCGGCCCACGCAGCGTCACCTCCGCTCCTCTCGCCCTGGCGCAAGCCACCGCTTCGCTGGCCTGGGTCCTGTGGGGACCTTCTCGCGGGACTCGCCGCTCCCGCCTTTGCTCTCGAGCCGTCCGTTCACCCAGACGGTGGTTTGGCCCCCGCAGGCTGTTTCCTCTTCCCTCCCACGATTTCATCCTTTCCCTCGACTGCCACCTGTGTTCACGCTGCCCTGTGTATCCCGTCTGCACTCCGCTTATTTTGTCCTGGTTGCCGAGCTTAAGATAACCCTCTCCGCTCCCACCCCTGTGGAGCCAGGGCTGCCCGCTGTTTTCATTAAACTCTGGGCTCCAGTATCATCTCCAGGCCTCCCTGACCACCCAGTTTCAAGTAGTCACCCTGTGTCCCATCATCCTGTGCTAAGTGTGTTGAGCACCTGTCACAACCTGATCTGTTCCCCGTTGATTTGCCCAATGTTAATGTGTTCAGAGCTGTATATCCCCAGGACGTAGAAACCCCCTGTGACTGAATGGAGTGCTCGCTCTTACCTGGAATCCCCACCGCTAGCACAATTCCTGGCACATCCTAGGTGCTCAAAAAATGAATAAAGGACTGCGTGGCAGTCCAAAGGACTAGATCCCAATTTGGCAGACAATCGTGTGTGTAACAAGAAGCGCGAGGGGCAGGAGGGGCTGCATATGCGTCCAGTATGTAGTTGCACAGTGCTCCCAGCTTAGAAGGGTTCCGAGTTTGGTTTAGTACTCTCGTGTCGCCATTTTGAAATTCGTAATTTTTCAGAAAGGGGCCCCGCAGTTTCCTTTTAAACCAGTCTTACCAAAGTTACCTAACCCTGGCACCTAAATGTCTCTTTTTTCCTAATCTACAAGGAGTTCCTGAGGTACTGGTCCCCTTACATGACAAAATACAGAACAATACAGGGACACATTACGTCTACTGAAAGTTTTTGTTTCCACTTTCTTCTGAGATACTGTATCATGTTATAGTCCTTCTTAGTCTGTAAGAAGACATGTATTTTCCCAGTTTACCCGAGTAACTTAGTAGCTCCCCACACCCTGCAAATTCAGTCTCCTATCATTCAAACCACCCTACCTTTCCCTGGCCATGCCTCAACTTCTACCATCTTCTATCCCAACTTCTGCTGTCTAGCTCTAGCCTTTAAGAAGGCTAAGATTCTCACAGACGCCTTTGAAAATCTAATAAAAGCTACGATCCATCTTCCCAGGAAAATACTTCTGCGTGTAAAACTTTGCACTTACGGAGATTCATGACCCCAGCACTAGAGGTACCGCTATACACTGGGACTGGGAGGAGAAGGGGTTCCAGACCTGGGCTCTGAGCCAGGAACAACTAGGATGTCCTCCTCGAATGATTGCTGGGTTAAGCACGGAAGCGCCTTTCCGCTTTCTTTTTCCTTCAGGCCCCAGTTCTCTTGGGACCCTAAAAGGCACGACAGTCCCAGAGAAGGATTTGAGACAAAGAGCAACGAACTCTTCGGAAGTTGGAATGACTTTGAGAAACAAAATTCCCCAAACAAGTTATTTAATCTGTAAATAGAGCTTTCTAAAGTGCAAGTGCTTTTACTTTTATCTCAGAAATATATACAAATATTAATTTCCCTATCACGTTTTGAGCGTCTGTCTGCTGCATGCCATGTGTAAGAGGGCTAGAAAGATACATAGATACAGTCCCTGAATTAGAAGCTTAACATTTAGCATTGAAAACAAAATATTGTTTCCTGATGCTTTTGGCCGCAAATAATAGAAAACTGTGATTTAACATGCCTCGGACAATAAATTACTTCACATAATAGGAAGTGCAAAGACAGAGCAGGATTGGTTCATCTGAGCCTTTTTGTCATCAAAAATCCAAATTCTTTCCATCTCTTGGGTGGGGTTGAGAGCAAGGTGGCTGTGGCTGTTCTTGCAGTTCACATCCAGACCTGAAGATATCCGCAGGCAGAACGACGTTTTCTTCCATGCTCCCTCCTAACACATGGGAACCTTTCCAGGTATCTTCCCAGCAGACTTCCCTTAGTGTGGGCTTGGCCAGAAATGTGTCATATGCCCACCCCTAAACCAGTCACCGAGAAGTAGATGGGATTACTCTGGATTTCCAGTCTGCTTGGGTGGAATGGTTGCTGGGGAGTCACCACAATGTCTTAGACAAGTAAAGACAATCCTATGTGATACAAGTTCAAACTACTGAACTACATTTCGGGGGAGGAAGAAATCAATGCCAGAAATTATTTGCATGAAAGGATGGCCATATTCAGAGGATATCCAAGAGGCCATTTGATTGTAGAGTACAGCAAGGGGCCAAGATAAAGATAACGTTGAGATGTTACTTTTGTCCAGATTTTGAGCCCTGAAATACCATGGCAGGGACCATAGTATAATAGTTTCATCCGGTGAAAGTCATCACTTTTAATATTAATCTGGCCCAGGTGTGGTGGCTCACACTGGTAATCCCAGCACTCTGGGAGGCTGAGGCAGATGGATTGCTTGAGTCCAGGAGTTCGAGACCAACCTGGCCAACATGGCAAAACCTCATCTCTTCTAAAAATACAAAAAATTAGCCAGGCATGACAGCACATGCCTGTAGTCCCAGTTACTAAGGAGACTGAGGTGGGGGAATCACCTGAGCCCAGGGGATTTGAGGCTGCAGTGAGCCAAGATTGCACCACTGCATTCCAACCTGGGCAACCAGAGTGAGACCTGTCTCAAAAACAAAGCAAACAAAAACAAACAAAAAAGATTAACCTGGCATTCATATATAAAATGGATTATAGCGGGCTAAGAAGTGTGAAGTAGCCACCGAAAAGAAGCGAGAAACCTGGATTCTAGATCTGGCCTGCCATTAATTCAATGGGGTAAGTCACACCCAGCTCTGAGGCTCCCCAGCTCCAAACAACGAAGCACCTTTGGATCAGTCCAAGTCGATAGTGAGAAAAATTGAAGTAGGGGAAATGGTAATAGAAAGAACCACAGTGGGAATCAGTGTGGGGCAGAACTGCTAGATCTTAGAGCTCACGAGAGGATCGAAGGACAGAGAGGAAACCTGTTTAAAGTAACACTTTGGAATTTCTAGAGAAGGTGGTTAGGAGGGAGTGATGTCATTGACACGTCAAGAAAAACAGGTTGGATTTGGTATGCTGATGGAACTTAGAGAGTTTGTATCTTAAGTTTGAAGTTGATGAGGGTAAGTCAGAGCAAAGGACGTATCACTGGGTCAGCCGCACAGGTGGTGGGTGATGGTGGAAGCCATGGTATAGGTGTGATCATGGAGTCACGAGGGAGGGAGGACCACCTGGGATGTTGACGGGACCCTGAGAAAGGCTCACCATGGGTGCTTGAGTGGGAAAGGAGCCATTGGAAGAAGTCAGAGGATGACCCACGTGTTGAATTCTTTGTGGAAGGGACAAGTAAGTTCAGGACCAAGAAAAGGCCATGGGCTTTAGGGATTAGGAGGTCAGTGGTGCTTCAGAGAAAACCATTGCGATAGAATAGTGGGCATAAGGTCAAAGTGGTGTTAAAGTGAAGAGAATGTACCCAGCCCATTTCCTTGAATAGTTCAGGGTGTTGAGAAAGAGATGGAACAATGGTTTGCAATAGCAAAGCAAAGGGAGGTTTTTGTGCTTGATTTGGTTTTTATTATAGAACAGACAGAGGTGGACTCCCTGTGAAATAAGCTTCAGGGCCCCTCACACTTACACAGGCCCCTCCTAAGTAAGTATTAACTTTTCCCCCCTAATTTGATATTTGTAATTTTGTATTCTTTTTTTTTCTGAAGAGGACTCCCAAGATTAAATAAGCTTTAGGCCCTGCAAACCCTTGATCTGCCTCAAAGGAGAGAACCGTTGACAGGCAATGAAGACTGGATACAGGAGATGAGAAAAAAGCAAACTAGTGGGTCCTGAAAGAGAAAAGAAAACATGGGATAAAGAATTACTCCTAGAAAGGAATGCCCCCTCCATAGAGGATTCGGTTGGGGGAGAGAATTGGGGAAGACACAAAGAACTGTTGAGTTAGACTGGGGAGTTGTTGAGAGACCTGACCTCATACTGAATAAATAACATTAACTTTAGCAAAACAAAATTGGGGATTAGCAAGATAGATAAAAACAGAAGCCAGAGGACAAAGACGTGCTGAAAAACATCTGCTTGAAAACTGTGATCACAGAGTCTCATCTAGAAGTGCATGAAGGACCACGAGGCGAGGATGGATTGGGAGACTCGAAGTCTCCAGGAAGACACAGCAGGTTCCACATGAAAGAAAAAAATAAAAGCTGTCACAGCCTGGACAGTGGAAGAATTTCAGACTTCAAGAACTTAAATGCATGCAGCCATAAACGAAGAACAAGATCATGTCTTTTGCAGAAACATGGATGGAGCTAGAGGCCATTATCCTTAGCAAACTAATGCAGGAACAAAAAACCAAACATTGTATGTTCCCACTTATAAGTGGGAGCTAAATGATAAGAACACACGGACACAAAGCAGGGAACAAAAGACATTGGCGTCTGCTTGAGGGTGAAGGGTGGGAAGAGAAAGAGGAGCGTTTAATACCTGCGTGATGAAATAATCTGTACAATAAACCCAATGACCTGAGTTTATATAACACACCTTCACGTGTACCCCTGACGTAAAATAGAAGGTTTAGAAAAAGAAAGTACTTGAAGGTGGAAGAATGCCCAATTATATGCTCCATGCTGTTCTGCTCTAACATATTCTTTAAGGCTGTGTTCAAATGCCATCTGCTTCATTGAGCCTTCCCTAGAACCCTCCATTGAATTTTAGTCTCTCCTTTTCCTGAATTTCCCAGTACCTTGCCTGTTACAGCACTTATTTCACTCTGCCTTGGTTATGACTAGCTGGTTTCATGCTCGTCTCCTCTGCGAGATTATGAACATCTTGTCTTAATCGTCTTCATGTCTGCAGTGCATAGCCTGGTTCCTGGGACATAGAAGGCACCCACTCAATGATAGTTACATGAATATAGCCTACTGAAGGTAAAAACCAAGCAGAATCCTTAGTTAGAGAGACTGCAAGTAAATTGTAAGAGAAGTGATCTAGTTTCACTAAAATGTCAGGGAAGTGGCGAGGCCCTCTCCCTGTCTAAAGTGAGCACACATCAGCCTGTGGCCACGAGGCCCAGACAACCACAGAGCAGCCCAGGAAGCACAGGAAACTGAACCCATCCCTGCTAAAATGAACAAGTGACTCATTCTTCAGCTGCAGCCAACTCAGCCAGAAAGTTTTTCTAAGCTAAAATGTTCACAGGTTTGGACTCTGGCTCATGACAAAACTCCTATCTTTGATTTTAGTTTTAGTTAGCAACACCCATCATTTCTCTCTTGCCTGTATTATAAAGGGCTTTCAGACCAAGGTGTAAACACCTTGAAGTGGTATGAGTTTGGGGTACATATGCATATGAATGTTATTCTGGGGAGAAGGTGTAAAGCACCACTGTCGAGTAGAACTTTCTGCAGTGGTGGAAAGGTTCTATGCCTGCCACTATATGGTAGCCACTAGCCTCAGGTGGTTACTAAGCACTTGAAAAGTGGTTAGTGTGACTAAGGAACTGAATTTTGTATATGTGCTCACTAAGCAAGCACTGAGGAACTGAATTTTGATTTTATTTAATTGTAACTCATTTAAATTTAAGTCGTTACATGTGACTGCTGGCTACCATATAGGATAGCACAACCCTAAATAATTCTATAATTTTATAAGATCACATAGAGCTTGATATAGCCATGTTCATCCTTCCTCACCCCTTGGCAGCAATGATGAGATGTTATTAATTATATCTGTGGTGCTCAACACATACTTACCTGACACATACTCAATTCATAATAAATGAATGAACAAAATGTTTGTTAAATTAATGAACAAAAAAAGAAATTTCACATTTTCTCTGAACTTAGTTTTCTCATTTCAAGAATAGAGAGGGTGTGTTCCAAGATTTCTTCTGGCTCAAAAGATACAATAAGATTCTCTTTTAAAATATTTACTTGTAGCCGGGCACGGTGGCTCAAGCCTGTAATCTCAGCACTTTGGGAGGCCGAGGCGGGTGGATCACGAGGTCAAGAGATCGAGACCATCCTGGTCAATGTGGTGAAACCCCGTCTCTACTAAAAATACAAAAAATTAGCTGGGCATGGTGGTGCGTGCCTGTAGTCCCAGCTACTCAGGAGGCTGAGGCAGGAGAATTGCTTGAACCCAGGAGGCAGAGGTTGCAGTGAGCCGAGATCGTGCCATTGCACTCCAGCCTGGGTAACAAGAGCGACACTCTGTCTCAAAAAAAAAAAAAAAAAAAAAAAAAAAAAAAAAAATTTACTTGTTCAACACATTTATTGAGCACCTACGATGTCCTAAACCACTTCATCTTGATAGCAACCTAGGAAACTATCATTATAATACCCCTAAATAACTCAGTTTTGGAAAAGGGAAGTAATTTGCTTTAGATTATGCAATAAATAACTGATAAAGCCAAACATTCAACCCAGGTCTGTCTGTTTTCACCACACTGCTGATTTTATCTAAATTATAATTTTAATGGAAATATTATAGATATTGCAATTATAGATAATGCAAATAAGTTAGCATTGAGTGGGCAGGGTGGCATAGGAACGTCACCGGATTGGAATACGGATCTTCCTCTTGGGAAGGTCATAGTTCTACAGATAGATTCCTGATTGTTGACTGAGAAACACCAGCACCTTTCAGAAGACTACCCAGGCTACTGAGAAGGAAGATGCTCCTCCTCTCCTCCAGAGAGGCTGGTCACTACACTGGGAAGCCCTCTAGACTCCAGTGATGCTGATGATGGGGGCTGGGGTTGTCAGCCTCGAGTCTACTGTGGTAAACTGCTAGGAACCTTTCGGGGCATGACATCATCTCGGTCTCCAGCACATGAAAGCCTCAAATAAAAGATTTCCTCCTCATCCGTCCAGTCACATTTACAGAAAACAGTTTTTTGAAATGTTTAAGGCTACAAACAAGTGTACAAATGTTTAAGAAGTACAGGTGAGAACTTCTGGATCTTTCTAGATCTAGGTATAACATACCTTGTACCCACTGACTTCAAGTCTAAGCATGTGTCCTAAAGCTCTAATTAAGCATGCACATCAGGATTTAGGTACCAAAAGTGAGGGCAACAGTAAACAGTTATGAGGCAATTGGGAAATTTGAACATGAAATGTTTTTTTTTGTTTGTTTGTTTTTTTGAGACGGAGTTTCGCTCTTGTTATCCAGGCTGGAGTGCAATGGCGCGATCTCGGCTCACCACAACCTCCGCCTCCTGGGTTCAGGCAATTCTCCTGCCTCAGCCTCCTGAGTAGCTGGGATTACAGGCACGCACCACCATGCCCAGCTAATTTTTTTTGTAGTTTTAGTAGAGACGGGGTTTCACCATGTTGGCCAGGATGGTCTCGATCTCTTGACCTCATGATCCGCCCGCCTCGGCCTCCCAAAGTGCTGGGATTATAGGCTTGAGCCACCGCGCCCGGCTGAACATGAAATGTTTAACGATAATATGGAATTCTTTAATTTTTTTAGATGTGATAATAGTATGGTTGTTACTATCTTTTTTTTTTTTTTTTAAGATAGATTCTAGCTTTGTCACCCAGGCAGGAGTGCCCTAGTGTGATCATGGCTCACTGCAGCCTTGACCCGGGCTCAAGTGATCCTCCCATCTCAGCCTTCCAAGTAGCTGGAACTATAGGCACATGCCACCATGACCAGCTATTTTTCTTTTTTGTAAAGACAGAATTTCACTATGTTGCCCAGGCTGGTCTCAGGCACTTGAGATCAAGCAATCTTCCTGCCTCGGTCTCCCAAATTGTTTGCATGAGCTATCATGCCCAGGCTGTTATTACCATCATTTTAAAAATGAGAGTCTTTATCTTTTAGAGATATTTATGGATGAAATAAAACCACAGATATTTGCTTGAAATGCCTGTAATCCCAGCACTTTGGGAGGCTGAGGCGGGCGGATCACGAGGTCAAGAGGTCAAGACCATCCTGACCAACATGGTGAAATCCCGTCTCTACTAAAAACACAAAAATTAGCTGGGCATGGTGGTGTGCGCCTGTAGTCCCAGCTACTTGGGAGGCTGAGTCAGGAGAATTGCTTGAACCCAGGAAGCAGAGGTTGTACTGAGTGTAGATTGCGCCACTGCACTCCAGCCTGGTGCCTGGCAACAGAGTGAGACTCTGTCTCAAAAAAAAAAAAAAAAAAAAAAAAAAGAAAGAAATATTAATTTCCACTCTTTTTATAATAGTAAAAGAAAGGACCCAGAGTCTTAGAATTGGATGTACCATACATTTTGGTACAACCATACAATGAAATAACAGACAGTCATTAAATGAGGTTGTGTAAATATCTGGAAGGATACACCAAAATGTTAACAGTGGTCATTTCTTGGTAGTAACTTTTTAGGTGATTTCAATTTTCTATCTGCTTCTTTGTATTTTTTGAAATATTTATATGAGCCTGTTATTTATGTAGTTAACATTAATACATGATTTTTAAACTGGTTTATAGACATTTAAGGTAGAGAGAGGTAAATCAGAGAGGAATTTTGCAAAGAAATTTTAAAGGCCCGGTAACTATGTGCCTGTTGTTTTTCCTATCACGAAAAGAAACCTGAAGCAGATGCCACTCCAGGTTGAATTACAAACACTTAAACTTCAGGTCCCATGGCAAACAGCCGATTTAACTGACACTTTTGATGTTTTATTTTCCATTAGGAGAATTCCTCCTCCCCAGACCAAGCTGAGTGGGGCCTTTTTATGCTTTGGGTTTAGGTTACGAGGTCTTGCGTAGGGTTTCATCCTCTAGCTTATTTGTTTGTTTTTTTAAATTTAGCCTGTGGTCCTTCTCTGCAGAGCCACTGCAGTGTTCGTCAGGACCTCCTCCTGCTCACACTGCAGGGCTTCAAGGTTTTGCCATGTACAGGAGGAATTTAGGGCAACTCAGACTTGATTCCATGTTCGGAGTTTGCCATAATCATTAATGCACTATAGAACCTTGAATAACCAATGGGCCTAGAATCTATAGTCATCCCCCCTTGTTACATATAGCTCTCAGCTTGCAAGATAGAAAACATTAAGTAGCAACAAGCATAGTCCTTCAGACCTAATGGACCAAGGGGCAGATGACCTGGCTCACTCAAGAGGGGGATATTTTTAACATGTACAAACATGCTTCTCAGGCTAAAAGCCTTAGACTCCACTTAGAGGTGATGAAATAAAACCCGGAAAAAGACTGTGATAGAAAACTAGAGAAGTGGTCAGGGGACTGGGGGCTGATTCTGGCTCCCTTGATCACTCCCTACAGAACATATGGCCAGCAACATACTCTAATTGAGCCTTGGTTTCTTTGTGTGTCAAGAGGTGTGTTGGACAGACAGGGCTCACATTTTCATCATTGAAACACTTGCTTAGTTTCAACAAGGTGCAAGGGAGTTGCACAGCTCTACAGACAATAGAGGTCAAGAAGCTTATAGACCTGAGGGCAGAAAGAGCACGAACCCTACGAAAGATCAATGTGAGAACAAGATGATAAATAGTATAGGTTTTTGTTTGGTTGGTTGGTTTGTTGTTGTTGTTGTTGTTTTGAGATGGAGTCTCACTCTGTCGCCCAGGCTGGAGTACAGTGGCCCAATCTCAGCTCACTGCAAACCCCGCCTCCCGGGTTCAAGCGATTCTCCTGCCTCAGCCTCCCTAGTAGCTGGGATTACAGGTGCCCACCATCACGCCTGACTCATTTTTGTATTTTTAGTAGAGACAGGGTTTCACCATGTTGGCCAGGCTGATCTCGAACTCCTGACCTCAGGTGATCCACCCAAAAGTGCTGGGATTACAGGCATGAGCCACTGCGGGCCCAGCCGGTTTTGGAGCGGAGAATGGGAAAGCAAGAGGCAGAAATACTTCGTTTCAATGGAAGAACTGATTTATTTTCTGCTTTCTAAATATAAGAGTTTTGTTTCCCTCTAGATTTCCAGGAAGCCCAGAGCTAGTCTTAGTGTGGGTTCTCCTAGCAGTAAATGCTGAGATACATGTTCTCATGCAAATAATTTATTTTGGAGGCGACCCCAGGAAACACTCACACAGGATTGGGAATATGAGATAGGAAAGCAAAACAGTTTACCATGTAGGCCACTGTGGCTCAGTCCCCAAGGAACTCTGGGACTGTTACAGACTAGGTCAGTTATCCCAGCCTTGGACAAGAACTCTGATGTGTTTATTCCCCAACTCCCCATTCATTACTGGTGATGGGAGGCTTCCGGGGGCATTCACCCTTTGGAATTTCCAGCTTGCACTGTGCGTGGTCAAACACACCCCCATGATAGAAGGCTGCAAATAGGCCGGGCGCGGTGGCTCACGCCTGTCATCCCAGCACTTTGGGAGGCCGAGGTGGGTGGATCACAAGGTCAAGAGATCAAGACCATCCCGGTCAACATGGTGAAACCCCGTCTCTACTAAAAATACAAAAAACTAGCTGGGCATGGTGGCGTGTGCCTGTAGTCCCAGCTACTCAGGAGGCTGAGGCAGGAGAATTGCCTGAGCCCAGGAGGCGGAGGTTGCGGTGAGCCGAGATCGCGCCATTGCACTCCAACCTGGGTAACAAGAGCGAAACTCCGTCTCAAAAAAATAAAAATAAAAAAAACAAGGCTGCAAATACTGGCAGCCAACTCTCTGACTCTTAGTTTTCGATATTAATGGTCTCTCAGTTATTCCCCCCAACACTTACCTTTCCATAGTAAGAGTTTTCAGTGGACATGCAGCTACCTAACCAGAAACTACCTTTTGTAACTTTCATAGCCCATCAGTATGACCCAGTAGCTAAGATATGGACAATAAGGTGTGCCTGAAAGGATGTACATCGCTTCCAAGTCTTCCCTTTTTTTTTTTTTTTTTTTTTGAGACGGAGTTTCGCTCTTGTTACCCAGGCTGGAGTGCAATGGCGCGATCTCGGCTCACCGCAACCTCCGCCTCCTGGGTTCAGGCAATTCTCCTGCCTCAGCCTCCCGAGTAGCTGGGATTACAGGCACGCGCCACCATGCCCAGCTAATGTTTTGTATTTTTAGTAGAGACGGGGTTTCACCATGTTGACCAGGATGGTCTCGATCTCTCGACCTCGTGATCCACCCGCCTCGGCCTCCCAAAGTGCTGGGATTACAGGCTTGAGCCACCGCGCCCGGCTAAGTCTTCCCTTTAAAAGGTGGGACATGCACTCTCATAGGCCCCCACCCACTGCCTGCTTCCTTCTGGTGAGTAGCTGAGACCAGAGAGCCAATCTGGACTCAGTGATGGAAGCCACATGTTGGTGAAGCAGTCACCTTTCCAGGTATTGAATGTGTTTCCTGACCGTTATATAAAAGAGAAATTAATTTCTTTCTAGTTTAAACATTATATTTTGGGGTCTCTTTGTTATGTCAGCTTAGCTCGTACCCTAAACAACACATTCCCTTTCTCTCAGAACTTTTAATTCTTCCTTTTTAGCCTTATTTTATTACTCTTGTTGGATTATGTCTTGTAGCAGGACTCCTTGTGCCTTCCTGGAAAGAGATAAGCAAGTAAAAAAAAATAAAGAAGAGTTAAACCCCTGTTATTGATATTTGCCATATTCGTGTCTGTCAATCAGGCTTGAAATCATTTATTTATTTTGGGGAATGTTCTGTCAATGATAAAGCCAGTCATTAAAGTGATAAATACAGGTTTTACTCAGTAACTACTGACAGAAAGGGAAAGAGTGGAACTCCATTTTAATTTGTGCAGAGGTGCGTGGGTACTTTAAAGAAAGAATGAGGGTGGAGAAGGGGAATGTGAACGGGACTAAAGTCAGAAATGGCAAAGGGTTGCCAGCCGTGCCTGCTAGCTGCCAGTGATCAACGTGAGGATTCCATCCTCCCACAGAGACTGGGAGGCAGAGGTCCAGGCCTTCTTGATTATTACATTTCAAAGGAATGGCTTTGGGGTCCTTGAGAGAAACATCCTGAGTTGCAGGAAATATAATACATCTACGCCTCAAAGAGAAAGAGAAAGCATTCACGACTGTAGGCCATTTTCAGTAAATGCTCCACAAAGGGAGGTCAGGGGCCTATCTCAGGTGTTGGCTAGAACAAATAGTAATTTTTTTTTTTTTTACAGCCCTGAGCTTTTCCAGACAAAAACCTAAAAGGGCACTAGGCTGTCCCAGGGACACCAGCTTAGGCTCCCAGAAAGCCATGTTAAAGTTTGGTCACATTTCATCCTGCAGGGGTTTGAATGGAGCATTTGTGCCAAGAGTTTTTCGCAGTTCTCAAGGCCCACGTGAGGAATCCCATCTCCTCAATGCAGGAATCAGAACTCCCATCTCCACACTCCCTTATAGCTAGGATGTAGGCATTTGGCCAGGTTTTTTCTATACTCCTGGAAAAAGACACCAGACTCAGGGAAAATGCTCCTCCGGACGGCCTGGTGGTGACGATGTCAGTATGTGGGGGCAGCAAGGCTGATGTTTCTGCAGAGGAGGCATGTAACATTTGCGCGAATACTACAAAGGGAGTTGTTCCAGCTCCTGGAATCGACGGCCCCCAACAAAACGAAGTCTCACTGCGAGGGGCGTGCCGATGGGAACAGGAGCAAGACCAGGAAAATAATAAATCATGGCTCATGCCTGTAATACCAGCGCCCTGAAAGACTGAGGTGGGCGGATTACGAGTTCAGGAGTTTGAGGCCAGCCTGGCCAACATGGTGAAACCCCGTCTCTACCAAAAGTACAAAAATTAGCCAGGTGTGGTGGTACACATCTGTAATCCCAGCTACTCAGGAGGCTGAGGCAGGAGAATTGCTTGAACCCAGGAGGCAGAGGTTGCAGTGAACTGAGATTGTGCCACTGTACTCTAGCCTGGGCAACACAGTGAGACTCCATCTCAAAAAAAAAAAAAAAAAAAAAAAATCAGGCCGGGCGTGGTGGCTCATGCCTGTAATCCAAGCACTTTGGAGGCCAAGGCGGGCGGATCACCTGAGGTTGGGAGTTCAAGACCAGCCTGACTAACATGGTGAAACCCCATCTTTAAAACAAATAAATAAATAAATCAAATCCCTTATCTTTTTCCAGCCTTTCAGTCTCCTTCAAGCAGCCCTTACTTCCCTGTAGGCAAAAAAGAAATGCCAACCCAAGCCAAGAATAGAAAGGTGTGTTAAAAACTGAGAAACAATAGCCAGCATAGTAATAGCCAGCATAGATCTGAAAAGTAGAGACGTTACATGTTTTTGTTTTTTTGTTTTTTTCTTTTTTTTTTTGAGATGGAGTTTCGCTCTTGTTACCCAGGCTGGAGTGCAATGGCGCGATCTCGGCTCACCGCAACCTCCGCCTCCTGGGTTCAGGCAATTCTCCTGCCTCAGCCTCCTGAGTAGCTGGGATTACAGGCACGCGCCACCATGCCCAGCTAATTTTTTGTATTTTTTTTTTAGTAGAGACGGGGTTTCACCATGTTGACCAGGATGATCTCGATCTCTCGACCTCGTGATCCACCCGCCTCGGCCTCCCAAAGTGCTGGGATGACAGGCTTGAGCCACCGCGCCCGGCCAAGACGTTACATGGTTTTAGGTGTACGTTATTTTGCTCAGTAAAATAAATTTGCTTATTTTCTTGATTTATCTCTTTTCTTCTGCGCCTAGCCTCTCTCCCTAAATGAATTCCTCCGTTCCCATGGCTTTGGTTACCATCTCTGTGACCTGACCCCTACTTTTCTTTTGTTCTGAGACAGAATTTCACTCTTTTGCTCAGGCTGGAGTGAAGTGGCACGATCTCTGCCCACTGCAACTGCAACATCCACCTCCCCAGGTCCAAGCGATTCTCCTGCCTCAACCTCCCAAGTAGCTGGGACTACAGGCACCTGTCACCACACCTGGCTAATTTTTGTATCTTTAGTCAACACAGGGTTTCACTATGTTGGCCAATCTGGTCTCAAACTCCTGACCTCAGGTGATCCACCCACTTCGGCCTCCCAAAGTGTCGGGATTACAGGCATGGGCCACCGTGCCCAGCTTTGTCCTCCCGGTCCCTCCAACTTAACATGTCCGATTCTGGGTCTCTCCTTGAGCCTGCTCCTCCTGCAGCATTCCTTAGCTCCAGGAATGCACCCCCATTCCCCCATCTCGTGCTAACACTGACAGTTACTCTTGGTCCCTCCTCTCTTGCTCATTGCTCACACTGACTTAGTACCAAGTTCCTTCTACGTACTTGTGGATGTCTTCATTTCTCCCCATCTTCACTAGCGCTGCTCTGGGCCAAGCCACCATGCTCTCGTACCCTAGCTGTTGCAGGAGCCTCCTAAGTCACTGCCTGCATTCACTTTTGCTTCCCACCGGTGCAATCTTCTCAGTGATCTTTTAAAAATCTGTTCAGCCAGGTGCAGTGGCTCACATCTATAATCCCAGCGCTTTTGGAGGCCAAGGCAGGTGATCATCTGAAATCGAGAGTTCAACGTCAGCCTGGCCAACGTGGCAAAACCCCACCTCTAGTAAAAATACGAAATTAGCTGGGTGTGGTGGCACACGCCTGTAATCCCAGCTCCTTGGGAGGCTGAGGCAGAAGAATCACTTGCATCTGGGGGACAGAAGTTGCAGTGAGATGAAATCATGCCATTGCACTGCAGTCTGGGCAACAAGAGCAAAACTCAGTCTCAAAAAAAAAAAAAAAAAAAAAATCTGGTCATAACACTTCTATATTTAAAATCCCTCCAGTGTTTTCCTTCACTTTCAAGAGAAGGTCCAGAATCCTGACCACAGCTTGCAAGCTCGAATAATCTGACTCTGCTTCCCAACCCATCATATCTCCCTAGGCCATTTATGCGCTAAGCCACAGATTTCTTTTCAGTTATTTCAAAGCTTTATCTCTTTCCTGCCTCAGAACCTTTGCATTAGGATGGTGTAAAAATAATGATTTTTGCCATAATACATGTCCCTTCCCTGTGCCTTAATTTCACCTCACTATCTCCTACTCAGCCTTCAATTGTCAGCTTACATGTCATTTCCTCAGATAAGCCTTCCTGGATCTCAGGTTAGGCAAGGCATGTTTTTATAAACTCTAATAGCACCCTTTAATTCTTCTTGGCATTCATCACATTTGTAATTGTTTATTTGTATAATTATTTGTTTAACATGTCCTCTCATGACACTTACGCCCCACGAGGACAATGTCTGTCTTGTTCCCTGCTACTGATCTAGCTAGCACACCTCACAGCGCAAGGCATGTAACAGTGCCCAATTAATATTTGGAGAAGGAATGAATGAGTGAAAAGATCATTCGTTTGAGAGGCAGCATAGCAGGGTAGAAGTCACACTGGAGCAGCAGTCACAGACCCGGGTTCTGACCCTGGTTTCATCCTTTCCTAGGTAATCTTCAGCCATAATACATTTCACGATGCTTCAGTGTCCCCGTCTTTAAAGCAAAGGGATAACTGGTCTCTGATATTACTTCTGTTTCCAAAACGCAGTGAGTGTTACTGTTAGTGATGACCAAGTGACCACATGAAAAGGCGTCTCTCTTTTGACTCCAGTTCTGGAAGGGAAGAGCAATACCTTTCCCCAACCTCTCTGATTCACCTTTCCCGCTCCTCCTCGACTCACTACTTTTGGTTTGATTACGAAGTAAATGTCTCTGTCATTATAGTCAAACCCACCATTGACAGATGTGTTTGGGAGATTAAGAAATGAACAAAGTTGGACAGTTGGGGTGGCTCGCGGCTGTACTCCCAGCACTTTGGGACTCCAAGCTAGGTGGATCATTTGAGGTCAGGGGTTCGAGACCAGCCTGACCAACATGGTGAAACCCCATCTCTACTAAAAATACAAAATTGGCCGGGCGTGGTGGCGCACACCTGTAATCCCAGCTGCTTGGGAGGCTGAGGCGGGAGAATTGCTTGAATCAGGGAGGCGGAAATTGCAATGAGCCAAGATCGCACCATTGCACTCCAGCCTGGGCGACGAGTAAATCTCCATCTTAAAAACAACAACAACAACAAACGAGAAATGAGAGAAGTTTGACACACCATGTCCGTGTGTCAAGCTTCCAGAAAAGATAGGTAGCTGGTTCCCCTGAAATAACTTCCCCTCTCAGGCTTGAGACTTACATAAGGGTCCATTTAATGCCAGTCTCTGGAACAGTTCCCATCCACGTAAGCTCTCGTGATGCTTCTGCTGGGGAAAAGGCTGTTCAGGTGTGGGGAGCAGGCTGAGGTGCTGAGGGCAAAGCTGGAATGCGTCCTCAGTTCACTCACCGTGGGCTCCGAGATGGGTTGGGGCCCGCTTGCCTGTGGGTGTGTCAGGCATGCTGGGAATTCCATGTCAAACGAAATCACTTCTCTGCAACAGGAAGGTCTGAATCATAAGGCACTGACAAGTTGTTTCGTTTCCCCACCCTGCTCCCTTGAACTCTCCCTTCCCCACTCCCCAACTCTCGCCAGGCATCAGTGCACCCAGAAACAGCTAGGTCCTAACAAATACCTGCCACCCCAGCCCACTCCCCTGGGCTACTCTTAGTTGCAGACCATGCACTTCGGGATCTTAAAGGTCTTCTTCAAGGCAGCGCAATTATAGCTAGAAGAACTGAAGGAAGCGAGTCATTTGCCCCCAGAAGTCCTGTGGCCTCATTGGATAACGATACTACCTACTGAATGTGCCAGCAAGGACTGTCTTCTCACATTCAGGAAGCTAAGGGGGAAAGGTGTCAAAAAGATCACCCTGCAGACAAAAACATCACATTCCCACAAAAGCTGAGCTGTAAGGAGCTTCTTTGGAGAATTATACTTAAGCGGTCACCTTTCTAAAGTGGAATGACTTGCCGGTTTTCTCAGCCTGGGGCAGACTAGCTGCAGAAGATGGTGTGCATTGTTCAAGCAGAGAGTACCTGGTTCGGGGGGCTGACAGCCAGCCCACGCTCTATTCTTCAAGCCAAGCGTTTTGGGCGGAGTGGGTGGGGGGGTCGGTTTGTCCTTCCACAGTCGAGGCCTTTTCTAATTTGCACAAAGGTGTTGTAGGAGCTGTTGGTTGCTCTGGCCTAGGACCCCAAATCTGGAGGGGATAATGACCATGTAAGGAAGAAGCCTGGGTTCCTGCTGTGCCTCGGGTCCTCTCCTTATCTTAACCTCCTGAGAGGTGGTATCTTCTTTCTCCAAAATAATGTCAGGTCATCTGTTCAGTAAACATGTATTACTCTTCTCGTCTGTGCTGGACAGGGTA
The DNA here is from genome assembly GCF_048565385.1 of Saimiri boliviensis. Lineage (NCBI taxonomy): Eukaryota > Metazoa > Chordata > Mammalia > Primates > Cebidae > Saimiri > Saimiri boliviensis. The sequence continues at coordinate 3,031,687 of NC_133450.1, forward strand.
CGATGTTAGGAGGTTGTATCACAAAACACTTCCCAAGGGAAATTCAGAAGGCAGATTAGGATAATTCAAGGAGGAGACTTATGAACAAAAGAACAATTTCTAGAGGTGAAGCTGTGGGGGAATAGTGCAGTAAGTGAGAGCTAGTCGCAACCAAGCTCTTACCATCCGTAGGCTTGAAGACCCGAGGGAGGGAGTGATTCCTGGAAGTTGGAATGAGAGACTCAGGGAGAGCAATGTGATTCAAAGTTTGATTTGCACACCTGTGCGCGTCTCGCAGGTCTGCACACTGTTACCAGTCTATGATAAGGTATGTATGGCAATTCAAAGGAGATGTTTAGAAACTTTCGTAACAATTCAACATTGCCATCACATCAAAGTATGTGATTGGTGTCGGAAAATGTAGTTTGGAGTTTTAGTTTTATGTAGGAATGTGTTCAGATGATGCAGCTGAAATGACAGGGAAACATTCTGGGATACTTAACTCAGATCGAGAAGCTTGCACCAGGGCTGGGCGCAGTGGCTCGTGCCTGTAATTCCAACACTGTGGGAGGCTGGGAGGCAGAGGCAGGCAAATCGCTTGAGCCCAGGAGTTCAAGGACCAGCCTGGGCAACATGGCGAGACTCTGTTGTTACAAAATGCAAAAAGTAGCCAGGCATGGTCGTGTGTACCTGTGGTCCCAGCTACTAGGGAAGCTGAGATGAGAGGATCGCCTGAGCCCAGGAGGTTGAGGCTGCAGTGGATGACACAGGGAGACCCTGTCTCAAAAAAAAAAAAAAAGAAAAAGCTTGCACCAGAATGCAAGTAAATACACTGCTTTCTTTCTTGAGAAGTCAGGTTCCTTGTGGTACCACCCATAGCAACAAATGAATGAATTAATCAATGAGTATCAGCTAAACTTTCAGTGTGCTAGGCGGCATAGTCAAAAGTGTTAATTACATAAAGGCTTGCTAATGTGTTCAGTTTGAGATTGTTTTCTTTGCTGTGTGATAATATGGAATGCTGATCATAGACAAATTGTAATTATATGCTGACGTACGATAGTTACTTAAGGGGAAAATTCTGTCAAGAAGATTTGAAGGATAGAGTGAATCTCTGCTTCTGCAAGATAGAACATCAGTTTGGTCCCAACCTTTTCAGGCTGTAGATTGGACAAGCCAGATCTGCTTTCTTGTTTGACATCTTGAGTATTTTAATGACATTACTACTTTCATGAAAGGAAGAAGCACAAGCTTAGAAGAACAGAATTTCTGTAAATCGGGATAGTGGATTCAATTTCTTAACAGTTATCAGCGAAGTTGGTGATCATTCTGATACTGCACATCTGTTAACACACACAAAAAAGTTAACACAAAACATCTTATAAATCCGATAGAACATTTTCAGTTGTCCTTTTAATCAAAAGGACATTCACACATAGAAAAAGGATTCAGAGGCCGGGCCCGGTGGCTCAAGCCTGTAATCCCAGCACTTTGGGAGGCCGAGGCGGGTGGATCACGAGGTTGAGGGATCGAGACCATCCTGGTCAATATGGTGAAACCCCGTCTCTACTAAAAATGCAAAAAATTAGCTGGGCATGGTGGCACGTGCCTGTAATCCCAGCTACTCAGGAGGCTGAGGCAGGAGAATTGCCTGAACCCAGGAGGCGGAGGTTGCGGTGAGCCGAGATGCGCCATTGCACTCCAGCCTGGGTAACAAGAGCGAAACTCCGTCTCAAAAAAAAAAAAAAAAAAAAAAAAAAAGAAAAAGGATTCAGAAATATCACTTGATAGAATAAATTGATCATGCTGGCTTCTAATAAAGGATTGGAGATAAATCTTGAAAACAGCAGCCTTGCCTCATTTTATTCATTTTTTGAGAGCGAGTCTTGCTGACTCACCCAGGCTGGAGTGCAGTGGTGCAATCTCGGTTCACTGCAACCTCTGCCTCCTAGGTTCAAGTGATTTTCCTGCCTCAGCCTCCCAAGTAGATGGGATTACAGGCATCTGCCACCATGCCTGGCTAATTTTTGTATTTTTTAGTAGAGACGGGGTTTTGCCATTTGGTCAGGCTGGTCTTGATCTCCTGACCTCAGATGATCTGCCTCCTCAGCCTCCCAAAGTGTTGGGATTACAGGCATGAGCCAGCAAGCCTGGTCCACCTCATTTTTATAGAGATAAAAAAGGAATAGCCTGAGCCTGCTGAAATTGCTTCACATCTCTTCTTCTATGCCAGTTTTTAAAACATACCTTTTAAAACTCCTATTTTCCTACTGTAAGTTTAATTTTTCTTAATGTTGAAACCACTTATGTGTACATGATACTACGTGGGTATCAATGTTGTCAATCCAACCTAGATTAGATAAATTAAAAAGCAAGTTGCTTGTTACATCAAAAACTTAAAATACTGATATATGTATTGTTCTTTGAGGCTATTGTAGGCATTTAATGTGGGCAATTACTAGCTCTCCATCATTTTGTATTTAGATATGACTATGAAACTATAAGAACTTGGGCATGGAGCAGCAATTTTCTATGTTAATCACCTATATGCAGACTTTCAATGAGCAATGTATGCAGTTTTTTTGTAATTTTTTTCCTATGTTAGGGTTTCCTGATTATCTTTTTTTTTTTTTTTTTGAGACGGAGTTTTCGCTCTTGTTACCCAGGCTGGAGTGCAATGGTGCGATCTCAGCTCACCACAACCTCTGCCTCCTGGGTTCAGGCAATTCTCCTGCCTCAGCCTCCTGAGTAGCTGGGATTACAGGCACGCGCCACCATGCCCAGCTCATTTTTGTATTTTTGTTTTTTTAGTAGAGACGGGGTTTCACCATGTTGACCAGGATGGTCTCGATCTGTCGACCTCGTGATCCACCCGCCTCGGCCTCCCACAGTGCTGAGATTACAGGCTTGAGCCACCGCGCCCGGCCTTCTATTTTTTTTTTTTAAAGATGGGGTTTCACCAAATTGGTCAGGCTGGTCTCAAACTCCTGACCTCAGGTGATCCACCCACCTCAGCCTCCCAAAGTGCTGGGATTACAGGTGTGAGCCACCATGCCCAGCCTGATTATCTATTTTTTTTTTTTTTTTTTGAGACGGAGTTTAGCTCTTGTTACCCAGGCTGGAGTGCAATGGCGCGAACTCGGCTCACCGCAACCTCCGCCTCCTGGGTTCAGGCAATTCTCCTGCCTCAACCTCCCGAGTAGCTGGGATTACAGGCACGCGCCACCATGCCCAGCTAATTTTTTGTATTTTTAGTAGAGACGGGGTTTCACCGTGTTGACCAGCATGGTCTCGATCTCCCGGCCTCGTGATCCACCCTCCTCAGCCTCCCAAAGTGCTGGGATTACAGGCTTGAGCCACCGCGCCCGGCTGATTATCTATTTTTAATACAACTTTAGGACTTCAAATCTAGGAATATAAATCTGGTATTATATCTTGCAAATTACTGCTTTTTAATTTTTCTAATAATGAATATTTTAATAATTCATGTTTCACTGTAGTTTATAAAAGTACTATGGTGCACTTCATTGGAAGTGACATAAAACAAACCAGCTCTTCACCCCAGATAATTTGAGGAATGCTTCTATGAATTGCCATGAGGGAGGCTGCTAGCCTACAGCCATCCCCTAGGGAGGGAGGGAGCTGCAGGAACAAACGCCCTGACTGCCCTCCCCTCCCCCAGTCTCCCTTTGGCCCAAACCAACCAGAAGCCAGAGGGCCTCGGAACCCTACAGAAGCAATCTCCTGTCTTGTGTCCCACCCTCCGTCCTGGAGACTGACCTCCAGTCCAGTCAGGCTGACCTCCAGGGCAGAGGGTGGGACAGAAGACAGAAGAAGGCATATCTGGGAGGGCACAGGGACCAAAATAAAAGCCACAGTTTGTGTCCCAAGGTGCCGATTTTTTGAGTCCTAGGCAGAAAGACAATTAGAGTCAGTGTAATCAGCGCCAGGATAGAAAGAAAACTGGGGTGCCATGGGAATATGTACCTCACCCATGGCACATCGAATGCAGTCTGGGTGTCCAGGGGCAGGGGTGGATGGGGATAAAGTGGCTTCCTCAGGAATGTGACATCTAAACTGAGGAATGTGGAAAAAACAATAGTTAGCCAGGAGACAGGCCAGCAGGGAGTGGGGGTAAAGGTGACAGCCCATGCAGGTACAGAAGCCAGATGACGTGAACACAGAATGCAGGCAGGTAAGGCAGGACAGCTGGGCTTGGTTAGATCACGAGACATCTTATCCTCAGGCCAAGAGTTTGACTTTATCCTGAAATGAACAAAGTAGAAGTTTCATGCTACCAAAGGAATGACTGAAAAGGTTTTGAGTAAAAAGGTTTTTGATTCAAAAAGCCAGAGGAAAAACAGCAAGAAGCACAAAGTTTAGATTCAGGAAGGAGTAGTGATGACTGTAGTGACAGCTAAGCCTTAGAGAGGGCTTATTCAGTGCGCTGCCATACACAGTCCTAAGCTCTTAATCTGTATTCATTCATTTGATACTTCCAGCGATGCTCCCAAATAGATACTGTTATAATTCCCACTGTATAGATGGAAAAACTCAGGCACAGACAGGTTGGGGAATAGCCCCGGTTCACACCCCTAGTAGCAAAAAGAGCCAGGATCTGGATCTAGGCAGCCTGGCTCCAGCATCTGTGCTCTTAAGCCCATTCTGGCGCAGAAGAGCAAGTCGGAGTAGGGAGGCTGGGCGCAGAGGTGGGAGATAAAGTTGACATCTGCTTTCTCACTGTTTCCTCTGTGGAGAGTCCGGTAAGCATGATAACCGTGGCAACTCCCCTCTTCCACAGCAGCTATTCCTCATGCCTTATTTGTCCTAAGGCACCCAAACCTGTCATCTGTGCTGAACGTATTTTTCCCCATTTCCATTTTGCATCTTGGCTTATGCTGTGCTGGCAAGGACGCAAGAGGCAGGAGTCCCAGAACCCAGTCCCAGCCTGACTCTCTGGCCCTGCACAAGTCACTAACCCCATGGGACGTCTGCCTGATTCAAGCTTTCTTCTCCCAGGGGCTCCCCTTTTCACCTTTTGTACCACCTGATACAAGTTTGCTGTCTTTTTTTTTTTTTTTTTTGAGACGGAGTTTCGCTCTTGTTACCCAGGCTGGAGTGCAATGGCACGATCTCAGCTCACCGCAACCTCCGCCTCCTGGGTTCAGGCAATTCTCCTGCCTCAGCCTCCTGAGTAGCTGGGATTACAGGCACGCGCCACCATGCCCAGCTAATGTTTTGTATTTTTAGTAGAGACGGGGTTTCACCATGTTGACCAGGATGGTCTCGATCTCTTGACCTCGTGATCCACCCGCCTCGGCCTCTCAAAGTGCTGGGATTACAGGCTTGAGCCACCGCGCCCGGCCCATTGCTGTCTTTGCATTTCTTCTGCTTCTGGACATTCCGGCAATTGTTAACTGCATTATTTTACTCTTGGTCTCTGAATCTGGGAGTTTGCTTTTCTAATTGATCTGCGTTGCTTATGAAGTGCCTTGTCACCTATCAATCCAGGATCTGAATTCTTGTAGGTGACACAGTCACCAACTTGGTGTGTGTGTGTGTGTGTGTGTGTATGCATGTGCGTGTTCGTGTGCGTGTGTGTGTGTGTGTGTGTGTCCCAAGGGAACAGAGCACTGCTGAGTTAAGGCTGATGATTAGTTAGTTCGTGGATTGTCAGCAAAACACATTCACAAGAAAGCTATGTGCTGTTTTGTCTTTTGCAGTGACGTCATGTGGCTCATGTTTTATGGTTTTCAGAGTTCATTAGTTTCCATTTGTTCTCGGTTAATATCCAGCTCAATAGACTGTGTAAGTAGAATACCCCCAAACTGAAAGTCACCCACTTAAAATATAGTTAAAATATGTCACCCACTTATAGTTGAAAATGTGTACACATTAATTTTTTGTACCCAACACTGGATAATGGGTAAGGACACAGGATCCCGGAGCAAGACCGCCTGGGTCCCAGTTCCAACTTAGCCACTTGCAGGCTGTGAAACGCTTGAAATAGAGCTCTCAGCGTCCGTTTCTTTCCCTCCTTCCTTCCTTCCTTCCTTCCTCTCTTTCTTTCGCTTTCTCTCTCTTTCTCTCTCCCTTTCTTTCTTTTTCTTCATCCCAAAGGTGATAGCCTCAGTTTCTTGATTTGAAAAATAGAAATTATTCAATGAGAGTCTATGTGAAAACTTTAAAACACACTGCCTGGCCCGGGAAAGTCCTCAGCTTTAACCGTTATTAGCTATGATTACAACTGTGCATTAATGAGGCAAGAAAATGCTCAAGGATAACAAGCAAGTATCCCCATTAGCTCATCAGACCGAGGGAGATGCATACGCATGCATGCTCGGGTTTCAGCTCAAAGCCCTTTGTCTAGAAGGCTCTTGAACGCAGAGGTTCAGGCAGTATCAAGTTTACTTGGCAGTGGAGCCATCACTTTTGTTGATCAATGAAATTGACATACTGCTCTCCCCGACCCCACCACTCCAACATGTGCCTAGAGCTATCTGTGTCGAGAAGAGCATGCTTCAGTTGCCTGGAGTGAGCAATTCAACTTGTGGAGAAACGAGAAATGAGAGTGTTAAGACAAGAAACATAAAACCCCAGGGTAAGGTACGAATCACTGAAAGTCAGGCAAAGGAACTGGTGTCCAGGAATGAGTTAGGCTTTGCCCGCCTCTGGCCCTAGAGATGGCTCTTTGGAGAGGAATAAATTCAGCCAGGCCCAAGGCCACAGATCCTAAGGGACTGCCGGCAGCTCTAGGCTATCTATGGAGGAGAAGCAGAGGGTGGCACCTAGTGAAAGCGGGGGCTGGCAGACATGGCTTGAGCCTGTGTTTACAGATGAAGTCCCCTGATTCCCGAGACTGGGGAAGGAGATTTTGCCCAGATCGGGGACCTCAAATCAGAACTCTTTCCCCCGCCACCCCCTTCTTTTCACGGCATCTTTGACTGTAAACAACAGATAAACTGGTTGGGAAAGCGCAGCAGATTCTCAGGCTGGTGCCTAGCAGGCCGGGCCTAGCTGCCTTTGAACCTGTGACAGATGGCGATGCCAGTGGCCGGTAAGCACGCACTGGAAAATCTTGACATCCTGGACATGCCATGCCCCGCAGAGACAGCTGTGCAGGTTCTTTAGGTTTGGGGTGCTGTGCTGGCAGTTGCCTTATAAACATGGAGGGTTGAAATGGATGCCCTGGAGCTTAGCTAACCTTTCCCCAGCCCCCTAAAAGGAAGGGGCTCTAGTTTTGTTTGCTTTATGAAGGATGGATCTGTCATTGTTTTAGAACCTCTGGAGGAAGATTTATCGGGAGGAAGCCATCCTGAACCCTCAGAGACTTCTCTCATTTACTGGCGCGCCAGCTTTCCCGTCCCAGGTCCTCATCCCGGCTCAGCCACACTCCAGCAGTGTGGCCTTTGAGAAGTTGCTTGACTACACTGAGTCTCGTTGTCACCTATGAGTGGAGGTGATTACATCGCTGTTGTGTGGAACGCCTACCCCCAGGCACTCTTATAGGATGATGGTGAGGAGTCAATGAAATAATAAGGCTGAGGCAGGAGAATTGCTCGAAGCCAGGAGTTCAAGACTAGCCTGGGCGACATAGCCAGACCTCACCTCTACAAAAATGTCTCTTAAAAAATTAGCTGGGCATGGTGGCTTATGCCTGTCGTTCCAGCTACTTGGGAGGCTGAGGGGAGAGCACCACCTGAGCCCAGGCGGTCAAGGCTACAGTGAGCCATAATCACGCCACTGCACTCCAGCCTGGGCGACAGAGAGAGACTCTATCTCAAATATAAATAAACAAATAAACAAATGAAATAATGCATGCAATTAGTACACTAGTATATGATCAGACACATGGCAAGTGCTCGATAAATCGTAGCTGCAATAAACTTTACAATGTTTCAGGAGGGTATCCTTTGGACTCAGTCCAGTGATAGAAGCATTTGAAAAGACTAATCAATATGATGGCTATTTCCTACAGGTTCGAACCTGCATCTCCAGGGACCCAGGGCATTGATTGGCTCATGGAGCCCCTTGTTCTCTTGATGCTTGTTTTGGGCTGTACCAACTGACTGCAATTTCATACTCCAAAGCTTAAGAGTTACATTTTTTTATTTTATTTTATTTTATTTTATTTTATTTTATTTTATTTATTTTGAGACGGAGTTTCGCTCTTGTTACCCAGGCTGGAATGCAATGGCGCGATCTCGGCTCACCGCAACCTCTGCCTCCTGGGTTCAGGCAATTCTCCTGCCTCAGCCTCCTGAGGAGCTGGGATTACAGGCACGTGCCACCATGCCCAGCTAAATTTTTGTATTTTTAGTAGAGATGGGGTTTCACCATGTTGACCAGGATGGTCTCCATCTCTTGACCTCGTGATCCACCCACCTCGACCTCCCAAAGTGCTGGGATTACAGGCTTGAGCCACCACGCCCGGCCTATTTATTTTATTTTATTTTATTTTTGAGACAGAGTTTTGCTCTTGTTACCCAGGCTGGAGTGCCATGGCACAATCTCAGCTCATCTCAACCTCCACCTCCTGGGTTCAGGCAATTCTCCTGCCTCAGCCTCCTGAGTAGCTGGAATTACAGGCACGCGCCACCATGCCCGGCTCATTTTTTGTATTTTTAGTAGAGATGGGGTTTCACCATGTTGACCAGGATGGTCTCGATCTCTTGACCTCGTGATCCACCTGCATCGGCCTCCCAAAGTGCTGGGATTACAGGCGTGAGCCACTGTGCCCGACAAGACTTACATTTTTTTAAAAAAAGATAAAGTGTTTTATTAGTTAATTCCCAGGGTAACTTTCTTTACCTCTTAGAGCCAGAGCCAAACTTTTTTCATCTATAAAAGAAGCCATTGAAATAATAATTTGCAGCCAGGCGCGGTGGCTCAAGCCTGTAATCCCAGCACTTTGGGAGGCTGAGGCGGGTGGATCACGAGGTCGAGAGATCGAGACCATCCCGGTCAACATGGTGAAACCCCGTCTCTACTAAAGATACAAAAAATTAGCTGGGCATGGTGGTACGTGCCTGTAATCCCAGCTACTCAGGAGGCTGAGGCAGGAGAATTGCCTGAGCCCAGGAGGCGGAGGTTGCGGTGAGCCGAGATCGCGCCATTGCACTCCAGCCTGGGTAACAAGAGCGAAACTCCGTCTCAAAAAAAAAAAAAAAAATAATAATAATAATAATAATAATTTGCAATAAATAGAACAATTTTCTTTGTACCTTCTGTACAGTACTGAGCATCATGCTTAGAAAGTCCTTCATAATCCCCAAGGTCATGTAAATATTCATTTTTTTGGTTTGTATGTTTATGGTTTTCTTTGTTGGTGTGTTTCGTTTGTTAGTATGTTTATAGTTTTCTTTGCTGGTGTGTTTTGTTTGTATGTTTATAGTTTTATTTGTTAATATGTTTTGTTTGTATGTTTATAGTTTTACTTGTTAGTGTTTTGTTAGTATGTTTATAGTTTTATTTGCATGTTTTGTTAGTATGTTTATAGTTTTATTTGCATGTTTTGTTAGTATGTTTACAGCTTTATTTGTTAACATCTTTACAACAACTGAAATTGGTTTCTGGCACGAGGTTTAAAGCAGTAATGATTCTAATTAAATTTTTTTCAGGTAGTTAATGAATTCCTCTAACAAAACTTATAGACTAATTCTTCTTTGCTCAAGAGGTCTTAAATGCCACCTTTATCACACTCTTAAACAATATATTCTTATAAAAATTTAGGTTTGTGGCCTGGCGTGGTGGCTCATTCCTGTAATCCCAGAACTTCAGGAGGCCGAGGTGGGTGGATCACGAGATCTGGAGTTCAAGACCAGCCTGGCCAAGATGGTGAAATCTCATCTACTAAAAATATAAAAATTAGCCAGGCATGGTGGCAGGCACCTGTAATCTCAGCTACTCAGGAGGCTGAGGCAGGAGAGTTGCTTGAACCTGGGTGACAGAGGTTGCAGTGAGTGAAGATCGCACCACTGCACTCCAGCCTGGGCAACAGAGTGAGACTCCATCACAAAAAAAATTAATAAATAAAAAATTTAAGGCCGGGCGCGGTGGCTCAAGCCTGTAATCCCAGCACTTTGGGAGGCCGAGGCGGGTGGATCACGAGGTCGAGGGATCGAGACTATCCTGGTCAACATGGTGAAACCCCATCTCTACTAAAAATACAAAACATTAGCTGGGCATGGTGGTGCGTGCCTGTAGTCCCAGTTACTCAGGAGGCTGAGGCAGGAGAATTGCCTGAACCCAGGAGACGGAGGTTGCGGTGAGCCGAGATCGCGCCATTGCACTCCAGCCTGGGTAACAAGAGCGAAACTCCGTCTCAAAAAAAAAAAAAATAAATAAATAAAAATAAAAAAGGTTTAAAAAGAATTCAGCTTTGTTTCTGGACTTCCTATTCTGTTCCATGATTGGTGATCTCTTCTAAATTCTCAAACCAGTATGGCCTCCCATATTATCAGAGTTTGTATTGCTCTGGAGATCTCTGGTCAGATTCTTACCTCTTGTATTAGGCTGTGAGTTTCCTGAGGGAAGGGTCCTGTCTCGCTCCTCTATGTAGCCTGAGAGCCGAGTGTGGTGTCATCAAGGGAGAGCACAACAGCACCACGGTGACGTGAGGAAGCCCCAGGCTTAGGGTTGCCAGACTGAGCAAAGGAAAGAATAGTACATGCAGTTAACCTACAATATCTAATAGTTTTTTGTATGAGTATATCCCATGCAAAATTTGGGATATACTTATCCTAAAAGTTATCCAGACGTCTTCACTGAAACACTCATCCTCATCAGACCTCGTGTGTCCACTTACCATGAGATCCACGCTGGAAGACCAGGAATGCATTTTTTTTTTTTTTTTAAGGTACCAAGCACTTCCCATACATGCTCTTCCATCCTCACAAGAACCAGAGACCTTATTTAGCCTCAGCCCCATTTTCCTGATGGAAAACAACCAAGGTTCAGAGAAGTTACGAAACTTGCCCAAAGTCACACAGCTAATAGGTTACAGAGCTGGGAAACCCAGGTAGTATAACTTCCGGAACACCAATTCTTTCCTCTGTACTAGGAAATTTCACTTTCTTTTTTTTTTTTTTTTTTTTAAGAAGAGGAAGAAAGAGAAAGAGAAAGAGGGAGAGAGAATGGGGGTATTGCTTTATTGCCCAGGCTAGAATGCAGTCTAAATATGGGTATGCCTATAATTGTCCTTAATAATGGAGACATGAAAGAAAATGTGGGAAGAGAATAACAAACAAGGAGCCAACCAAGATTTCATTTAAACTTCTAAATTGATATGATGTGGTACTGATAAGAGTGTATATTTTGTGTATTTAAAGTGGAGAGTTCTATAAATGTTAATTACATTTACTTGTTCCAGATCTAAGTTCAAGACCTGAATATCGTTGTTAATTTTCTGTCTCATTGATCTGTCTAATATTAATGTTGAAGTCTCCCACTATTATTATGTGGGAGTCTAAGTCTCTTTATAAGTCCTATATGTCTAGGTATTCCTGTATTGGGTGCGTATATATTTAGGATCTTTAGCTCTTCTTGTTGTTGCATTGATCGTTTTATCATTATATAATGTCCTTCTTTGCTTCTTTTGATCTTTGTTGCTTAATTGTAACTTCTGCTTTTTATTTATTTATTTTAGCTCTCTGTTTGGTTGGTAAATCTTTCTCCATCCCTTGTTTAGAGTCTTTGTGTATCCTTGAATGTGAGATGGATCTGGATGCAGCATACTGATGGGTTTTGGTTTTTTATTCAAATTGCCTGTCTTTGGATTGGGGGATTTAGTCAATTTAAATTTAGAATTAATAATAATATATGTGAGTTTAATACTGTCTTTAGCTGGCTATTTTGTCCATTAGTTGATGTAAATTCTTCATTATATTGATGCTCTTTTTGATAATTTTTTTAGAAAGGCTGATACTGTTTGTTCCTTTCATATGTGTAGTGGTTCTTTCAGAAGCTCTTACAAAGCAGGCCTGGTGGTGATGAAATCTCTGAGTGCTTGCTTATTCACAAAAAACTTTATTTTTCCTTCACATGTGAAGCTTAGCTTGGCTGGATGTGAAATTCTGGGTTGAAAATTCTTTTCTTTAAGGATGTTGAATATTGGCCCCCACTCTCTTCTGGCTTGTAGGGTTTCTGCTGAGAGATCTGCTGTAAGTCTGATAGGCTTCCCTTTGTGGGTAACCTGACCTTTCTCTCTGGCTGCCCTTAGTATTTTCTCCTTCATTTCAACCCTGGTGAATCTGACGATTATGTGCCTTGGAGTTGCTCTTCTTGAGGAATATCTCTGTGGTGTTCTCTGTATTACCTGGAGTTGAATATTATCCTGCCTTACTAGGCTGGGAAAATTTTCCTGAATAATGTCCTGAAGCGTATTTTCCAGCTTGGATTCATTCTCTTCGTCACATTCAGGTACACCTATCAAGCGTAGATTAGGTCTTTTCACATAGTCCCATATTTCTTGGAGACTTTGCTCGTTCCTTTTTATCCTTTTTTCTCTCGTCTTGTCTTCTTGTTTTATTTCATTGAGTTGATCTTCGACCTCTGATATCCTTTCTTCTGCTTGATCAATTCGGCTGTTAAAACTTGTACATACTTCACGTAGTTCTCGTATTGTGTTTTTCAGCTCCATCAATTCACTTATTTTCCTCTCTAAATTTTGTATTCTTGTTGACATTTCGTCAAACCTTTTTTCAAAGTTCTTAGTTTCTTTAGATTGTGTTAGAACAAGTTCTTTTAATTCACAGAAGTTTCTTATTATCCACGTTTTGAAGCCTGCTTCTGTAATTGGAACCCACTCGTTCTCCATCAAGCCTTGTTTCGTTGCTGATGAGGAACTGTGATCCTCAGCTGAGGGAGAGGCGTTCTGATCTTGGGTATTCTCAGCCTTTTTTGACTGTTTTCTTCCCTTCGTTGTAGATTTATCCATCTGTGGTCTTTATAATTGGGTTTCTGAGTGGACGTCCAACTTACTGATTCTCAGCGCCGAAATCTGAGCAACCCACTGCGCCGACTCAATCAGCGGCGTTAAGATTGATGGTGCTTTTCCGACTCTGCACCGAGAACTGACGCTCCGAGGCGCCGGCAAAACCGCCTCGCTGGTCACAAGAGTCGCGCTGGCGACCCGTGGAGCTCCTCCGCTGGGAATCTCCTGGTGCGTGAGCAACAAGAATTCATGTGAAGGTGTGGCGTCCTCTCGTTCTTTGCGCTTTCACTGGGAGCTACAATCCCGAGCTGCTAGTGATCAGCCATCTTGGATCGCATTTTTTTTTTTTTTTTTTTTTACATGCCAAATGCCACAAGCTCAAGTGAGAAGCATCCAGCTGACTGGGTGTGTGAGTGGGGAATACGGACTTCCATGCCTGGAGAAGCAGTGTGCCATGCCAAAAAGGGACTGAGTCACTGCTGTTCCTCCCTGAGGCTTCCTGTCGCAACCCCTTGCACCATGCCCCATGTCCCGGCCCCATGTCCCTGTTCCCCAGAGGCCCTGCACTGAGGGAGGCAAGGCAGACACTGTATGATCCTACAGGTGACTATTCATAGTCGCTTCCCTCTGATGCCACCCGGTGTGTGAAAGCTGCCTGGACACACCCAATAGACACTTCAGCTATGCTGGGGAGGCAGTCATTCTGCTTCTCACGTTTATTCACACACTTCCACAGGCGCTGCAAGCCTACACAGCCTACACACTTGTTCCAAATAGGCCCTAGTTTGTGCCAGGCACAGCGCTACGCATTGGGGTTACAATGGTGAAAAGATACCGACCTGGCCCCTGATGTCATGGAGCTTACAGTCTAGTAGGGGAAATGGCCATAAATCACATGATCAAAATTTATCTAATTGAGAAAGTATAAGGAGATACAAGAGCATCCAGTGAAGGGCCTAATCTGATGGGTGGGTAGTCAACACCCCAAATGAGGGATATTTGAGAAGGCGTTCACTGTCAAAGAGAAGTGTTTCTGGCAGACAGAACAGCATGTGCAAAGGTCCTGAGGTAGGAGGGAGGGTTAGTGAGGGTGTGAGAGAAAGAGTGAAGCAAGAGGAGGCTGCAGAGGCAGGCAGGGGCCAGATCCCGCGGACCAAGGGTGAGTCAAGGCCATTGCAGGATTTAGCAAGAGAATGACTTAATGATATTGGGCTTTTAAAGATGAATATGGCTGCAATACCAGGATGGGTGGTTGGAAGAGGTCAAAGTGGAAACTACTGGGGAGGTCTTCGTAAGAGCTCACAGTGACCTGGTGGGGGAAACGGGGCAGGGGAGAGGGAGACTGTGCTGGGCTTCATCACTGTTGAATGCAGAAAAGAAATGAGATAACGAGGCGATGCTGGCACAGCCAGGGAAGACTTTCATTACCCACTGGGCACAGGGGAGGGTGGTTAACCTGTGGGGAGAAGCAGAGTAGTTAGCCAGGATGGGAGAGAGAGAGAGAGGGAGAGAGAGAGAGAGAGATTGAGAGAGAGAGAGAGAGAGAGAGAGAGAGAGAGAGAGAGAAGGCGCAGGAGCAAGAGAGCTAAAGCTGAGAATTCAAAGGACCAAGGAGATACTGCAGAGCCAGGTCACAGAGATGGGGCAGAAGGAACTCACTTGTTGCCCAGCTTTCTCTCATTTCAGCCTCAAAGAGATCCTGCCAGCTAGGGGGGCACTTTCTCCACTTCACGGGGTAACCAACTATGGATCAGATCATTTTCCAACATCACAGAGCTGGGAATTGAATACAAGTCTGTGTAACTACAAAGCCCAGGAGCCCCGCTCCTGCCCTCAATCCCTGGACTGATGAGTTATGTCAAGGCCTATAGCCAAAAGGAAGGCTCAAAGACTTCCCAGCAGGCAAGGAGAGCAGCTGGGTGGGAGGGCCGATTCTCAATTCCTGTAGTTCTCCCAGACCCTGCAACCTGGGGGAATATGGGGAAACCAAGGCAGACACAACATGGAGACAGCAAAAGGCAGTGTTTTCTCCCTCCCTCCCTTCCTTCCTCTTTATTTTTCTTTTTAGTTTTGAGACAGGGTTTCTCTCTGTCACCCAGGCTGGAGTGCAGTGGCACAATCACAGCTCACTGCAGCCTCAACTTCCCAGGCTCAGATGAATCTCCCACCTCAGTCTCCTGGGCAGCTGGGACCACAGGCACACACCACCACATCTGGCTTATTTTTGTATCTTTTGTAGACATGGGGTTTCACCACGTTGCCCAGGCTGGTCTTGAACTCTCAGGCTCAAGCAATCCTCTGTCTCAGCCTCCCGAAGTGCTGGGATTACAGGCATGAGCCACCACACTCAGCTCCCCTCTTTCTTAAGCAGTTCTAAATAAAATCAAGAGTAAATCATAGCATCAGATTTGTGTTTTTTGAGAAATGACACGGAACTTCTATGATAGCTGAAATTAAAATATTTATTTCTGAATTTTCTGCTGTGTGTGTGCACGCAGGCAAACACTTGTCCTTGGTTGGTGCCCTACACGTGCACTTGCTGCATCTGTTGGGTTAATCTGCACAGGTCTGAAAGCACAATTTTCAGCAAACAAAAAAGCTCTACATAGCACAATTTCCGAGCCGTTGAGACAAGCAGCAGTCTTCTTCTGCGTTTACTTTGAATTAACTCATTTATACTGGAGGTTGAAAATGCTGTTCATGAAAAATCAGACCTTGGCGATGACCCTGAGCAGTAGGATGTAAATAACTCCCACAAGCTTAGCGTTCCAATAATGGAACGCTAGGCATAAATAGCTACACTGCCAGGCTGTACTTGTGCAGGAAATGGACCATTTTCAGCAAGAAATCTTCAGATGAGGACTGTCACCCTCCAGTGTAACTCTGGGGCCTGCTTGGCAGGGGGACTGGCTTTGGCTGGAGGCTGGATCAAAAGGGCTGCCCTGGAATGGCGCCTTCCCATCCCAGGGAGAGAGCCCTGTTGGGAGCATGCGATGGACCAAGAAGACACATCCATTGGGAAAGTGGCCCTTGGTCTGTCCAGTTCTAATGGAGGAAGGTGCTTGGTGCAATGACCAGTTCTGATGGGAAACTAGTTGGGGACACGGGCATTGTCTTTCCCATGTGTACCCCACTGGGACCCAAACTCTCAAGTTTCACCCTCAGGGTGAAAAGTTCCAGGAGAAGGATCAAGAGTGGTGTACGTGTCTCAGCTGCCCAGGCTGGGCTCCTCCCACCCCACTCAGTCCTGCCCTCTGGAAACCGAGCGCACCGGCAGGACCCCTTTCCGTGGTCCCAGCTTCTGGCCAGGATGCCTATGGCTTCGTAGCATCCACGTGGGGAAGCCTAGTTTGAAGATCGTGAAACTAGGAGAGCAGCAGTTGATCAAGTGAACCCAAGATGTGACTAAAACTGTCTCTGATGGCAAAGCCCTCGAAGACAGAGTCTGGCCCATGGAAAGACGGCTCTGAGCATGGCACCTATGAGCAGACCCCTCACTCTGACCTCCTGGGCGTGTGAGTGCAGCCTTGCTCACCGTTGAGGCTGAAGGGAGACCTCAGGGAGGCCACGTGATAACTGCCCTTCCTGTGTGCCTGTCACAGCTGACTGTCACACCCACACCGTCCTCTGCCCGGCCGGCCCGGCCCTGCCATGCCCTGCCATGCCCTGCCACTGCAGTCAGGGCTCTTTGGGCGTGAGTGACAGAAAATTCACCTGAGTTTGCTCAGGCAACAGGGGAAGTTCATCGGTCCGTAAGTTAGCCACGGGCAGGGCAGGGAACAGTCCGGGCTGAGGAATACCTGGCCTCAGAGTCCCCAGCGCTGTGAGGATTTGCAGGCTCCTTCCCTGGTCTCTGTCTCCCCCGCAGTCTGCAGATCAGCTTTGTGCTCTCACAGCAACTTCCTTCACAGGGTGGGAAGCAGGTTCTCGGCAGCGCGAGGCTTCCATCTCCCTGGCTTTGGCCCCAAGAAAGGATGGAGCTCCCCTCCATGAGTTCCTATTCAGAAAATTCCAGAAGCAAGTTTCTGCTTGATTTGGTGTGGTCTGGGCTGGCTGGGTAGCTCGGACACTGAAATGGCCAAGCCCTCTAGTGTCATGGGGTTGAAGTAGGATGTGGAGACATATTCATCCGCTCAGGGTGCCGTGCCAAAATACCACAGCCTGGGTGCCTCAAACCACAAACACTTATTTCCCACAGTTCTGGAAGCTGGGAAATCCCAGATCAACTTGCTCACAAGGTTGGTTTCATTCTGAGGCCTCTTCTCTCGGCCCCTAGGTGGCTGCCCTCCTTTGTATTTGCGCGGAGAGAGTTCACTCTCTGTGTCTCGTTCTATAAGGACACGAATCCTGCTGAATCAGGGCCCCACCCTTAGGACCTCATTTAACCTTAATGACTTCCTGACAGGTCTCATCTCCAAATACAGCCACACAGAGGATTATGGCTTCAACTTAAGACTTTGGAGGAGAAAGAGACATGCCGTCCATGATGGGAAGAAAAACTATGAAAAAGGGGTGCAGTGGCCAGAAAAGGGGACATACAGAACTACAGATGCTCCCCACATTTCCCCCAATACCACACACACACACACACATACACACACACACGCACGCACACACGGCCTGCCTTTGCCCCTCCCCACACGGCCACTCCCCACCCCATGCTTATTTCCCTCCCTCCTATCCTGCTCTCTGGAGCTGCCCCTTCCCTTAAGTTGTCCTGTGGCTCATCGAATGCTGGGTGCGGGTAGATGCATGTAAATGTAGCCCGGGGCTGGGGGCCTCCCGGACCATGTGTGTCCTGAGCCCCACATGGGACTGGGCAGGAAGTGGATCTCACCCACATCTACTGTCCTCAGGCAGAGCCTGGCCCTGGGACATGAGCTCAGTGGGTGCGGCCGCTTTGTTGAATTCACCTCAGACCCCGCTTCCCCGCCATCCACTTATAAGGTTCCCGGGGCCTTGAGACCTCTATCCTTGCAAGAACAGAATGCGGTGACGCAGCTCACACAAACCTGCTGGTGGCTTCCTACAATAAAAGGCTATAATTTTCTAGTTCAAAAGAGTCTACCAAGTGACTAGCTCAGTGAATGAAGACAGATCCACAAGAAGGCACATCAGGAAATTTCGGAAAAGGACTAAGGATAGAGAGAAAAATTCTGAAACCTTCCAGAGAGAAAAGACAGGTCATATACAAAGAATCAAGACTCAGCATGACACCGACTTCTTCCCAACAACACTGGGAGCTAGAAAATAATAGAGCAACATTTCCCAAGTGAGGAGAAGTTACGGGTAAATTAGAGCAGGATTTCCAGCCAAACTATTCATCAGGAGTGGGGGCAGAACAATGACATTCTAAAATATTCGAGGGTCAGAAAGCTTGGCTTCCATTCACTCTTTCTTAACCTCTAGTAAACACTATTATTCTAAGCAAATAGATCTTAAATGTTCTTACTACAATAATAATAATAAGCATGTGAGGTGATGGAAATCTTAATTAACTTGATTTAACCATTTCCCAATGTATGCATATATCAAAACATCACACTGAACATTGTGTAAATATACACAATATTTACAAAAATACACAATAAAATTGCATATTTTTATTTATCGATTATACTTTAATACTGTTGGAGGAAGAATTCAGTATAATGTTAAAACAAAAAACAATTGAAAAACCTGAAGAAAATCATTAGGCTGGGAGTGGCGGCTCACGCCTGTAATCCCAGCACTTTGGGACGCTGATGTGGGTGGATCACCGGAGGTCAGGAGTTCAAGATCAGTCTGACCAATATGATAAAACCCCGTCTCTAATAAAAAATAGAAAAATCAGCCAGGTGTGGTGGTATGTGCCTGTAGTCCCAGCTCCTTGGAAGGTTGAGACAGGAGAATTGCTTCAACCCGGGAGGTGGGGGTTGCAGTGAGCCAAGATCACACCACTGCACTCCACTCCAGCCTGGCTGAGACTAGATTAATGATTTTTTTTTTTTTTTTTTTTTGAGACTGAGTCATTAGTCCAGACCAGCCTTTTACAGATGAGGTCAGTGAAGTACAGAGAGGTGAACTCACTTGTCTGATCTTACACAGCAAGTCATCAGCAGAACTTGACCTGAAATCCAAAGCCAAGCTGTCTTCTATTACCTCAAGATCCTTCAGTCCAGCCCTCCCGGGTCTGCCTTGGGAATCAGTATTGGTGATCAAGGGAATAGAGAGGAACATGCAAAGAGCTCTCCATCTAGATTGACATTCACACTGTGCCAGGGCGTCGGCAAGAAACAGTGCAAGTCCCAAGAGTGCTCAACCCAACCCTTTTCCCCTCCCCATCCTCTCTCATAACCAGCTTCGGCTAAAAGGTCTGAGAAGAAAAGGGAGTGGCAGATGACTCTCACAGGGTGTAAATGACTCCCACCACGATTTCTGTTTTATCGAGACCTACCTCCAAAACCAGTTTGTTCCCCCACATAACCTGCAGGTGGCACCAGAGCAGCGCGGGAGCCGAGGGTCCGCCCCGGCCTTCCTGGAGACCCCGGCAGGGCGCGGTAAGGCGAGGCAGCGGTGGGGCGCAGGGCTCAGCTGGGCTGCGGATCGGTACACAGCCTTTGAAATGAACACAGGGGCCTTCTGGCTAATTCCCTCTCTTTGGTAGGGTGATCGTATGCTTTTATCATCCAAATCCAGACGCTTCGGAGAGTGAAAGGGACACTATTATAATTGCACCAGGACAGCAGATACAACCTTAGCTGTACCTTGCAAACCAGAACATATGGTCACCCTACCCTCTGGTCACTTTTCCTTCCTTGTTCCATTCTTCCTTTTCATTCTTTTTCTTTTAAAATACACAACTTTCTCTTTCTCCAAGGACCATTGTCTTTGAAAACGCCCTTGTAATCGGGATATTTTCAACCATGCAACATCTGCTTTCGCTTCTTGAGTCTGAACAGGCTCGCTGAACCCACCCCAGGTAGATTTAGCTTCCAGTCAGAAGACTCTGTTCCCTGGCTTACCATCCCCATGACTCGGGAATTAAAAGTATCAGACGTGGCACAGTGACCCTTATCTCAACTGTGATGCCTCTTTGCTAAATTTATTTCTGTGATTTTGTTCTGACTGCTCATGTCCTTTATCTCTTTGAATTTACGTATATTAGTTTATCGAATTGCAAGTAGACAAGCCCCATTAAGCAGGATTCTTATATTTCAAGATCATCCCGTTACTCCATTCAACCCCAAATTAGCATGCCATTTACCCCCTTGTTTCTGAACCCTCTTCATTTAATAGTTTCCTAAACATGCATCTATTGCAAAAAGGACTGTTCTCACTTCCATTTTTAGTTGATTCATTGCTATCCAAGTAATGATTTGTCTGGGGGAGTCATTAGTAGAGAATTGTGCCCTTAAATTTATCTTTATAATTGGATTCTGCTAGTTGTGGGGATCAAGGGAGACAGTGGCCACAGAGATGCCGTGTTAACTGCAGATGTGGCTGTCGGAGCACTTTGCGAACTGCCAATGTGAGTTCAGACTCTTCAGGGTATTTGGCACCCAGGTCTACGGTGAGGTGTGACATATACGAGGTAAGGTTTGATGCCTGCTCCGACTCCAGTCTCACTGACACCCAGGAGACATTTGGCAACTCACGGCCCTGCCTTGGGGAAAAGAGCAGTCTGGGAGAGCTTCTTCAAGGCAGCCTGACTTCACTGTGGTCCGGGGCATGACTGAGGCTTACCTGGCAAGGAATTGGAGGGTATCTGAGTAAAGAGCTGCAGTGTGGGCAGAGGTGTAGTGTGGGCACTGAGGACAGCCACCGGCCAAAGCAGGGAACAGAAACAGAATGAGGAAGAGCTCTGTGGGAGGGTGGGCATAGGCTGGAGAACCTTCATAGTCTGAAGAGTTCGACTTGTTGGGGCTCGATCCTGTAGGCAGTAGGGAGCCATGGAAGGCTCTTAGGTGGGGAAATTGCTGGAGATTAGTGAGCAAGCCCTGTCTCCATGAGCAGCACGGGTGGTCCACAGGCATGACTGTGCAGGGAGCTGGTGCAAATGCCTCTGTGTGCCGGTGAGCTTCTATGTTGTGACGCTGCCCACGTGTGTGCTTCAGTGTGCCGAGTGGTTGCACACCCCAGATCTGTGCTGCACGTGCTTGCCAGTGAGGGTGCCGGGCGCTGGGAGCTGGTAGGGAAGGAGGCGTGTTAGGGCGTAGTCTCCAAAAGCCCTCCTCCGAATCCACATGTGCTTTTGGAGGAAGGAGCTCTGCACACCGCAGAGAGCATGCTTCCGTAAAAGGAGCACTCAACTGGGAATCAGGCGGGCTGGCCAGCGCCACGGCCCCAAATGTCTCTGTCCTCCAAGAAGCCGGATGTGAATCACAGGAATTTATAGCCCGGCCTGGAGTGGGATTTATGAGTCTGCCTCCAGCCTGGGCTGGCGGGGAGTGGCCGCTATCAGTGTCCCATTGCTGCTGATGGATGAGGATGTTTCCTGTAAGACAAACTCCTCTCTGTGGCAGGCAGCGAAGCGAGACCCATCCAGGCCCTAGGACCAGCCCCATACCTGTCCCAGAGCCGGATCCCCCGTGCCCTCACAGTCCACGCCTCCCCTTGATCCTCAGCCCTACACACTGCCACACAAGCAAGAGGTGCTCCCAAGGGGCCCAACTCCCGCCAGGGCTCTGCCTCCCCCACTGCCATACGCATCTGCTCCGCATGCCCTTCAAAACTCTTCCATCCTAGGGCCCAAGCCTTGGGACCTGCCCAAGATGGGACATACCACACTCAAAGCCAGAATTGATCTCTGAGGTAGCCCAGAACACACACACACACACACACACACACACACACACACACACACACACTCACAGAATACATAGATGAGGAACCAGGGTCCAGAGAGGGATGGGCCTGGCCTGAATCACCCACCAGCACAGCAGTGAAGCTGAGGCCCCAGCCCACAAGCCCCCTGGACTGGTTATTTCAGTGTCCGGTCACACTGGACTGTCATATGGCCATGGGGGTAGTTTTCACCTCCAAATGCTGGGACCTCTCCAGAGCACAGACGGACCTGGGTTTGAATCCTCGTCCAGCCTCTAAAAGTTACAACCTCTGCGCCCCTTTCCTCACCTGAAAAATGGGGATCAAAATAACCCCAATTTGCTGAGGTTCGTACGAGGTTCAAGTGAGAGGACGTAGGTAGAGCCACAGCACAGAGTGGGCCCTGGCACATGCTCCCTGAGTGGTGACGATGGTTCTCCACCATCCCCCGTGCCTCAGGGGGCCCTGCGCCTGATTTGCTGTGGGCAGAAGGTCAGTCAAGGTTGGTGGGGGCAGGAGCAAGGAGAGTTCGAGTGTGGGACTGCAGGGCAGGAGTGAGACCACTTCCTACTGGAGGAGACCCTGGAAGCCTCCCTGGAGGTGGTGGCATCAAGCAGAGGATGCAGAGCTCTGTCTCTCTTGCTCTGAAGCTGACTGGGGGCTTCTTGGGTACCGCAGGGCTGGAGGGAAGCACCCTAACCTGAAAGCCAATTCCAGCCCAGCCCAAGCTTCTGCCCTGGACGACCTAAGGAGGAGTCCCTCCCTTCTCTGGGCATCCGAAAAATGGGGCCAGGGAGGACCAGACAACACTCCCTCGAGGCGCCTTTCTGCTCAGGGGCTTGTGCAAGCGGAAGGCGGTGCAGACCCACCCTCGGCAGGACCCGGTTATTGCCAGGGGGCGGCAGCAGGGAGGGAAGCTGCGGTCCCGCCTCCTTTCCCTGTGCCAGTCCCTCCGCAGCACCCGGTGGTCTTTGCTCCCCCACCCCCAGCCGGCTCGCCCGAGAGACAGAGCTGAGCGTCCTTCACGTCCGGACATGCGATGCTCCCCGCAGCCCTGCAGGGCTCCAGCGTGCTGGCCGCTTTTCAGATGGGGACACTGACGGCCCGGGGGGGGGGGACACTGACGGCCCGGAGAGGGGAGCACGGGGACACTGACGGCCCGGAGAGGGGAGCACGGGGACACTGACGGCCCGGAGAGGGGAGCACGGGGACACTGACGGCCCGGAGAGGGGAGGGGGGGACATTGACGGCCCGGAGAGGGGAGGGGGACACTGACGGCCCGGAGAGGGGAGCACGGGGACACTGACGGCCCGGAGAGGGGAGCACGGGGACACTGACGGCCCGGAGAGGGGAGCACGGGGACACTGACGGCCCGGAGAGGGGAGGGGGGGACATTGACGGCCCGGAGAGGGGAGGGGGACACTGACGGCCCGGAGAGGGGAGCACGGGGACACTGACGGCCCGGAGAGGGGAGCACGGGGACACTGACGGCCCGGAGAGGGGAGGGGGGGGGACATTGACGGCCCGGAGAGGGGAGGGGGACACTGACGGCCCGGAGAGGGGAGCACGGGGACACTGACGGCCCGGAGAGGGGAGCACGGGGACACTGACGGCCCGGAGAGGGGAGCACGGGGACACTGACGGCCCG
The DNA here is from genome assembly GCF_048565385.1 of Saimiri boliviensis. Lineage (NCBI taxonomy): Eukaryota > Metazoa > Chordata > Mammalia > Primates > Cebidae > Saimiri > Saimiri boliviensis. The sequence continues at coordinate 3,055,053 of NC_133450.1, forward strand.
GAGAGGGGAGCCCTTGCTCAAGGCCCCGCGGGAGCCAAGTGTGCCGGCGGAGGCCGTGTGAAAGGAGACGGGGTCACACGGACCTGGCTGGGATCCCGGTCCCCTCACCTCCCGCTGTGTGTCCTCGGGCAGGTCACCCGCCCTCTCTGAACCTCAGTGGATACGAGTGCCGATCACAGAAGCCACCGCTTGTTTCCGGTAGCGTTCCTGCCCCATGAGAGCGGAGACATGTCTGTCGCTCCCCTCGGCGCCCCCGGAGCCCGGCCGGGCGGGACACGGAGAACAGCGCCTTCCTGGCGACGGGCAGATGCCGCCTGTCCCCGAAGCCCGCCCCGCAGCAGCGCCGCGTCGCCGCCCCGCGCCCCGCCCGGCGGCCCTGCCTGCGGGACGCCCGCCTCCCCCGGCCTGGAGGGGCCCCGCGCCCCGCGCCCCGCGCCCCGCGCCCCGCGCGCCCTCCGGCGGCCCCAGCCCGCAGGCCCCTGTCGGGGTCCCGGCCGCTCCCTGGCGTCCCTCCCTGCAGCCGGCCCCGCTCCGCTCTGCGCCGTCCGCAGGACCGGACGGTTTCCGTGTCTCCTTCGTCTCCCTCCCTCCCCTGAAGGGAAACGCGCCTCGCGTCTTCCAGGAACACAGGACGGCTCCGGACGAGAAAACGCAAACAGAGGCCGGCGGGACGGCGGGCGCCCCCCGCGCAGGCCCCGCCCGCGAACCCGCGCCCTCCGCCAGGCCCCGAGACCGCCCCGCTGTTTTGGGGGTAGTTGGAAACGTCGACCTTTATTCTAGCGGATGAGCGGGTCACAGGGACACAGGGACCCAGAGAGGAGGGAAGGGAAAGCCGGGCGGCCGTGCTGGGGGGGGGGGGGTCCGGGAGCGCGGCCGGGAGCACGTGGGCGGGAGAGGACGCGGGGGCGGAGGCGCGCGGGGGGCCGGCGGCCTGGACCCCGGGGCTCGGGGGCGTGTGTCCTCCCGCCAGCGCCCCCCCCCCACCCGCCAGGAGCCGGCGGCAGGAGGGGGGCGTCTCTGAGCGCTGGGAGCAGGGGTGGGCGCCCCCTCCCCAGCACGTGCACAGCGCCCAGAGGCCGGGGCCCGGGCTGGGGCGCCGAGAGCAGCCGACGGCCACCGCGGCTGCGGGAACGCAGGGACTCCCGCGACCTCCCTCCCGGGGCGCGCCCCGCCTCTCTCTGCCTGCGGGGCGTTCAGGGTTTGTAGACTCACTTCTCCAGGGCAGTGGGGGGCGCCAGTGAGCCCGGAGGGGCGCGTGTCTGTGCAGGAGCCGCGGAGAAGCCCGGGCGAGGTGGGCAGGCGGGGCGGGCGCGGGGAGGAAAAGCTGTGGCCGCGCGTGGCGTGGGGCCTGTGCGCATGCGCGGTCCACGCGTGGGTCGCGTCTGCGTTTCCCTTGTGACTGTAGCACGAGGCACGTGTTTGAAGGCGGTGGTACCAGACGCGTGTGTAGCGTAAGGTGTGGGTCTGCGCATTTGTGTGTGTGTTGTGCCACGTGTATGCGGTAATGGACACGTGTGTGCACCCCCTACCTGTGTGCCTCCGCACGGCGTGCCCCCGAGTCCCCGCAGGCAGGGCCCCTCTTCTGCTCCTGACCCAGGTCCACCATCACCCCAGGTCCTGGGAGCCAGAATCGTGATTGGCCTTGGGGTTCCCTCCAGCAACAGCAAAACAGAGACCAGCCCCCACCCCAGTCAGTGTCTCGGAGGCTGGTGGGGCTGCGATGTTACCACCAAGGCCTGGCCGAGGTGACCCAACGTGGAGTCAGGCCTGTCTTGTCCCCTAGAGAGAAGGGCAGAACCTCAGGTGGGCCTCCTGCCAGGTCCCGAGCCTCATCCAGCCTCCGTCTACCGCTCGTGGCAGGAGAGGGCGAATTCCCACCCTCTCACTCACACAGCCTCTGACCTCCTGGGGGACAGGCAGGGCTCCAGGTGAGGACCGATTCTCCATACCCCGGGGCCCAGCCAGGGCCTGGCACAGGGCAGGAGCTTAGCAGATGTTTGTTGAATGGATGGATGGATGGATGGATGGATGGGGGCTTTGTGTGTGATCACACAAAGGTGCCAGCTTCAGGGCCTCCCGACCTGAAGATACGGATTCAAGTCCTGCAAGGATCAAACCAGGGCTTTCTGCAAGGTCAAGCCAGGACCCCCGGTGTTGTTCAGAAGGGGCCGCGCCAGCACTCAGCCAGACCTGGGAGGCCGCTCCTGACCTTCTGCAGGTCACCCCTCCAGGGGCGCTACCACCGGAAAGGCAGACCAAGGGATGGGACCTCTTCATCCAAAGGTGGAGCCCAAGCTAACGACCCTGTCATTCTACAGACCGAGGCCCAAGGGAGGCCCCGTTCATCTTCCCTGGGGTTGGCATCGCTTTGTTGGCGGGGCCGTCTTCATCCGAACATCTTCATCCCTCCAACGTTCCTTCTGAACCCTCCATCCTCCTTCTCCCCTTCCCTTGGTACCATAAACCTACCCCAAGAGCGAGTCTCAGCTTTACGGCTCGGTTTCAATCCTGCCCCTGTCTGGTGGCAGCTGGGGCCAGGCTGAAGGTCTGTCCTAGACTGAGCCATAAAGGCAAAAATAGGGTTTAGTCCTAATAGAAGTAAAGCACTGGCCGGGCGCGGTGGCTCACGCCTGTAATCCCAGCACTTTGGGAGGCCGAGGCGGGCGGATCACAAGATCAAGAGATGGAGACCATCCTGGCCAACATGGTGAAACCCCATCTCTACTAAAAATACAAAAATTAGCTGGGCATGGTGGCCCATGCCTATAGTCCCAGCTACTCAGGAGGCTGAGGCAGGGGAATCACTTGAACCTGGGAGGTTGCAGTGAGCTGAGGTCGTACCACTGCACTTCAGCCTGGTGACAGAGCGAGACTCTATCTCAAAAAAAAAAAAAAAAAAAAAAGAAGTAAAGCACCTCACCCCAGACAAACGCTGACCCTGGTCACCCACTGAGCCCTGGCCCTGCTCACACACAGAACCTAAACGTGTATTCAGAGACGGGCCATTAACTTGTCACATGGGCTGGGTACGGTGGCTCAATCTCGTAATCCCACTTTGGGAGGCCAGGGCAGGAGGATCACCTGAGGCCATGATGTCAAGACCAACCAGGGCAACATAGCAAGACGTCTCTACAAAAAATTTAAAAATTAATCAGGCTTGGTAGCGTGTGCCTGCAGTCCCATCTACTACAGTGAGCCAGGATTGTGCCGCTGCACACCAGCCTGGGCGACCGAGCAAAATCCCGTCTCAAAAAAAATTGATTGTCATGCGGCCACAGTTATTTCTGGGCTCTGGGCCTCAGCCTCCTCATCTTTCCAGTGGAGGGCCCGCACCTGGGCTAGGTGTTGAGTCAGAAAAGCCCTATTCAGAGCTTGGCCTGCAGTTCCCTGACCTGGTAACGCCGGGGCATTGGCTGCTGTCACCTGCCAGCTCCCACCCCCACCCAACACTGACAGCACAAGCATCACTCATTTTTGCAGCTGCCGTGAGAAATGGCACTGTCGGCAAAATGCCACCTCTAATCTGCTGCAAGACAGATGGGTCCCCGAGCTCCGGAAGCCCCCCGAGAGCCTGCCCAGGCCGGCCTTGTTGAGAGGGTGGGCAGAGACAAAGTCCAGGACCCGGGGGCAGGCAGGGTGGAGGGGGGACCTCAGGGCCCAGAGTCAAGGACATCCCTGGGGGGTTTACCACAGGCTGTTTTCTAAGTGTTCAGCTGTACGTGTGCTTTTTAAAATAGTCCAGCTGGGCGTGATGGCTCATGCCTGTAATCCCAGCACTTTGGGAGGCTGACGCAGGTGGATCACCTGAGGTCAGGAGTTCGAGACCAGGCTGGCCAACATGGCAAAACCTCATCTCTACTAAAAATAATTTTTTTTTTTTGAGATGGAGTTTTACTCTTGTTACCCAGGCTAGGGTGCAATGGCGCGATCTCGGCTCACCGTAACCTCCGCCTCCTGGGTTCAGGCAATTATCCTGCCTCAGCCTCCTGAGTAGCTGGGACTACAGGCACGCGCCACCATGCCCAGCTAATTTTTTATATTTTTAGTAGAGACGGGGTTTCACCATGTTGACCAGGATAGTCTCAATCTCGTGATCCACGCGCCTTGGCCTCCTAAAGTGCTGGGATTACAGGCGTGAACCACCATGCCCAGCCTAAAAATAATTTTAAAAAAAATGTACTGGGTGATGCAGCAAGACCATCTCAAAAAAATTATCTATCTGTCAATCAATCAATCAAGAATATTCTCTGTTTCTTTCTGTCCAAAGTTAGATCTTCAATTCAGTTTTCTTTCTTTCTTTTTTTTTGGGGGGAAACAGGATCTTGCTCTGTCACCCTGGATGGAGTGCAGTGGCAGTCACAGCTCACTGCAGCCTCTACCGCCTGGGCTCAAGCGATCCTCGCACCTCAGCCTCCTGAGTAGCTGGGACCGGTGCCCAATATGATGTCCAGCTAATCTTTGTATTTTTTTGTAGACACGGATTCTTGCCATGTTGTCCAGGCTGGTCTTGAACTCCTGATCTCAACTGATCTTCCTGCCTTGGCCTCCCAAAGTGCTTGGATTACAGGATTGAGCCACCGCACCCAGCCTCAATTTTCACCTTAAATTAAAACCTGGAAATTGCTCAGGTTTACAAGGATGAGCCGTGGGACGCTGGTTCTGAGGTGGTGCTCGCTTCCCGTCTCCCTCTGCTCCGAGGAATGGTGTGCTTCTGCCTGAGTCATTGCACCTGAAGGCTCTTCTCACTCCCACTCCCTCCACGGCTCGCACCCTCCTCCCAGCCCGGGCACCGACCTCAGCCGCATCCCCTCCATGCCTCCCGCTGGCCTCGGGCTGCCAGGTCAAGGTAGAACTCACACCCTCCTGTGTCCGGGGTGGAGGTGAATTGGGGCTCTGGATGCCAAGAACGGAGGAAGGGCGAATGCCAGCCCCAGAGACCCTAGCCCCAAAGACCAATGGGAGATGGCGCCTGTCCGCCCAGCAGCAGCAAGCCCGGAGCGGGTGGGGGCCGGGTGGGTGGGCGCAGGCCTGGGCTGGAAGATCCAGCAGCGCTGCCCCCTCCTGGCTAATTTGTGGCTGCTCCTCTGACGCGAACTGCCAGGCTAAGCTGTTGAGGTTGGGGACACAGCAAGTGACTCTCCAAGAACAGCATGGGACAAGCAGACCCTTCCCGGCTGAGAGCTGCCTCCGCTGCCCGTCCCGTCCAGGCTTCTCACTGCCCAAAGCATCTTCCGGCCCTCACACCTTCAGGGCAAAGCCTGAGGCCCCTCCCAGCTGCCCGTGACGCAGCCCCTGCACCCCAGGCCCCTGCCACTCTGCCTCTCCCGAGTCCCCTGTCCCTGTCCTTACGGGGGCACCTGCACGCTTTGCTCTCACCTTGACCTCCACCTTCGCCCTCCCCAGCATACTCTCCTCTTGCCCTCCGTGGTTCCTCCCTGGGGAAAGCCCTCTCCCCCACTTTCAGCCAGAGAAACCCCGCTCTGCCCACACCCCCACTTGCCCTGCCCCTGTCTCAGGGACTGCCCACTGTCAGCAGAGTCCCACAGTTCTGGAACTTGGGGCAACTTGGCCCTCTTTCAGGCCTACCCCCTGTACTCTCTAAAGGGCAACCCTGAGCCCAGAGAGGGGCAGGAGCTGCATGAGGCCACACAGCCTGTTAGTGGCAGAGTTAGGACCGGAACACAGCTCTCCCGAGTCCCCGCCTGGGGCTCCTTGGAGAACACATGGCTTCCCACCTGGTGAACCAGAATGGAACTCTTCAGGGACAGGGAAGAGTCCTTCCAGTGTCCCCCACCCCTCACCCAGAGCAGGACCCACAGGAAGCAACTGTGCATACAAAAGGTAAAAAGGAATAATTGAAAATATATCTCTAATGCCTTCTGTGTGCTGGACACTCAGCAGGCACCAGCTCTGCTACTAGAAATCTTGGTGAAGTTGGTGTAGAAAAATAATTTCTGGGGGTTGGGGGGCAGTGAGTGCCCCAGGAGGGGCCTCAGTCACGAATGTCGACGACCAGGGGGCACAGGTGGGGTGAGTGCTTGATGCCCATGGTGAAAGCAGGGGCACAGGGCTTGTGCACAGTGACCTGCTGGACCTCGTGGGAGCCAGGGCCAGGCCGCGGCGTGTGGTCCAGCGGGTAGGCGAAGCGCTTGGCCATGCTGTGGGCAGGACTGTGGTTCTGATAGGTGGATGGCTCAGGCCGGGCGTGCATGGCAGGTCCAGGGCCTCCTGCCACGTCCTCCTTGTAGAACCAGTTCTTGTCCCTGGAGGCCAGACTGTAGCAGGGAGCAGCTTGGCTGACAGGGTTGTTGGGCCCCAGCAAGACTGGCAGCTGGTACTGGTTGGGGGCCGGGTTGGGGTCCATCACTCTGTACGGGCGCCGGTAGCCAAAAGTGTACTGGGGAGCCCTGCGTTCCCCAGGTGGGGGGATCTTCTCAAAGTAGTACTGGCAGGATGCGAGGGTGGGGTTCAGGCCTGAAAGGGAGTGGCAGAAGGGAGGGTCTCAGAGCAGGGACCAGACCTCATTCTCTGCTAGCCAAGTGATGGGCCCTGGTTATCCTGCTGTGACCTCAGGCTGACCACCTCAGCAGTAGGGCAGGAACATTAAGATGGTCGTTGGCCGGGCGCGGTGGCTCAAGCCTGTAATCCCAGCACTTTGGGAGGCCGAGGCGGGTGGATCACAAGGTCGAGAGATCGAGACCAACCTGGTCAACATGGTGAAACCCCGTCTCTACTAAAAATACAAAAAATTAGCTGGGCATGGTGGCACGTGCCTGTAATCCCAGCTACTCAGGAGGCTGAGGCAGGAGAATTGCCTGAACCCAGGAGGAGGAGGTTGCGGTGAGCCGAGATCGCGCCATTGCACTCCAGCCTGGGTAACAAGAGCGAAACTCCGTCTCAAAAAAAAAAAAAAAAAAAAAAAAAAAACCATAATGTCATCATCCAGACATTGTCCCTGTGACACAGAACATCCTGAGATCACTGCGGTCTGTGAGCGCATTCGTGTGACAATATTGCATCCACCACAGGAGCCCATGTCATCACAAAGTCCCGTAGTGACATGCTGTGTGTCGTAACACTGACTTCAAGACGTGGTGGCAGCATTGCAATGTCAGTGTCTTGCAGGGAGATACTGGCATCCAGACATTCTCAGGGAAGGCGTCTTGACCCTTTGCCCCTGCTCAGTTCCTAAGGGTGCACCCCATCCCCCAACCTCCCAACCCCCGACATCTGTGCCTGGCCCCATCTTACGCAGGTTGGAGATGCGCTCCTCCATGGGGACTTGCGGGCAGCTGGACATTCCGAACCGAGTTATCTGGGGATCCAGGACATAGCAAGGCCCAGGGCTGCTGTGATCCACGATCCCTGCAGGACAGCCAGAAGCTGCCCCACTGAGCACCTGGCCTGCCTCCAGGTGAGATTCCCTCCCCCTTCAGATCCTTTGGCCCCTGGATGTTTGGGGACCCCTGATTTCCTCACCTGTAAAATGGGACTTTTAACACCTGACCTGGTATTTTCAAGAACTTGCTCAGAGGAACAGTAAAATAACAGCTGGACAGCAGCTTGGACAGCCACCCACCCAATCGGGGATTGGGGCCAAGGGGAAGTAACAGCCCTGTGGCTGCTGCTCGCATTCAGAAAAGGCCCAGCCAGGCCGGGGGCTTTCCCTGCTGAGGTGTCTCCCCAGGGAAAGGCCTGGCAGGCACCCCAGATCTCAGACCCCTGGCTGCACACCCCCACACGTTGGCCAGCAGCCCAGGTCACCTGTGGCCTCTGCTCCTGCTCTTCCAGTGACTTCTAGACGACTGGGACACTCTGGGGGCCACCACTGGCCCACTAGCTGTTCCTGCCTGGCCACAATGGCAAGTGACCCCAGCAGAGCATGGTGACCAGAGCTGAAGGGCCCCAGCCAAAGGCCAGATAGAGGGAGACTCTGCTGTGCCAGCTGGACAGGGCCAGCATCCCTACGGGCTCCCTTGGGAGAGGCAGCTGGGGGATGCCCATGGAGTTACCCTACCCTCAATCCCTGCTGGCTTCCTGTGGACCTAGGGGGGTCCCTTGAGTGTCCCACTCCGATTCCCAGTGGTTACAGAGAATGGCTCCATGTCTCTCCCCTCAACCTCCAACCACAGCTCCAACCCCAGGGCGACGACTGGGCGGCAACGCTCACGCTTCTCTGAGTGCCGGGTATGCAGGGTATAAGCCGGTGCCTTGAACATGGAGATGTCATGATTTATGTAGCCTGTGCAGGATGGCCGGAGATACTTGGCGGGCCCTGGACCTGTAAGGATGAACAGGACAGCCCTCAGCGTGGGCCCACCAGGTCAGAGGCAGGGGAAGCCCCAGTACAGGCACCATGGGAACTTTCGAGGTCTTTGGTCTTCCTGCTGACGCACTGCCACAAAGCCCATCATCCATCCAGCTGCTTCGCTTGGGGGAAGGCAGTGTTTCCAGAAAAAATGCAGTTTCCCTTGGACAGACAATGCATAATAAGAAAGTTACAATTAATTCGAGAACTTATTCTGCGCCAAGTTCTACACTAGGCATCTGATGTGGATTATTTCCGTTAAGCTTCCCAACAACGCTCTAAGGTAGATGCTCTTGTTTTTCTCATTTTACAGAATATTGAGGCTTAGAAATATCCATTTACGCCAGGCTCGGTGGCTTACACCTGTAATCTCAGCACTTTGGGAGGCTGAGGCGGGCGGATCACGAGGTCAGGAGTTCAAGACCAGCCTGGTCAACATGGTGAAACCCCATCTCTACTAAAAACACAAAAATTAGCCAGGTTTAGTGGTGGGTGCCTGTAATCCCAGCTCCTTGGGAGGCTGAAGCAGGAGAATCACTTAAACCCGGGAGGCAGAGGTTGTAGTGAGCTGAGATGGTGCCACTGCACTCCAGCCTGGGTGACAGAGCAAGACTCCATCTTGGGGAAAACAAACAAACAAATACACACACACACACACACACACACACACACACACACACACACACACATAAATTTACCTACATATCACAAACTAATGTGAATATTCTGAGACAGTCAGTAGGACCCAAACTTTTAATCCCTGCACTAAATTACTCCCACTTAGAGCACTAGTCAGTAATGACCATCATAGTAAGAATTAGTGTCTGCTCTCCATTGAAAGTAAAATTGAAGGGAAGTGAGGAAAGCTAAAGCTAGGACGAAGTTTCTAGTCTTTTTCCAAAACTGGCCTCACTGCCAGCCCCACACTCCCACCCTCCCCCACCCCCTTGGACAATCCCTGCTGGCAACATTGCCCGAAAGGGTCAGCTTGGAGGCTCAGGGCTCCTGTAAGGCTTCGAGGAAGTTGGAAGAGGCTTTGCAGGAAGCAGGCTAGAAGGAGCCCTGGAGAGAGGGAAGTAGGCCCGAGCCCAGAGTAGGAATGGCTCTCACCTTTCAGCATGGCCATGATGACAGGGGTCTGCTTGATCTCCTGCCACGAGGGCAATGGCTCCTTCTCTGGGTGCTGCACGTGGCACACGGAGCTCCTGGTCCTCCTGGCCAGTTTCATGGCTGTGGCTGGGGAAGGAGCAACAGTAGCTAGAGCAGGGTCTAAGCAGCAGGCAAGGGGCTGGGGAAGCCCTGCCTGAGAACCCCCTCACCCCGCCCCAGACACCGAGGAGGCTGGGAAGGAAGGCGGTTCTCCGGCTGGAGCGGCTGAGACTGGCGCACAGCCAGCACAGGCCCCAGCAGTCTGGAGCTGGGGATGACATCACGGCAGAACTTGGACTGTGAAGCTCGGAGTGTTTATTTCCCCTGGTTGCTGTGGCGCCCAAATTGTGGCGTCGCAATTCTATGCTGGGAGCTTAGTTATGGAACCCTGACTATCCCACTCACCCCACCACCAACCAGGACCCTGGGTCAGGGAAGGGAAAGGGAGAAGCGGCATCACATCCCAGCCAGCGCTTCCTTCCCACTGGGTGCCCTGAGGTTGGGGAAAGGAATGGAAAGCGTGGATGGGTTATGGGTGAAGGGTTTGTGCCTCACACACAGCCCCCTGGGGGCTCCCGAGGCCCTGCGTCTCCCACCTACCTCCCCAGGCTCTGGACAGGCCCCCCCATTCTGTCAAAGTCTGGTTTCCCCTTGGCAAAGGATCAGGTCAACTCTCACTAAGGTGTGACTGTCTGATAGCTCCTCCTACCCCAGGGCGTGGTGTCTTTAGAGATCCACGTGGAGCTCAAGGGATACAAAGAGGAATGAGAGGCAAACAAAGGAGGATGGAGGGGTGCTGCGGAGCCCCCAAGGGGCTACGTCCTGTGCGTGGGACCGAGAGCACTCCTTTGGCAGGGGAGCAGTCAGAGTTGGGGGGCGATATGAGAGGACGCGTGGAAGGGGCGGGAAGGTGGCCAGCCCAGCTGACGGACAGCTGCGCCCCAGGCCTGAGGAGGTGCTGGGAACTCTCCGTTCCTAAGAACCCAGGAGGCTTTGGGGCCCCGGAGCCTGGCACCTCCACTGGTTCCTAACTCAGACTGGGGGTTTGATCTGAACCCCGTGAGCCGCGTCCACCTCCGGAACCAGATGCCTGCTGGCTTTAGACAGGGCACCTGTCACCACCCCGGGTACAATTAAGGAAGCGAGGGCCCGGAAAGGATCGGGGACTTGCCCAAAGTCTCCTATTACATCAAAGTGCCACAGAGAGAACCAGGACGCGAGAGCCAGGGCTCTCCCTGGATCACAGTCTCTGACTGAAGAGAGACCAAGCCGTGCCCAACGCATTCCAGCCAGCAGGCACAGCGAGGGCTCAGAGCAGCAGGCAGGACAGGCATGCAGGCGTCCAGAGGCCCCTGAGGGACCACAGGCCTCACAGCAGAGGACGGGGGCCCACCCCCTCCCCAGCAGCAGCAGACCCTCTGTGTGCCCCGCATGCCCATGGGGCAACCGAGCCTCTGATTTCTGGGAAGGGAGACCTGGGCCAGGCTGAGGGCGACCCAGCCTCGGTGGCCTCGGGCCAAGGCCAGTGCTGCCTCCTGAGCCCCATCCACGTCAGCTTTTCCTGCAGGAGGCTGTGAGCCCTGATGCTCCGCCAGTGCTGACGGGGCCGGATCTGGGGCTGGGACCCCCACCTTCCTGGTGAGGGGGCGGTCTCCGAGCATTTCAGGCCCGGGGAGCCCCCTGCCTTCCTCCCCGACTGCTTCTGCCCGTCATCCTGGCGCACAGCTCTTCGGGAAATCAAGTCACCCACACACCCCAGCAGATCCCAAGCCACCCCCGTTTGTTCCCTGTGCTCCCTTCCCTCCAGCTCTGACAGACCCAGCTCGCCCCTGGAGGTGCCCCCGGCCCTCACATCCCTTGTGCCTCACAGTTCCAAGTTGTGTGCGTCACTGGCCACCTCGGTCCCCAGACTGTGCCCTCCTATCAAATGCATCATTCCTCTGGGTCCCCGGTGTCCAGGGGTGCCCCCCAACACCTCCTCAGGGCTGCTGTGGGTCCCTCACTTGTAAACCTAGCAGCCACCTCCACCCCACTCTTGGCCACCTTCAGCCCACCCCAACTCCTGCCATTACCCTGATGGCTCAGGCCTCCCAAGGTCCACCACGAATGCCCTGGCCTCCCCGATCCCAGACCTCCCCATGTGCAGATATTCCACCCTCTCGAAGCCCAGACCCCAGTGCCATCCTGGGCTTCCCACCACCTCCCGCAGCACGGGCGGCCGGTCTCCCTGGAAGGCCACCCCTGCCTCCCATCGCTGCGACCCCACCGCGGACCCTGCACTCCCTGCACTTCCGCCTCGTCCTTCAGGCCCCTGCAGCCCTCACCACCCTCCGCGTCCAGCCGCTTTCCTGGAACATCCCAGCCCTGTGTCCTCCGGGTCGGCCTTGCCCATCTGCACCAGGCAGCTAAAGCTGCTGGGGACAGTCTCACGGCCGGAACCCTGGACCTGCCCTCCTCGCCACCTTCCAGCCACCTCACCTCTGGGCAGCCCGCCCTCCCCGCTTCCCCACCCCCAGGGGTCATCCCCAGCGTGGCTCACTCTCCTCTGTACGCCTGGCCATCCCTCGGTCCCCGTCCACCTGCGCCGTCAGGCTGGGCTCTGACAAGCACCCCCCACGACGGCCTCAGAACCACCGTGTCCGCTGCCATCCGCTCCCACTTCCCACCTGGGACGCTGTGGATTGGACAAGCACCCCCCACGACGGCCTCAGAACCACCGTGTCCGCTGCCATCCGCTCCCACTTCCCACCTGGGACGCTGTGGATTGGACAAGCACCCCCCACGACGGCCTCAGAACCACCGTGTCCGCTGCCATCCGCTCCCACTTCCCACCTGGGACGCTGTGGATTGGACAAGCACCCCCCACGACGGCCTCAGAATCACCGTGTCCGCTGTCATCCGCTCCCACTTCCCACCTGGGACGCTGTGGGTTTCACCCCTCTCCTTGGACTTGCGCCTCTCGTCTGGCTCCCTCCTGTCACACTCTAGATGTCCTAAGTCCCCTCCATCTATTCAAAACCATCCCCCCCACCCACATGCTTCTCGGTCCCCACCTGTCCCTCTCTGCCCAGCCACAGACCACCTCCCCCACAGAGGCGTTTCCCGGTCATCTCTATTCCCGCCTCCCGCTCACACTTGCTTAGCAGGAGTTGGCTCCGGGCCCACTGTGCCATCCGAACCAGGCCTAACTCCATGCCCGCCACCTGCAGGTGGCACCTGCCTCCCGGGGACACTCTTCAGCCTCTTCTACATGGTCTCTCGGCCTCTCTCGGCAGCACTGGCCCCAAATGCCGGCCCCGCCCCCCTCCTGCCGGCTGCAGAACGCCCTCCCCGGAGCTGCTCCTGCTCCGAGTTCTTCCTGGCTTCCTTCCTCAACCTGACCTTTCAGTGTTGGCGTTTGCTTATTCATTGCAAAGGGGAAACAGTAACTTTACAGGGGAGATGGCTGGCAGCCGTCACCTCAACCAAGTGACGCAAGGCAGCATCCCAATGATGACGCTATAGACGGGTGCCTCTTGTTTGTTTGTTTGTTTGTTTGTTTTTTGTGTTTTTTGAGGGTTTTTTTTTTTTCTTTTTTTTGGAGACAGAGTCTTGCTCTGTTGCCCAGGCTGGAGTGCTGTGGTGTGATCTCAGCTCACTGCAAGCCCCGGCTCCTGGGCTCAAGTGATTCTCCTGCCTCAGACTCCTGAGTAACTGGGATTATGAGAGCCTGCTACCATGTCCAGCTAATTTTTGTATTTTTAGTAGACGGGGTTTCACCATGTTGGCCAGGCTGGTCTCGAACTCCTGACCTCAAGTGATCTGCCTGCCTTGGCCTCCCAAGGTGCTAGGATTATAGGTGTAAGCCACCGCACCCGCACAGATGTGTCTTTTGATAGGCTCTGTAAGAAGAGAATGGCACCACTTGGCGTTCCCACCATGATGCGGAACCTGAATCTAATCATGAAGAAACTAGACACACTCAAACCAAAGTTCACCTGCAAAAGAACTGGCCTGTATCTGTCAAAAAGGGCAACATCACAGAAGACAACGAATCACTGAAGAACCGTGCCAGATGAACGGACACTCGGAAGACAGGATACCTAAATGCAATGTGGACGCCGGGGTTTTCTTTTGCTATAAAGGACACTCTTGAGAAAATTGGCAAAGCTGGGGAGAAAAGTCTCTGGCTTAGTTCAAAGTATTGTACCAATGTTAATTTCCCGATTTTGGTAACTGCACTCCAGTTATGAAAGAGAAGATCCTGTTAGGAAATACTCACTGCTTGAGCCCAGAAGTTTGAGACCAGCCTGGGCAACACAGTGAGACACTGTCACTACCAAAAAAGAAAAAAAACAAACCAGCCAGGCATGGTGACATGTGCCTGTAATCCCATCTACTCCAGTAGGAAGCTTGCTTCAGTCCAGACATTCGATGCTGCGTTCAGCTATGACGCCACCACTGCACTCCAGCCTGGGCAACAGAGCAAGACTCTGTCTCATTTTTTTTTTTTTTTAATTAAAAAAAAAAAGAGCAAGGCCAGCCATGGTAGCTGACTCCTGTAATCGCAACACTTTGGGAGGCCGAGACAGGCAGATCATCTAAGGTCAGGAGTTCAAGACCAGCCTAACATGGTGAAACCCATTTCTACTAAAAATACAAAAAATTAGCTGGGTGGACGTGGTGGTGGGCACCTGTAATCCCAGCTACTGGGAGGCTGAGGTAGGAGAATAATTGAATTGCTCGAACCCGGGAGGCAGAGGTTGCAGTGAGCGGAGATCGCGCCATTGCACTCTGGCTTGGGCAACGAGAGCAAAACTGTCTCAAAAAAAAAAAAAAAAAAAAAAAAAAGGCGGGGGAAACAAACTCACTGAAATATTTAGGAATAAAGGAGCATTATGTCTGCAACTTTTGAATGATTCCGAAACATAGAGAGAGAGAGAAAAAAAAAAAGAATTTAAAGTGTGGTAAACAGGAAATCTAGGTGGAGTATGTGGGAAATATTTGTGACCATCCTGCTGCTTTTATCCAAGTCTGAAATTATGTCACAATCAACATTTTAAGGAAGAGACGCTGGCGTCTCCGGGCTCAGTGCTGGGTCTTCCTTGCGTTTTGCACCACGCTCCTCTCTCCCAGGCAGTCTCACCTCTGGTTGCTTTCAGTCCATTATCGATACCCCAGCAATCCTCAAGTAAAGATTCCCCTGGCTAGACCTCCTTAGGAGCATTAGGCTCTCACATGCAACAGCCTGCACAGCGTCACTTGGGTTTCTCACAAGCACCTCAAAATCAACATGCCCCAAGATTTTCATCTCATAAGATGCCCACCGAGTCCCCCTCCGTCTCAGTCCATGACACCACCACACACCCTTCCAAGCGCCCAAGCCAGGAACTTCGTCCTGGACGCCTCCCTCATCCTGACTCCCCACATCCAACCAATTGCCAAGTCATTTTGGGGAGGCCGTAAGTTCCCCAAAAACAGGCTCGTGCATTATTCGCCCATGTCCCCAGCCCCCAGCATTAGCAGAGTGCCTGATATATGCCTGCACTTGGGAAATATTTGTTGAGTGAATGAATTTGTTGATCAAGGAATGTCACTCCTTTTCATGGAAGCAGAGTCCTGCTTTCTGAGCCCCAGGCACGTGCCAGGTCTGAGTCACTGGACTGCCATCTAGGATGTGCTGGCTTTTATCAGTTCTATCTCATGCTGCATAATAAATTACTCTCAAAATCTAATTGCTTAGAACAGCAGCCTCCTTGTGTTGCACATGGTTTCTGTGGGTCAGGAGGTGGCTCCAGATCTCTCAGGAGGTGGCAGTCAAGATGTCAGTAGAGGTCAGGTGCAGTGGCTCACACCTATAATCCCAGCACATTGGGAAGCCAAGGCATGTGGATCACCTGAGGTCAGGAGTTTGAGACCAGCCTGACCAATATGGTGAAAACCCCATCTCTACTAAAAATACAAAAATTAGCTGGACGTGGTGGTGCATGCCTGTAATCCCAGCTACTCAGGCGGCTGAGGCAGGAGAATCACTCCAACCCAGGAGGCGGAGGTTGCAGTGAGCTGAGATCGTGCCCCTGTACTCCAGCCTGGGCAACAAAGTTAGACTCTGTCTAAAAAATAAAATAAAATAAAAAGTAGAGGGTGCATTCATCTGAAGGTTTGATTAGGGTTGGGAGATCCACTTCCAAGATGGGTCATTCACATGGTGAGTTGGTGCCAGCTTCTGGCAAGCGGTCTCAGTTCCTCTCCACACTGGCACCTGCACAGGCTGCTTAAATGTCCTCAGATCATGGTGGCTATAATCTGAAGACAGCAAGCCAGAAGCTGCCATATCTTTTCTGACCTTGCCTTTTGGAAGTCACCCCATCATTTCTGCAACACCCTATTGGCTGCATAGGTCAGTGTATTCAACATGAGAGGGAACTGCCCAGGGGCATGAATGCCAGCAGGTGAGGCTCACAAGGGCCATCTCGGAGGCTGGTTACCACAAGGCTTTTCACTGTGCAAGGACAACAGCCAAGAGGGCTAGCAGGAGCTGAACTCCAAGCTGTGTATTCCGGCAGAGGGTGGTGTCCCCATTAAAACCACACAGGCTACCAGCAGCCCCGCCAGCTTGCTCCAGCTGTCTCTTGGCTTCAGTCTTGCCTCATCTCCAAGGGACTCCTGAGAGTCAGGCAGACAGCAGGACCCTGGCATGAACTGTTGCCATCATCACAACCACCGGGCACCGCCCTTCAAAGTTTATAAAGCCCCGGAGCTTCTGCGGGAGGCCATCATCCAGGCACCTCAGTGGTTGTCCATTTTATGGATAAGGAAAGGGGTCCAGAGAGGCAAAGCGACACATCTAGCACCACATAGAAAAGGCTTGGCAGGACCGGGCTCCTGGCTCCTGACCTCACATTCTTTCCACTGCCCTGCCCAGTGGCCAGCGCAGGCCCGCATCCTCTGACATCCACTGCGAGCCTCCTTCCCAGCCCCAAGCAGGTATTTCTCACCTTTCTTCTGGGAGCCCGAACCCAGCCCCCAAGCCAATATATTCACAAATCTTTCATCCGGATGGGGACTGTCCACTCTCCTTCCAAGAGGCTCTGTCTGCAGGCAGTTGGCTGCCCGCTGGAGCAGCACAGCAAGGGTTAACAGAAGGAACCAATATTTAGAAATAGCACAACCCTAGAGCAGTCAGCTGTGGCCAGCTGGTCACAGCCACAGGGGCCACCAGCCTTTGTGAGCCTGGTATGGAAGGCGAGTGCCTGGTCCTGGAGAGCAGAGGCTCCGAGAGGGCGCTCCCCTCATGGTGTGTACGTGGCTCAGAGGCCAAGGCACAGCCCTCCAGTGGCCTCCCTTCCACAGCTGACTCCCGAGGGTGGCAAACATAACTTTTCAGCTCCCGAACTGTGTGACTGTCAGGACTGGCTGCTCCCGCCCCTCCTGAGCCTGGCGGCCTGGACTTGGAGGAGCCCTACGTGTGCCTCCACCACAAGCCGGAGCAGGACCACGCCTAACAGAGGCCCAAGGGCAAAGGCCCAGGTCCGGGGCCTGCTGCTTGGAGCTCTTGGCCACAAAACTGCAGGGCCACTGAGCCACGCCTAAAGCCCATGCCCTCTTGCACAGTAGTGGCCTAGTTTCTGTGACCTTCACAGCAAAGGGCCAATTCCCTGAGGGCAGACCCTGGGCAGCAGGCGCACACCCCAGCCCAGGCACCACCCCAGCTAGGGCACAGGCACACACCATTCACCAGTGAGCAGGCTTTGGCCACAGGCTCCTTGGGTGGGGCCCCGGCAAGCAGGGTACAAAACACCCTGGCCAAGGGAGGGGCCAAACCACAGCCACTGCCACAGTGGGTCCTTTTAGTCCAAGAAGTGCCGGGGTAGGAGTGCCCAGCAGCACCTGGCAGCATGCTTGGCTGACCCCGCTGGCAGGGAGGTGGGTGTTTCTGGGCTCTCTGTGGTCTTGTTCTCCGAGAACAATCGGAGACACGGAGGCAGCACATGCCACAGGCCACTGTAGCTACAGGGGAGTTGGAATCTTCCTTCGCCCCAGCTGGAGCATCTTCCGTCTTCATGTGCGTTCTGTCTCCCTCTTTCCTCCCTCCCACCCTGTGCCTGTCCTGTGCTCAGCTAGGGAGGCCTGGATGCACACCTCCTGACCCAGCAAGGCAGGCCCCAGGTGGAACCAGGAGAGCTATGGAGATCAGGACTCCAGGGACTCTTTTGAAAGCGAAGTCAACGTGCACAGAGGGCTGGGAGCGCTTGCCGGAGGAAGGTGAGGTGTGGCCAGAGAGGCAGGGATGGTCAGGGATGGCAACCTAGGACGCCTGGCCAAGCCACGCCGAGGAAAGTCACAGCAAAGGTCGCGAGGCAGAAGGGAGAAGGCTCAAGCCAGACCTGAGGATGCCAGAGAGGCCCAGGTCAGCTCTGCTCGGCGCTGAGGCTTCAGGGCCTGGGGGAAGCCGCTGAGCAGCTGGAGAGGGGACAGTTGAGAAGCAGGCGCTGCTGGTCCAGCTGCCTTTGTTCCAAGACAGCGGGAGGCACACAGGGGCCTCGGCTTCCTGCCAGTCTGCCTGGCGTGGTGCTGTTCATCACTGTCCTGGGTTCGAGTCCCAGGTCACAGTCTGAGCAAACAGCAGGCCTGTGTGTGCTGGAGCCGCGGCATCCCTGTTTCACTGACAGCCTCAGTTTCCTCATCTGGAAGCCGGGACACTGTCCCCCAACACACACACTTCCCAAGGTTGTCAAGAGACCAGGTGAATGTTCTGTAAACTGGGAAGCCCCAGCAGAGACGTGTGAGCCGAGATTACCAGGAGAGATAACTGCCCTGCTGGTTGCCGGGATTACTAGGGGAGATTACTGCCCTGCTGGTTGCCGGGATTACTAGGACAGATTACCACTCTGCTGGTTGCCACTATTTTCCAGGCCTGTGTTTCTCTGCCCAGCCAGCAACAAGGCAGGGGGAGGCTCCCAGCTAATCCCGACTTGAATCTCAGCTGTGGGCGGGAGCTCGCTGTCTGGAGGCTCCGCAGACTTCTGTGTAGGTGGAGAACAGGGAAGATGGGGAGGGGAAAGTGGGGGAGATGGGGCCGGCGGAGATCCTCACCCTAATTTTGATTCATAGAGCAGAAGCCTTCTCCCTTCTTTTTTAATTCCTGAAAAGAAAGCTCTTTTCCTCCAAGGACAGTCTTCCAAGCAGCTGCTCCGGCCCCAGGCCCATAGCTGGCCAATAATTAGCCCCTAACGAGGACCAGGTGTCCTGGTGACTTGAGAAGGAAAAACAAGGGACAAGTTGTGGAATCAATGGCTTCACCGCCACTGAGGCCAGCCTGGCACAGCCTCCATCCCAGGCCTCCCAGGGTACCCGGATGGAAGCGCTTAGGTTTCGTTTACCCAGATCCCTACAGAACAATAGCAGTTTGTTTCTTAGTCAACCACAGCAGGCATTTATTGCACACCTACTGTATGCAGCAGCCTCTGGAGGGGAAGTTTCAAGCTCTGCCACAAGGGAGGTGATACGTGTAAAGCTGTATGTAAACCACAAATCACAGGGATGTGCAGGATGACAAGAGACAGAGGAGAAAGAATAAGCATTTATTGAGCACCTACTGTATGCTAGGCCCTGGCTAGGCACTTGAGGTACATTAAAGCATTTAATCCTCATCAATCCAATTTCACAAATGAGGAAACTGCCACAGAGAGGTGAGGGGACTTCTTCAAGCCGATTGGGAGAGCTGGGATTTGAACCCAGGTCTCTCTGGTTTCAAGACCAGTACTCATAACCCCCCACACACACACAGATCAAGCACCATCACACCTGAGCACCACACTTAGGGTCAAAGACCTGACCCCACCTCTGAGCAGCTATGTAAACTAACTCCAATCCCTTAATCTCTCTCAGCCTCAGTTTCTTCATCTGCAAAATGAGGCTCAGTTTCATTGCAAAGTATGAAGTGCTGTACATACTGTGGGATTGTTACTGGTCAAAGGGAGGAGCTGGGAAGAGGGTGCAAGGCGGGGCTGGGCTGGAGATGGGCTGGAGCAGACAGATGGAGGGGCCTGGGCAGAGGAAGGAGACCAAGGCGGGTTAGCACTGGGGCTGGCCGGAGAACGGGCAGAGCCTCCAGGCCCCGGAAGCTGCAATAACATGGCCTTTCTGCCTTTTCTCCTCCTGTTTGGGACTAGGCTGAAGTTGCTGCCTGGAGGGGAGCCAGCAGAAGGGCCCCAGCCTGAAGCTGTTAGGTAGGAGCTAAATCCAGGGCCAGATTTCCAGGAGGCAGCCTCGGGAAGTTGAAACACCCAGATTCAGGGGTCAGGAGGTCTGGGTTTCTTGGCCCCAAATGGCCAGGGACCTACTCTCCACCTGGAGCCTTGTAGGAGCCACTTTGAGCTTCATCTACACTTTCCTGCTCCATACAGTGGGGGAGGGGGTGGCCCTCACCCACCTTGTAAGCTTGTTTTGAAGCAAATGTCACTGCCGCGGGACTGAGCATTTTTCTGCCCTGTGAGGAAGTCCAGACACCTCTCCTTTTCAGACAGGGAGACTGAGGCCCTTCTGGGCAGGGAAGGTCACGGTTGCAGCCACGGGCAGTGTGCCGCAGGACCTCGGGCGGTGCCTCTGGAGTCTGCAGAAGTTCCCAGGAGGCAAAGCAGGCCGAAAGCCGCCAGTGACCGTGACCGTGGTGGCTGGCTGTCCTTCTTCCTCAGGCTGGAGTGCGCCCGTGGAGGGGTCTCCTGAGCTCTAGCAAAGGCAGAAAGGCGGGAAGTGGGGGCTGGCCCAGCTAGCGCCTCCTCCCCCAGGGGGTCTCCTGGGCTCTTGGGGTCAGAGTTCAGGGTGTCTGGACCTCTCTATGACTTTGTTCCAAGTCTTTAGGGTGGGGCTGTGGTCTGGCCCAGCTGTAAAGGCCCCCTCACCCCTGCCCCGGTGAGAAGCAGCCCCGCACGGGCCCTTTAAGGTTGAAGGTGGGGGCAGATGGGGGAGCCCAGGCCTGAAACCCGAGCGCGCGCGCGGGTCCGCGCCTGCCCCGCCCCCGGAGTTAAGTACGCGGACACCCAGAGCCGGCCCGCGCCCAGGAGCAGAGCCGCGCTCGCCGCTCCCAGCTCCCAGGACTCCGCGGGCTCCGCGCAGCTGCCACCCAGCCCGCCGGGATGCAGCCCGGGCCGCGGCCCCCACCTCCAGCCCTCGTCCTGGCCCTGGCTTGGACCCTGGCTATGATGGCCAGACTTGCATCCGCAGGTGAGTGGGGGGCCTGAGACCCCGACCCAGCCTGGCGGAACTAGAGGCGTTCCTCAGGGAGGGAAAAAGGACAGGAGCAGCCAGAAGTGGCCCCAGATCGGGAGTCAAGCAGGCTGCGCTTCTCCCACCACAGGCTGGGGTTGCTGGGGATCTACCCTGGGGTGGACACGGACCCCGCTATCTCAGGTTATGGGGTTTCTAGCTAGCCAAGACTGTCCAGCTGGGGGCAAGGGCAGGCGACCCAGGCATGGATGGCCTAGGGTGTGGCTTTGCCCATCTGGAGTGTCCGAGACACCCAGTGGGGCCACTCCAATGCTGGCCGGACTTCATTTGCCAGACAAGTTTGAGGTGGCCATGTTGGGGCCCAAAGGGACCCAGTGACAGTGAGAAGTGGGTCCTGCAGCCTCAGATGCCCTGGGCCAGGAACGGGCAGTGCTGCAAGGTGGGAAACAAGGAAGGTGCCACCCTGCCCTCCCCGTGAGGAGCCCCACACACCCCTCCAGCTGCTCCCCAGCTCTGCCGCTTCTCCCTCCGCTTGCTCCCCTGTGGACCCATCTGTCTATCTGCCACTCCCCTCTCCTTCTGCCCTTCTCTCCCTGCTCCTGTTGGTGACAGGCAGGACCCCCCACTCACCACCCACTCAGCCTCCTAGAAGCAGAGCTGGTGCCCCTCAGATGCCCTGTCCCCGGCGGGGGCTTGTCCTACAGATAGCCCTGGACCACCCCTGCCACACCTCCTCGTCCTAGCACGGATGCCTGACCCAGCCGAGGCTGAATGGAAGTTTGCTTTCTGAGAGGTGCAGGGATACATCCCCTCTCTGTCCTGATGCCAGAAACCCCACGTTCTTCCTTCAGCCAAGGCAGCTCCAGTTATGCCGTGAGAACTGTGGCCTCAGGGTGCACCCGTCATCACCTCCCATGCGTGATTCAGTGCCTCAGCTTCCTCTTCAGGACCATTCCCAAGAGCAACGTGGAGCGAGGAAGGGCCTGAGCCTCCTTCACCGGGGCCCAGGCCACACCCTTCTCCCCTTCAGATGGAGCAGCCAGCTTTCAGAGAGGGCATCACGGGGTTCCTGGAAGGGAAGTGAGTCAAGGGAGGACCCCCCCCGGGGTGAATCAGTGCTGGATGCCAACGCTCCCTGTTCCTGTCTGCAGGGACCAGATCCCCTAAGATTTCAGGGCCTGAGGGAAGGGCTGGGCCTTCAGGGAGATGGGAAGGGAGCATCCAGGGTGACCGGGGCGGTCAGCTCATCCAGGCCCAGCCTCCAGCCAAGGAGGGATTCCAACGCTCCCACCTCCCTGGGCTTCAACTGAGAGCCATTCCCAAATCCCTTCTCAGCCCGGACAACACGCGGGCATGGTGCTGGACTCTCAGGGGCACGAGGAAATTGAGAGGCCGAACTTAGGCTCATTCAGGAGGCAGAAAGGCAAATTTGATCTCAAACAGCAAAGATGCGGATGAAAAGTACCACGGGGAGAAAGTCAGGGGCACGCTGGGGCGGGACACAGGGTGGTCCTGGAACCGAGCGTCGGTGGATGGGAAGGGAGTCAGTCCTCCAGGCAGGGGCGCTGACTCAGAGGCACCAGGTGGGCGTAAGCAGAGGGGTGTTGAGACAGGAAGGCCAGCAGCCTGGCTGGGAGGCATATTTCAAGCACAGGCCAGGGAGAGCCACTGGGCTGGGGCACGGAAGCCTTAAATGGCAAAATGAAGCCCACAGCCTATGCCCTGTCGGCCAAGGAGAAGCCACAAGGGTTTTAGGGCAGGAGAGCGGCGTGGTGCGGTGGGGTTTTATAACGTTCCACCACCCCTGCCTTTAAGACTCGGAAATGAGGAGGGGGTGGGAGAGCTCCCATCCAACAACCCATCTCTGTCACCACACCTGGCCCAGCCCCCTGTCCTGATGTCTGCAGTAGGGGCAGCCCCTGCCTGAGGAAGGCATCCCTCTCACCCCTCCCAGATGCCCCCAGATGCAAAGGCCCTCATCCTCCTGTACCCTAGTGAGGCATGCTGGCATGTTCTCCCTCCACTCACCAATTTGGGTCACTGGGCCTGGAAGTCAGCACCCTGGGACGCCATCTGGGCCAATCTTCCACTTGTATAGAGAGGGAAACTGAGGCCCCAGAGAGGAAGAAAAGTACACTGAGTGCCATCAAGAACCCCAGCAGCCCAGGAAGAGCCCCCAGCCCTGCTTTGAGGGTGCTCCCAGCCTGCGTGGGGGGCTAGGCTTGGGCCACTGTAAGTGTGATGACAGATTCGGTGTCCAGCTCCTTCTGAGCTGCGTGGGAAGCCCCCGCAGAGAGCCAAGTGCGGGAGGAGACTGGACTTGAGCTGATGCTGGAAGGACAGGCAGAGAAGGAAGGAGGCGACCTTCCAGTCGGAGGGTCAGAGTGAGCACAGGGCAGGCAGGGATCGTGACTCCCACACCTCTTCCCTGGCCTGCATTGCTGACTTTGAAAGGCAGAATGTGAGGGGTTGAAGTGGGACCCAGGTGGGTGTACCTGGCAGGGAGGGCTTGTGTGTTACCTGGGTGGGGACTCAGAACTGATGGGCGTGTCTCAGCGAGCAGGGCCAAAGGGGCACCAGGTACAAGAAATTGAAGCAGGGTAGATCCTGCTGCCTCTGAGGATGGCTTGGGGGGACCGACGGTGCTCGGGACAGGCACTGAGCCTTGTGTGCTGCCCCAGGCCTCCGGAGCAGGGCAGGGCCCCGGGGCCAGCGCCCTTGGCCCAGCCCACCCAGACTCGAGAAAACTGTTCCAGAGCCAAGTGGAACTGAGCCTCCCTCCCTACGCCCGCCCGCCCAGGCAGGACAAGAAGGGCCTTTTAGTGCTGCCCGCCTGGGGGCCCGGGGATGGGCCGCACCAGGTGGGCCTGGCGGCTGGCGATGACGGTGGGAGGGGAGTGGGGTGTGTGTGGCGCTCACGGAGGAAGTGTATAGGCTTCATCTGGGAACTGGGCGTGCTGCCCAGGAGGGGCGGGCAGGGGAGGGGGAGTTGGAAATAGCCCTGACGTCCACACTTACTGGCAAACCCAGATGAGGGCACACACACGTGCACACGCCACTCCCACAGACCTGGCCGAGGTGGCGGAGACCAGGAGCCCAGCATGGCTACTGCCGCCGTCTCCAGGTCCCCTACCTTGAAGACCTGGGCCAGTGGCACTTGTGGGAAAGGAAGTGAGCACAGGATGGGGACGGGTGCCACACTGAGCTCTGTTCTATTCAAGGCCAGGAGCAAATGAACAAGAGGCTGTGGGTCTGGCCTGGAGCCTGGTCCCTCCCTGGTCTCTCAGCTCCTTCACTGCCTCGCCCCGACTCCCACCCCATCCAGCTCTCCTCTTGCCTCCAACAGGCCCTCTGCCCCAGCTGTCAGTTCTATAGAGGCTTCCAGAGCTCAGACTCTTCCTCCAGCTGCGGGCGTAGGCCGGGATTCGAATTGACCGTCTGATTCTTCCTCCTGAGTTTGTACAAGGAGTGTTTGAATGAACTGACTTTGTATGACCAGTTTTGTCCTTAGCTCTCCGTGGGGCAAGGGTTCCCAGCTCTCTCCGCTTCTCGGGAGGGTCCGTAACTCCAAACAGGAGAGGCCAGTGCTGTCTGTCACTGTGCTCTTTCCTGCAGGGACACCCCAGCGTGCCACTAACCATGTTGTCACTCCTGCAGCCCACAGCAGCCCTGCAGGTCAGCAAACAGTCCCCGCCACCCGTTGATTTTTTATTATTCAGATGAGGTCTTTCCATGTCCCCCAGGGCTGGAGCAATCTCGGCTCACTGCAGCCTCAACCTCTGAGGGTCAAGCGATCTTCCCACCTCAGCCTCCTGAGTAGCTGGGACTTCAGGTGCACACCTCCACACCAGAGTAATTACTTTTTTTAGAGACGAGGTCTCACTGTGTTGTCCAGGCTGGTCTCGAACCCCTGGGCTCAAGCAGTCCTCCTGCCTTGGCCTTCCAAGCCTGGGATTACAGGTGTGAGCCACTATACCTGTCCAACATTCCCATCTTACAGATGAGGAAACTGAGGCTCAGAGAAAAGCAGGGGCTGTCTCGAGTCACTCTTTGGGCACACAGGCCATGATGTTCTCACTCACCCCACCAGCAGCGAGCTTCCCCACATCATGCCAGGGGGCAGCCACCCACCAGTGGCTCCGACCCCAGCAGGGGAGAGAGAGAAGCCTGCAGGGACAGACAGCTCCCTGAGGACACCAGATGTTTGTTCCTGTCTCCCCATCTCCCACCCGCCACCGTTCTCTCCCTCTCCAACCCCCCCAGCTTTCTCACAGCCTAAGCAAACCCCCTTCAATAAAGCGCCCCTCAAAAGCCAGGGTTGCCGATGAAGCCATGATTGTCTCTGATGTAGGGTCATGGCTGTAGGGCTGCCGTCAAGGTGGCCGGGTGGCAGGGGTGGGCTCCGCAGGGACAGAGCCTGTGCTGTCGAGCATTCCTGCCCCTTACTCAGCTCCTCCCAGGCTGGCTCCCAGCCTGTGGAAGAGCCCGCTGCTGTGCCAGCCCTGGCATGTCTTAGCCAGGCCTCCAGCCATCACTCCTGCTTCTACACGTCAATGTTGTGCGCATCTCCCACAGCCTAACGGTTTGGGTGTGTCAGCGAGGCTGCCTCCCTTCTGGGAACTTACTGCAGAAACCCCTGACCTCTTGGTTGGGTGTGGTGGCTCATGCCTATAATCCCAGCACTTTGGGAGGCCGAGGCGGGCGGATCACAAGGTCAGGAGATCGAGACCATCCTGGCTAATATGGTGAAACCTGTCTCTACAAAAAATACAAAAATATTAGCTGGGTGTGGTGGTGGGCATCTGTAATCCCAGCTACTCAGGAGGCTGAGGCAGGAGAATCACTTGAACCCAGGAGGCGAAGGTTGCCGTGAACCGAGATCGCCCCACCGCACTCCAGCCTGAGACTCTGTCTCAAAAAAAAAAAAAAAAAATTAGCTGGGCATGCTGTCGAACACCTGTAATCCCAGCTACTTGGGAGGCTGAGGCATGAGAATCGCTTGAACCGGGAGGCGGAGATTGCAGTGAGCTGAGATCACGCCACTGCACTCCAGCCTGGGCAACAGAGTGAGTGAGAGTTCATCTAAAAAAAAAAAGTTCTTATGTGTGGGATTTTCCACTTGTGGCATCCTATTGGCGCTCAAAAAGTTTTGGATTTGGGAAGTATTTTGGATTTTGAGTTTTCAGATTGGGGATGCTCCGCTGTGCCATGCTCTGTCCTTGTCCCCCCGTATATATCCTCCTCCCTGGTCAAGGTGATCCTCTGCCCCACGGACCGGCTGATCAGATAGAACTAGGCCGTCAGATGATCATTCATAACCGCTGGCGCCCCTCCACCTCTGCTCACACTGCTCTGTGCAACCCGCCTTCCCTTTTCCCCATCCTCCAAGGCTCAGCTCCAGTATCGCCACCCCCAGGAGCCTGTTCTAACCACAGATTGCTCTGAGACCCGTGACCTGGACTGCCCCTCTCCTGGGGCCCTGCCCTCCATCTCTGTGGGGTCACAGGTCTTTCTTCCCCTACCCGCTGGCCTCTGCCCCCAGCCCATGACCTTCTTCAGTCTGACACCCCGTGAGTGCACGTGTGTGTGCACACACTCACACACACAGTGTTGCTCTGCAGGCAAGGAAGGTGTCCCGCCCCGAGCCAGCAGCCCCCAGGGAAAACCTCCAGCTCAGGACACAGCGCCTTGCTCCACCGCCAGGACAGGCCCTTTAGCCTGGGACAGGCCACTCTCTAGGGAGACAGAGGGAGCTGGGGAGAGGAGACCAACTTCCGTTCCCACCTCAGAGCAATCTCTTCCCCCACCCACATTTCAGGAAGGGGCAGCTATAAATACCAGCGGGCCCAGGACACTGATTCCCACGACACCCGGCCCTCCTTGCTCCTTCCCTGTGCACAGCGGTTGGGGCCGGACCAGCTCTCCTGCAGCTGGAGGCCAGGCAGGCAGGCCTTGGGTCTAGCCGCACACAGGCACACAGATAACAGACACATACACACAGACATGCAGAGACACACCACCACACACACACACCACACATACAGATAGAGACGCACACACGCGCGCACACACACACACACACGCTTCCCACCGTGGTCAAGGAAGAAGCAAATCACCCTTTTTGGGGGTTTTGGACTCAGAATGAGCTCCTCCCTTGCCCCTCAACCCTGACAGGCCCCACCTCTGCCTCCTCCGAGTCGTGACCTATGGGAACCCATACAGGGAAGCGGGAGGCCAGGCACACAGTGGGTGAACACGGCGTTAGAGAGCTCGGGTTGAATTACAGCCCTAACGCTCCATATGTGACCTTGGGCAAGGCTCTTTCTGAGCCTCAATTTTCTCCTCTCTAAGATGGGCATAAATAATTTCTACCTGTTACGTGTTGTGAGGATTAAGCAAGACACTTTGCCTGGAATAAGTGCTTAGTGGACATCTGCTCCTGAGGCTGCAGTCACTCTGCTGTTAGCATCTTCTCCCCGAGCTGGGGCAGCTGGCAACACAGTGGCTTCTGCTTAGGAATGTTTTAATTTTTTCTTTTTTTTTTTTTGAGACGGAGTTTCGCTCATTGCACTCAGGCTGGAGTGCAATGGCGCGATCTCGGCTCACCGCAACCTCCGCCTCCTGGGTTCAGGCTTTTTTTTTTTTTTTTTTTTTTTTTTAATCTTCGAGACAGAGTTTCGCTCTTGTTGCCCAGGCTAGAGTACAATGGCACGATCTTGGCTCACTGCAACCTCTGCCTCCCAGGTTCAAGCGATTCTCCAGCCTCAGCCTCCTGAGTAGCTGGGATTACAGGCATGTGCCACCATGCCCAGCTAATTTTGTATTTTTAGTAGAGACCAGGTTTCTCCGTGTTGGTCAGGCTGGTCTTGAACTTCCAACCTCAGGTGATCCACCCGCCTTGGCCTCCCAAAGTGCTGGGATTACAGGCGTGAGCCACCGCACCCGGCAGGAATCTTTAAGGAAGATTTCAAGACAAAGGCTGGAGGAGGTGGCCCTATGAGAGAGTCTGTGTGGGACCAAGTGACATGAGAAAGGAGAGGTGGGCTCTTGAGGCAGGGTGTCAGCTAGTGGCTGCCTGCCAGCCCAAGACCCTTCAGAAGGTGGGAGGGGGTGGGGTCTGCATCTGCCTGGCTAACTGGGCTGAGGTGCACCCCCTCTCCCAGTGTGAGAGCAGTGGGGACAGCCCCTCTGAGGCCCTCCCCGGGACCTGTTTCTCCCAAGCCTGACAGCCCCTAGGATGGAGCTCACTGGGACGGGGCATGGCGGGACCCCCATGTCCCCAGAGCAGCAGGTGGGGAGAAGGGAAGGCGTAGGTACCAAGGGCCTTTTATGGGACAGGGGAGCCTAGAAGCCTGTCTTTTCCCTGCTCTCTACCAAACCCTCTCGAGTCCCTGTCTGGAGGTGGGGGCTGGAGGCCAGGGCCCAGTGACACGAGACGGCTCACCTGCCAGTTACCATGGGGCTGTTACCACCTCTCATGATAGAAGCAGTGGCGGCTGCATCACGAGGAGCAGAAATCTGGACTGAGGGAGGGGACCGCCCTCTCTGCTCTGCGCTGCTAGGACCCTCAGGGGCATGGGTGCATGTGTCAGTTCAGAGTAGGGGGAGGTGACTTCGAGATGTCTGCAGAGCGGGGTGCGCAGCTCAGGGCAGTGACACTGGAGGGGCCCTGGTCAACGGGCTGGCCCACGCCTGAGCCCCCAGGCTGCGTTCTCACTGCGCGGGCCCCCCACCCCAACCTTCTCCCCAGAGAGGTGACTCTTCTCCACAGACCGCTGGGCAGAGCCCAGCCAGGCCCCCCACCTACGTGCGCTAACGGAATCCAGGCACCTGCCCCTGGCCCCCCACCTACGTGCGCTAACAGAATCCAGGCACCTGCCCCCGGCCGAGGTTCCGTCTCTGGGTCTCGGGCCCGTGTGCTTCTGGCCCCCCATCTGGAGCCTGGCTGAGTCCTTCCAGGGGTGGATACTCAGACGGGGGTCTGTCCCTCCAACCGTGGACAGCCCTGGGGCAGGGGAGATAGCGTAGAGACCCGAGCCAGCTGGGTGATGATGCCACAGCCCTTGGGCTACCAGGCTCTGCTTTGCGGCCTTGGATAGACCCCTGGCCCTATCTGGGCCTCTGAGTGGAATCTTATCTCCTAGGTCAGCTCTAAATTCTGAGCTTGAGCCTCCTGGGAACAGGACAGAGGCCTCTGCCTCTGTCCAGAGAGAGCCAGCTGGTCGTCCTGGGCCAAACAGCCAGGCAGGCTAGGCCTGGAATGGGGCTGAGAAGCAGTCCAGCCTGCCAGGGCTCCCTGGCATCGGAAAGCCGCTTTCTTAAGTTGGTGTAGAGCCCTGGGGCTCCCCCCACCCTGGGATGAGAGCAGCGGCTCCTCTCCACTCCGGGTTCCCATCTTCTACCTCCTGGCCCCAGCCCCACCCTGCCAAAAATAAACCCAGACCACCCCATCTTGTACCAGCCAGACCCCACCCAGCCCCTCCAGAGCCAATTGAGTCACCGCACAGAGCTGCTCCTTTTTTTAACTGTCTGAGTCACCGCCTGTGGCTCCAGACACATGCCCCAGGCTACAGTTACCCCACAGCCCCCTACAGGCACAGCCAAGGGAGGAGTCTAGCGGAGGCTGGCAGCAGGTGTGAGTCCAGCCCGTAGCCTCAGCTCGTGAGCTCTTCAGGCCTGGGAACTCACCCCACAGCAAGCCAGAGGCCGGACCTCTCCCTCAAGGTCACGGCCGTGCCCAAGACAGCTCTTGGGGATCCTGGTGACAAGGTCAATCTCATGGGCTCTGCCCCACGCATCGAATTGCCTCCCACAGGCCTGGGCTTCCCCCGCGGAGACTGCCAGGAATGGAGGGTCTCCAGGCCCTGGGGCCTGGGGGCTGGGAGTGGGCAAGGCCTAGCCTTCTGGGGTGAAGGAGACAGACGCCCGCTTTCTCCCCTCCTCACTGGCTCCACCCAGACTCTGACCACGCTGCCTGGAGCACCATGACGGTGCTCTGCGGGGCAGCGCCACACCAGAGGCTCCCCTCACGGCTCTGTCTCCCCCTGCTCAGGGTCGGCCGGGATGCAGAGCTCTCCCCGTCTCTCCATTCATCTCCCCATCCCAGTCTCTCCATCTCTCTGCCCCTTCCCACCCTGGCTCTGTCTGTCTGTCTGTCTGTTCCCTTTCTGTCTCTTGCCCATCTCGTCTCCGTCTGTCCGCCCGTCTCTCCAGCCCTGCTCCGTCCTCCCTCCCTTCTCTTTTACCCAGTTCCGTGGCCGTCCGAAGGTCTCCCTGCCGCCAGCACCCAGCCCCTCCCCAGGGCCCCCTCTGCCTTCTCAGAAGACAGAGACCCTCACCTCCTCCCAGTCCCACGAGGGACTCCGGGCCCCAGGGACCAATCCTGAGAAAAGTTCCGCCCCCTCAGCCAGGTCCTCCTCCCCTGCCCCAAAGCTACATCCTGTCCCAGGGAGCGGCAGGATTCCACAGGCACTTCCTTGGGGGCTGAGAAAGGCGGGCAGGGGGCCTGGGAATGGCCCCGCCCCCAGCCCCAGCCCCTGCCGGAGCCGGAGCCTGCACAGCCTCACACCCGACGTCTCCTGTCTGTGGCTGTGGCCTCTGGCTATAAATAGGGGCTTGGATTCTATTTTCTTTAAAAACAAGCACCCGACTCTGTCACCACAGGCCCAGAAAAGCAGTCTCTGGCTGGGGCAGTCCCTCGAGCCCTCCCCGCCTCCCCGGCCACTGTGTCCAGCCCCCTGCCTCTGAGCCCTGGGGGCGTGGAGGGCAGAGGAGGCTTGAAAGGAGCCCGGAGGGAAGACGAGCGGCCCCTCCCGCTGGGCCCTCCTGTCCTGGTGGGTCCCTCCCTCCTGTCCTTCCACCTCGTGTCCCCAAGCAAGGTCAGTTCTGTCTCCAAGGCTCACAGTGTAAACGGAGAGAGGTGAGAGCAGCACAGCCCCCTGGGCCACAGCGAGTGTCTTTGCGCCCCAAGTGCAAAGAAGATACTTTGGGCTTTTTTCCTGAAAGGGCAGGAGGACATTTCACAGGCCGACAGGAGAGAAGAGCTGGCCCCCAGGGGTGTGTGCGGAAGCAGTGCAGGGTCTGGCGAGGCCCAGGCGAGGAGTGTCCCAGGAGGGGAGCAGGAGACCCTGGCAGGCAGGGCTGAGGGCACGCTGGCCTTCGGCACCCCCTGGGGATGGGGCCCGACCCTGGGGCAGTGCGAGCCACCAAAGGCTTCCGGGCAAGGGTGGCTGAGGGAGCGACTTTCAGTTTGGGTTAACTGGGGCTGCTATTAGCCAAGGGAGGCAGGAGATTCATTAAGCCAGGCCAAGGATGGTGACCAGCTGCTTTATGGATCGCACCGGGAGCAAGAGAGGGAGATGAATTTGAAGGAGAATTTGGGGGCCAGTGGCCGTGGGGAGGGAGGAGGAGGAGAGTCCGGTGTGACCCTCAGATTTTACTCAGGGGGGACAGGCGGGCCTTCACGGGGCTGGCGAGCGGGCTAGGGGAGAGTGGATGCCGAGTCCTCCTTGCTTTGGGGGGATCGAGCTTGGGGGTTCCTATGGGTGTTCTGGCGTGGACATCTGAGGGGCACTGGGGCCCAGAGCCCTGGAGAGTTGGTGCTAGTGAGAGAGACGTGGTGCATCAGCAGAGTCAGGCCCTGAGGAAGTGTGGCGGCTGTGGGCACAGCTCCAGGGGACCCACAGGCTGCAGACTCCCAGGCAGTTGGCAGGTGGGGTGCTAGGCAGGAACCTATTCCAGGATGAGTCACGCCTTCCCAGGAGGAGAGGTCTCAGTCTCAGGATCTCTGGAGGGCCCGGTTAGCCCAGAGGTCTACTAGCAAGGACACTGAGGTTTCCTGGTACACCCTCCTGGCCTCGCCCCCCCCCGCTGGAGCACCCTAGTGCCGGCGCTGGCTGCGGGGAGACAGCTCTGCCCAATAGAAAAGCCCTCCGTGGGCCAAATGCCACCTCATTTGATCCTTTCGTTCCCTTAGATCCTGATGGTGCCTCCCCCATCACAGGTGCAGGGGCCTCCTGGCTGCCCAGATGCCCTGGGCAGGGAATGTGGGCCCTGGGTCCTGCCCTCAAGAGTTTCCAGTCTGGCTAGGCCTGTGGCCACGTAGGCCAGAGGTGGCTCTACTGTACCCACTGTAGTGGCCATACCTCTTGCCAGTTGGCTGGGCTGGTTGGAGGCCTGATGTGTGTCGGTCTCTCCAGCCAGGTCCCCTTTCGCAGATGGGGTCACTGAGGACAGAGAAAGCGTGGAAGCACATGGCTCTGAGTGTCCTGTGTGTGTGCTGGGGCGTGAGCCCAGACCCAGGCGTCTGCCCGGATTCAGCTGGGGGAACCAAGGAGGAGGCGCACGAGCGGCTGTGCGCAAGCTGTGCCACCAGAGTTCAGGGCCAGGCGTCCAGACCCACGGTCACAGTTTCCTCAGTTCTTCCCTCGTCCCAATCCACACACTCATTATCTCCAGGCCCAACCCGCCAGGCTGGGGAAGCCCCAAGACACCGCCGCCCGCCAGCCCGCCCGACAGCCCTGTCTGTGGCAGTTTCTGCTGCCAGAGCCAAGGGGAGGCTCAGAGATGAGCCGTGGGCTGCCTGGTCCTGGATGCTGCCCAGGAGAGCGCCTGGCCCTGAGCCTCCTGGGGGCAGCTCCCACCCAGACCCCTGCCTCTCCGCCCTCCTCTCAGATCTCCAAGCCCCCAGTGGGCAGGGCTGGCACTCATCACTGGCTTCTGGACTGAGTCATCCCCCGCCAGCCCCTGCAGAAGGGTCCTTCCTATTTAGCCAGCCTCGGAGCCAGAGAGGCGGGGCTGCCAAACCGCCCAAGGAGAGCAGATGCTTCCCTCCTCTCCTCGCTCCCTCCACCCGGCCCTGACTGAAGAGCCCCCGGGGACACGAAGGGAAAGAGTGTGTCTTCCCCTGGCGGGGGTCCAGCTCTCACACCCTCCTCCCGCTGGAGCCACTGGCAGATGCTCTGCTTCTGATCCACAGGCAGCAAGCAAACCCCACGGCGGCCCTCTGGGGGCACACACTGTGCCCGTGCCCTGCCGACGCCCACAGCCCCCAGCTCAGGATCCACACTCGCAGGATCCTCTGCTCTGTGGGCTAGCATGGGGACTGCCCTCTCTGAGCCTCAGTTTCCTCACCTGTAAAATGGGAGATGCCTCCTAAGAGCCCTGCTAGGGCAGGGGGGCTGGGCAGTGCCAAGTCAGGGTCCTTCATTCTTCTCTTCCCTGCCAGAAACCTGACCCCAGCCTGGGTCCACTGAGGGGAGGGTCCCACATCCCCCAGGGCCAGGACAGTGGGGAAAAGGAGGGTTTGGAAGGGGCCTGGAAATCCACCCACCTCCCCGCACTAGGAGGAAAATTATAAGGCAGGGAAAAGCCTCTTGGAACCGCTCCCCACCGCAGCCACCCCACCCTCCCCACCCGAGGCCTGGGGAGCGACAGGGCTTCCACAAAGACGCTATTGAGGCTCAGCTTCCTCCTCCCGCAGCCCAGCCCTCCAGCCCGGGCGGACTCCGGGCAGCTCCTTCCCTCAAGACCTCTCATTTCCCCTCCTGCTTCCTCCGGGGTTGGATCCCGTGGCTGGGAGCCCAGGGCGCCGCCCCTCTCAGCCTCCGTGGACCAAGCTTGGCTTCTCCCACCCCACCTGCCCCTGCTTCCTCTCATCTTCCAGACGGGCTTCCTCAACTGGAAGTGGTCCCCGGTATACGCCCCTCTACGTGGGTGCCCCAAAGCCCTTGATTAGAGGACAGTAGCTGAGGCCAGTGACCAGGGTCAGGGTCCAGCCAGTAGATAAGGAAACTGTTTTCCTCCCTGGCCTCCTTGGCCTTGCAAGGGACCAGAAAGGCAACCGGACAGAAGGTCGACTGCCCTGAGCCCTCGTCTCTTGGCTCAAGAGTTCTTGGAGCAAGGAGGAATGGGGCTGCCCTGACTCCGGCACAGGTCTCTGCAGCTTTGGACGTGGAAGCAGTCACCCGAGCAGGTGCCTGGCATCCAGCACCCCACTGGAAAAAAGCAGTGTCTCCGGAGAGGGTGGCTGCCACTGTGAGCTCCGTGGCGTTTGGAACGAATCCACTGTTGGCCACGTCGCAGTGGCTCAGGAGAGGAGCAGGCAGTCCGTGTGGCCCTGGCTGGGGGAATCCCAGTCTGGGAGTAGCTGGGAAGAGTGGCCAAAGAGCAGTGAGCTCTGTGGGGTCTGTAGGTGTGTGAGCGTCTCCAGGCAGCCCGCCCCGGCCAGTGATGAGCTAACTGGCCTGGGCCCTGGTGACCCCAGCGTCATCACTGGACAGGTTATGTTGTCCCCTGAGTCTGACCTTAAGTCTCCCCTGTAACTTTCCCTCTTTTAGCTTCAGAGTCACAGGGTTGGGGGAGGATGGTAGCTCATGGTGGATGGCTGAGCCTTGGGGGGTCTACCAGGAGGAGGTTTGGGAGGGGCTGGTGCCTGAGTAGGCACACCAGACAGCTTCTCCCTTGTCCGGGGAGCCCAGGGAGGCAGATGTGCTGGGGAGGGGAGCCTCCAGTCATGGCTTCTTATCCAGAGCCCACAGCGGGGCCAGCCTGGGACCCGGCACACCTCCTCCTCGTCTGCCTGGCCTCCACTCACCTGTGCACACGTGACAGTGACCCACGCTCCCGCACACGCACTGGCCCACACCTGCCTGCTGGCTTGGAAGTAGATTGCTGGCGGAAGAAAAAGCGGGGAGTCCCTTGGAGGGGAACTGACCTGAGGTCTAGAGGGCCAGGTGACCTCGGGGGGGGTCCGCTGCTGGGGAAGGGCACCTGGCCTGTCCATGCTCTCACGTAGCCGGCATCCAGCCCCTCGGTGGGCCACGCCCTCGCCGTCACCCTGCCACACACGCACCCGTGAGAGGAGACAGAGCTCTTCAACCTGGCCTTGGCCCTCCCAGAGCACCCACCCCACAGCCCCCTCAGACTCCCTCACCCCTGTCTGCCCAGACCTGGAGCCAGGATCTCCACCCCTAGTGCCAAACCCCAAGGGGCTGTGCTGGAGAAGTTGGGCTTTGCCTGGAAGCGGGGCCCCTCCCTCGCCAGCGGGCGGGCTGGGCTTCCCCTGCTCACTCCTGGGCACAGCAGCAGGCTGCTGCCCACGTCCCGCCTCCTCTGTCTGCATCCCCTTCCTCGGGCCTTGGTCTGGATCTGGATTCAGTCTTTATGGAGGAGGGCATCTCTATAGCTGCTTCTCAGTTTTAATGACTTTCTCCCACGTTAGCTGTGTGTTTCCATTCCCATCACTGCTATATTTGTGATGGAGTCAATGAATGAATGAATGAATGAATGAATGAATGAATGGGTCTCCCTTATTCATTCCACTTCTCACCTCCTGCTCTGTCTCTGGCACTGGGTGTCCCTCCCTAACCTACAGATGTCCGGGTTTCCTGCCCCCACCCCCAACTGTGGGCACAGGCACTCCCTACCGGCCACCCTGCCCGGCAGCTCCGGGCTCCCAGACTTTCTCCCTTATAAAGTCAGGCGGCAGCAGACTCCCGGGAATGCTGCTGCTCCCATGACGCAGGCCAGCTGTGGGGCTGCCCCGGGCAACCGGGAATGTGGCGGGAGTGGGGCACACAGAGATCCGTTGTCAGCGAGTGGGGTGCAGTGGGGGTGCCTGGGTGGGTGGGGCTCCCACCGGCGCTGGGACCTGCCGGATCTCTTTCTGCTTCTCTTTATCAAATCGCTTCTCCTCTGGAGCCTCGGTTTATCTGGAAGGTCGAAGCTGAGTGCCCTACCGCAGGCTTGGACTGCAGAGAACGCTGACATTGTGGGACTTGGCGCCCAAGGAGAGTGGGGCTGGGCCTTCCAGACTGTCATGGGTGATGTTCCCAGGGACAGCCAGGATGGGGCAGAGGGCGGAGGGAGCCAAAGACAGAGCTAGGGGGAGCAGAGGCAGAGCCCGCTGGCAGGGATGGCCAGAGGTGAAGGAGAGATGGGGTACAGACAGGGGCAGAGGCAGCCTCGCCCACCCCTGGGGCTCCTGAGGACTCAGAAGGAACAGGGCTCACAGCAGCCCTCAGACTGGAAGAGGCATCTGTGCCTGAGACTGGGCCCTGGCCTGGCGGGGGAAGGTGGGGTCCTGGCCAGGGTTAGGGGCTGATGGGCAGAGATGCTCCCCTCACAGTGACCCCTTGTCCCCGGAGCCTGGTGTCACACAGAGGGCTGGGCATCGGGGTGGAAGCCGGCCTCATGGCCCATCCACCCTCCTCCTAGCAGTGCCTCCAGGGAGCCAGGAGATGCCAATGCAGCTCATGCCCTGCAAGAGGGGGCTCGCTGGGGGTCCTCGACCCAGGCTTTCTCTACCCACTGAGAAGGGGCATGGCAGGGAAGGATGTAGGCTTTTTCTGTGTCCCCAGGCCTAGGTCTCAGGAGGAAGGATGGAGCCACCCCACCCTCGGGCTCAGACAGCGGTACCCTGTTCATGGGGAGGAAGGGCGGGAAGCCGTGAGGACGTACCCACCTTTAGCAAACTTCTCTATGGGTGCCGAGCAGGAGGGGTGGCAACCCGCCGAGAACACACGGCCCCTTTCATGGAGCCAGGCCCAGCCAAGTCATGGCAGGCGGGCACCGAAGGGCAGGACAGGCCTGGGCACAATTGCTGCTCTTGTCCTGGCAACTCCCAGCCCACACACACGCACGCACACACAAACACACAGCCTTACGCAAACCCAAAGCACACCCCCAGCAGCCACCCACACACTTGCGCACACACACAAATACACATCTATTAATATAGAGCCCTGGACGCCCACCAACACGCCTTCCAGAGAGAGAAGCCCAT
This sequence comes from Saimiri boliviensis, assembly GCF_048565385.1. Lineage (NCBI taxonomy): Eukaryota > Metazoa > Chordata > Mammalia > Primates > Cebidae > Saimiri > Saimiri boliviensis. The sequence goes on from NC_133450.1 coordinate 3,091,502, forward strand.
ACATGAGGCACTCTTCCTGCCCCTCCCATGGGACCCAGACCTGTGGGGCATCCTGCTCCTCCCATGCCCAAGGCTTGGCACCTCCAGGCAGCCCATGCCATTAACACTCTGCACATCCATGTGGACAGCAAAATCCCAGACCAGGGAGGGACTCCAGGACGAATCCCCACAGTCAGGAGGGAGGAAGGGTGGGAGAGCGTGCCCATTTTACAGAATGGAGACACTGAGGCTGGCAATGGGCCCCTTCTCCCGGCCCAGAGGGCAGCCCATGGAGCAGCCGCGGGTCTGGACTGGTGTTTTGATGGATCATGGGTCCTCTGGATCCAGGAATCAAGGGCGAGTCTGATCCAGCCTATGCTGATGTCTCCCCACCACCTTCTCCATCTCCCCGCCCCAGTCAGGCTGCTGAGCCTGGCTTGACCCATTCTACTCTTCCCTCTTACTTGTCTGCCTTCAAGTTAGCCAGATGCTCTCGGAGGTGAGGGAGCAGAAACCCTCCTTGCCCCACCCAAGGGGGACCTGTTACCTCTGCTAGTCTCTCACTTGGCCTTGCTGCTGTCCTCTGAGACTGCCTATTCCTCCCTCTTTGTGATGCTACGCCACTGTCACCTCCTCCAGGAAGTCCTCTGGATTGACTCCTAACTTATCACATCTTTATCCTGCACACCCTCTCCATGTGAAGCCTCTCTTCAACTGCCCCCCGCGACCTCCAAGGGATTCTGGGTTCTTGCAACTGCAGTCCCTCAGAGACAGTAAGAGGGGCAGAAAAAGGAGACCAGGAAGTGGGGTGGGGAGTGGCACTGTCAGAGTTTCCAAAGCTCTGGCCAGCAAAGCCTCAGAGGCCTCTGTTGGGATGGGGGCTGCCTGGCTATGCACTCCAGCAGCACAAGGCAGCCTGTGTGAGCCCCTCCCGCTCAGCCCCACAGGAAGCAGCAGGGCCCAGCCCCTCAATGGACCCATTCAGACCCCCGCACTCTGGAGAGTACCTCTGCTTCCTGCCACCCTCCCACTCTGGCCAAACAGGCTCTACTCTCTCCTGCTGGGAGGGGGTTGCGGGCAGGTGGTTCCGTGGTTAGGGCCAACCAGCTACTTCAGTTCCTGCCTGGCCCAGAGTCCTGACGTTGGCCATGTCCTGGAGGGTCTACATATACCTTTAGTTCAAGGGTGGGTAGGGGCAGGGACGTGTGCCCCCTTCCCTGTGGGCACTGGGCAGGTAAATGTTTAGCAATGGGCTATTTGGGGGAGGCGGATCCCTGATTTGTACTATTTGCCTCTTTTCCTGGCATAAATATTCTCACTGTGGGCAGTACCACCTGACTCTCAAAATTCCTGAAAATTCAAGAGTGGGCTCCTGGCAGCTGCTGTGAGCCGCTCCAGCCGGTGCCGGGGTGGCTCCATCCTGCAGGGGCCATGTGCCCCCACCCCTTGTGCGACGGCCTCCCTCACTTCGCTATGTTTTGCTCTTAGGAATCAATGTCTTTGCAGATAAGGCACCCCTGTAGGTGGCCACCAGCTGCAGTTCCCTGGTCTGTGCCTTGCTGGCACCGAGCTGTGCGAGGCCTGTTGAGCCTGCTGGGCTGCCCCCGGGCAGACGGGCTGCAGTGCTGGCTTGAGTCCCTTAGCTCCCTAGACAGGGTGCTGATGTCACCAGCAGTGCCAGCAGAAGGAGATAACTAGAGGGGATTTAACTCAGCCCAGGGGACTCTTTCCTGGACATCCCTCCGGGCGTACGAGTCTCCAACTTCTCCCATGGCTGAAGCTACTTCCTGGGGCGGATGGCAGCTGGCTCAGGCTGGCCAGGGACCAGCACATGTGGGGCCAGGGCCAGATCACCCCTATCAAGGCTGTCAGCCTCTGCTCGCTGTGGGGGTTTGAGGGAAACCCGTCAGGGACGAGTCACCATTTTTAACCTGTGTTTGTCCGCCCTGCAGCCCTGGACATCTGCAGGCAAAGTCAAAGTTGTCTTTGGTTCTTATCACCACAAAAGGCATGGACCGGAAGTTGTGGCAGCAGGTGGGAAGTCAGGGAGGCTAATCTGGGGAGACTGCCTGGAGGAAGCAGCAACTCTAGAGGAGGAGTCCCGGTGTGGGACAGAACGGGACCCACGTAGGAATCACTGACCCCAGGCAAGCCCAGCCCTGGCCTTCTGCCTGGGGAGGCCCTCTTTGGCCTGCCCAGCAGCCCCTCAGCCCCTCCCGGGTCCTGTCTTCAGCCTCGGCTTGAGTGGTGGCCTGGGGAAGTTGAGGACTCAGCTGTTCTCATCCCTGATTCCTCGGCCACGGTGGAAACAATGGGGCCGGATCTGACTGCTCAGCGGGGAGTGTGACTGGCCCTCCAGCAGGAAGCAATAGCGGGGTCATGGAGGAAGTGTGGGTCCACTTTGGTCTGACACTGCACATGGTCTCCATCTGGCCTCAGAGCCTTTTGCTCCTTGGCAGACTCAGGCCAGTAAACTCCCGCCCCCACCCTCAATGGCAGCTGGAAGAATGGCCTGAGAGAGAAGCGAGAATAGATGGGCCACACTGACACCACCACCAGATCCCAGCTGTGGCCTCGGCCAACCCGTGGAGGTGGGGCATGGCACGGCGAGCGCAGCACAGGAGCCCACGGACATGTAGGAGAAGGAATCTGAGCAGGGATCAGTCTGGATTGGAGGTGGTTCTTTAGAAACTCCATTCCTCGGGGCTGTGACCACCAAGCCAGGTGATTAGGCCAGTGATGTTTTCCTTTGGAGCCGGTAGGGGAGCCAGACGTGGGAGAGAGACGCCGCTGGGGCCCAGGGGAGGTGAGTCAGAGCTGGCAGAAGCCTCTGGCTCCAGGAACCTCCAAGGAGGAGACCTGAGTTGCTGGGAATTTCTGGGTCTGGCCTCCTGCAAAGTCAAGGTCTGGGCTGGACACAAGGCGAGGCTGTGCCTTCTTCCGGTGCCAGGACCGAGAAAGAAGATGCTGGGATCTGGGCAGTGCTCAGAGGCAGCACCATATAGAACCATGAGGGCGCGCCAGCATGGACCCCTCCCTGCAACCCACCCGTCCCTCTCTGCGGCACCTGGCCTCCTCCGGGCAAGAGTCTGAGCCTTGACCACAGCGCCGTCTCTCATACAGCTTCCTTCTTCGGTGAGAACCACCTGGAGCTGCCAGTGGCCGCGGCTCTCAGCGACATAGACCTACAGCTGCAGTTCTCCACGTCCCAGCCCGACGCCCTCCTTCTCCTGGCAGCAGGCCCAGCTGACCACCTCCTGCTGCAGCTCTACTCTGGACGCCTGCAGGTCAGTGACGTCCCCCTGGGATCGGGGTAGGTTTCTTTCTCTAGCTTTGAGTGAACCGCAGCTGGCTGTGTGACCTTGTGTAGGTCACTTATATCTTGGGGGTCTCGAGTTCTCCACTGTGAGATGGGCAGCAGCATCCCAGACATGGTAAACCCTTCACGAACTGGCTCTGCCCGCCGGCTACTCCAGCCATGTTTCCTACCCACCACAAGCCCTCGCTGGCCCTTTGTGCTCTGACTGCACTGACTGCTTTCAGTTTCTGGCCATCTTACAGCCGCTTGTTGCCAGGCCTCTAGTCACCACACCACTTCCGCCAGGTGCACGCCTCACCCATTCCCTGCACCTGCCTAACTCCAGCCTCTCCTTGAAGTCTCAGTGTGAGCATCCCCTCCTCCTGGGCTAGGTCCCCTCCTCCTGGGCTAGGTCCCTTCCTCCTGAGCTAGGTCCCCTCCCGGGCCTCCACTACCCCCGTGCATCTCGGTGGCATGGCACCAATTTCCCATGACAGTAACAGCACCAGCACCGCCTCAGCTTCCTCATTTCCCCGTTTCATCCTTCAAGACACCACAAGCTTTGTTAGCAAGGAGTCTTGTGGCTCTTTCTTGAGTCTTCCCCCAAACCATGAAGAGTTTAAGAACCCAGGGTCTTAGTCCACATTTGGGGCAGGCTGGGTGCAGTGGCTCATACCTATAATCCCACCACTTTGGGAGGTCAAGGTGGGAAGATGCCTTGAGCCTAGGATTTCAAGACTGGCCTGAGCCACACAATGGGACCCCATCTCTGTTTTTTAAAAAATGAATTTGGGGCAGCCATCTCCTTCCACACCCCCGTGGGCAGAGGACGAGTGCTTGGTCAGTCTGCTGCTTGTCATTGCTTCTCACTGCCACAAAGTGTCACTGTTGAACGCCAGCGTGGTGCAGTCTGCCGCTGAGAGCTGTACGACGATGCCACACCCCTCCAGAGATGCTCCAAACCAGAACTCCAAAATTACACGTCTTAGTGCTCTGGTTCTGCACTTCCCATACTCTGCCACCTCTCATTCTACCAGGTGGGAGCACTGTACCAGAGCCATTTCTGGTGTCAGTCATGGGGATGGAACAACGTCCTTCATGTCTCCCCAAGACTTCCCTCTACCCCAGGTCACGGAGCTGTTTTTCAGAACACAGGGCATTTAAATTCTAATTTAAAAATTAGCCTATCCCTGAACAGGGAGCCTGGCTGCCTTCAGTGACCTCAAGAAACTTTGCCTTGTTGAGAGGGACTGATCAAGGGATTCCCGGTTACCCATTATTCCAGGGTTGAAATCCAGATTCCAAGACAATATTTCTGGCATCTCTCACTCAAGGAAAGAGGGGAAGAATTTAAAAATACAGGTTGGAATGCTAGGAGAGTATCTTGCTGTACGTCATTTCCTTGTGGGTGAGGACCACATCCAATTCACATCAGGACCCCCGGAGCCCATCCAGGCCTGACCCAGAGTTCCCTTTAGTGAGTGTCTGGAGGAGAAGTAAAGAGATGGCAGGAAGGCAAGAGGAGTGACACCAGAGGCCCTTGTCCTGGGTTTTCCGCTCTGGGGCCCCAACTGTGGGGAACCCACTCTGCTTTTATAAGGGAAATGATGGATTCAAAGTGCTGTCTCCCGTCTCCCATTCCCTGTCTCTCCTCAGGTCAGACTCGTCCTCGGCCAGGAGGAGCTGAGGCTGCAGACCCCTGCAGAGACGCTGCTGAGTGACTCCCTCCCCCACACTGCGGTGCTGACCGTCTCAGACGGCTGGGCCACGCTGTCGGTCGACGGGCTTCTAAACGCCTCCTCTGCAGTCCCGGAAGCCCCCCTAGAGGTCCCCTATGGGCTCTTCGTTGGGGGCACTGGGAGTCTTGGCCTGTCGTACCTGAGGGGAGCCAGCCGACCCCTGAGGGGGTGCCTCCATGCAGCCACCCTCAATGGCCGCAGCCTCCTCCGGCCTCTGACCCCCGACGTGCATGAGGGCTGTGCTGAAGAGTTTTCTGCTGGTGATGATGTGACCCTGGGCTTCTCCGGGCCCCACTCTCTGGCTGCCTTCCCTGCATGGAGCACTCAGGATGAAGGAACCCTGGAGTTCATACTCACCACACGGAGCCGGCAGGCTCCCTTGGCCTTCCAGGCAGGGGGCAGGCATGGGGACTTCATCTATGTGGACATATTTGAGGGCCACCTGCGGGCTGTGGTCGAGAAGGGCCAGGGTACCGTACTGCTCCACAACAGTGTACCTGTGGCCGATGGGCAGCCCCATGAGGTCAGCGTCCACATCAATGCTCAGCAGCTGGAAATCTCCGTGGACCAGTACCCCACGCGTACTTCGAACCGTGGGGTCCTCAGCTACCTGGAGCCACGCGGCAGTCTCCTCCTCGGGGGGCTGGATGCAGAGGCCTCTCGTCACCTCCAGGAACACCGCCTGGGCCTGACGCCAAGCGCCACCAATGCCTCCCTCCTGGGCTGCATGGAAGACCTCAGTGTCAATGGCCAGAGGTGGGGGCTGCGGGAAGCCGTGCTGACCCGTGACATGGCGGCCGGCTGCAGGCTGGAGGAGGAGGAGTATGAGGACGATGCCTACGGCCATTACGAAGCTTTCTCCACCCTGGCCCCCGAGGCTTGGCCGGCCATGGAGCTGCCTGAGCCATGTGTGCCTGAGCCTGGGCTGCCTCCTGTTTTTGCCAATTTCACTCAGCTGCTGACCGTCAGCCCGCTGGTAGTGGCCGAGGGCGGCACAGCCTGGCTTGAGTGGCGACACGTGCAGCCCACGCTGGACCTGATAGAGGCTGAGCTGCGCAAGTCTCAGGTGCTGCTCAGTGTGACCCGAGGGGCGCGTCACGGCGAGCTCGAGCTGGACATCCCGGGCGCTCAGGCACGAAAAACGTTCACCCTCCTGGACGTGGTGAACCGCAAGGCCCGCTTCATCCACGACGGCTCGGAGGACACCTCCGACCAGCTGGTGCTGGAGGTGTCAGTGACGGCTCGGGTGCCCATGCCCTCGTGCCTGCGGAGGGGCCAAACGTACCTCCTGCCCATCCAGGTCAACCCTGTCAACGACCCGCCCCGCATCATCTTCCCGCACGGCAGCCTCATGGTGATCCTGGAACACACGCAGAAGCCGCTGGGGCCCGAGGTGTTCCGGGCCTATGACCCGGACTCTGCCTGCGAGGGCCTCACCTTCCAGCTCCTTGGTGCCCCCTCGGGCCGCCCCGTGGAGCGCCGAGACCAGCCTGGGGAGCCGGCGACCGAGTTCTCCTGCCGCGAGTTGGAGGACGGGAACCTAGTGTATGTCCACCACGGTGGCCCAGCCCAGGACTTGACGTTCCGGGTCAGTGACGGACTGCAGGCCAGCCCCCCCGCCACACTGAAGGTGGTGGCCGTCCGACCGGCTATACAGGTCCGCCGCAGCACGGGGCTGCGCCTGGCCCAGGGCTCCGCCATGCCCATCTTGCCCGCCAACCTGTCAGTGGAGACCAACGCCGTGGGGCAGGATGTGAGCGTGCTGTTCCGCGTCCCCGGAGCCCTGCAATTCGGGGAGCTGCAGAAGCAGGGCGCAGGTGGGGTGGAGGGTGCCGAGTGGTGGGCCACGCAGGCTTTCCACCAGCGGGACGTGGAGCAGGGCCGCGTGAGGTACCTGAGCACCGACCCGCGGCACCGCGCTGAGGACACCGTGGAGAATCTGGCCCTGGAGGTGCAGGTGGGCCAGGAGATCCTGAGCAATCTCTCCTTCCCAGTGACCATCCAGAGAGCCACGGTGTGGATGCTGCGGCTGGAGCCACTGCACACTCAGAACACCCAGCAGGAGGCCCTCACCACGGCCCACCTGGAGGCCACCCTGGAGGAGGCAGGCCCAAGCCCCCCAACCTTCCACTACGAGGTAGTTCAGGCTCCCAGGAAAGGCAACCTTCAGCTACAGGGCACGAGGCTGTCAGACGGACAGGGCTTCACCCAGGACGACCTGCAGGCTGGCCGGGTGACCTATGCGGCCACGGCACGCGTCTCGGAGGCAGTCGAGGACACCTTCCGTTTCCGTGTCACAGCCCCACCATATTTCTCCCCTCTCTATACCTTCCCCATCCACATCGGCGGCGACCCGGACGCGCCCGTCCTCACCAACGTCCTCCTTGTTGTGCCTGAGGGTGGTGAGGGTGTCCTCTCTGCTGACCACCTCTTCGTCAAGAGTCTCAACAGTGCCAGCTACCTCTATGAGGTCATGGAGCGGCCCCGCCACGGGAGGTTGGCTTGGCGTGGGACACAGGACAAGACCACTATGGTGACATCCTTCACCAATGAAGATCTGTTGCGTGGCCGGCTGGTCTACCAGCATGATGACTCCGAGACCACAGAAGACGATATCCCATTTGTTGCTACCCGCCAGGGCGAGAGCAGTGGTGACATGGCCTGGGAGGAGGTGCGGGGTGTCTTCAGAGTGGCCATCCAGCCCGTGAATGACCACGCCCCTGTGCAGACCATCAGCCGCGTCTTCCATGTGGCCCGGGGTGGGCGGCGGCTGCTGACGACTGACGACGTGGCCTTCAGCGACGCTGACTCGGGCTTTGCTGACGCCCAGCTGGTGCTGACCCGCAAAGACCTCCTCTTTGGCAGTATCGTGGCCGTGGATGAGCCCACGCGGCCCATCTACCGCTTCACCCAGGAGGACCTCAGGAAGAGGCGAGTCCTGTTCGTGCACTCGGGGGCTGACCGAGGCTGGATCCAGCTGCAGGTGTCCGACGGGCAGCACCAGGCCACCGCGCTGCTGGAGGTGCAGGCCTCAGAGCCCTACCTCCGTGTGGCCAACGGCTCCAGCCTCGTGGTCCCTCAAGGAGGCCAGGGCACCATCGACACGGCCGTGCTCCACCTGGACACCAATCTCGACATCCGCAATGGGGATGAGGTCCACTACCACGTCACAGCCGGCCCTCGCTGGGGACAGCTGCTCCGGGCCGGTCAGCCAGCCACGGCCTTCTCCCAGCAGGACCTGCTGGATGGGGCCATTCTCTACAGCCACAATGGCAGCCTCAGCCCCCGAGACACCCTGGCCTTCTCCGTGGAAGCGGGGCCAGTGCACACAGATGCCACCCTACAAGTGACCATTGCCCTGGAGAGCCCACTGGCCCCACTGAAGCTGGTCCAGCACAGGAAGATCTACGTCTTCCAGGGAGAGGCAGCTGAGATCAGAAGGGACCAGCTGGAGGTGAGAAGCTGGGGGCGGTGAGCGGGGGTGTGGGCCAGATTGAGGCCTTCCTCCCAGCCTCAGTGCCGGGTACACGCATGACCTGGGCTGCGGCGGCTCCAGGTTGCATGTGTGCACGGGCCTCACATGTGCTCCCGTCTGTGTTGTGTTCCTAAGACTTTCTGGGGAGCTTGCTGTACCCCATCCTCCTGGGAGTTGTGTGTGCCTCCAGAGGTCGTGATGGCGTGGCTGAGCGTGCAGATTCCTGGGCCCCCCCCCAGCCCCACAGAATCTCTGAGGTGGAGCCCAAGAATCTGCACTGCAGTTTCCTGGGAAAGTATCAGGGTCCTGAGCTTTGGGGATTGCTGACCGTGGAGACAGGCCGCTGCCCCTCAGACCCTCATGTCCCCCGCTCTTTTCTCAGAGCCCAGACTGGCTCTGGGAGGGTGTATCAAGGGCTTCTGCCCACCCAGGAACCCCACAGAGCAGCCACGGGCCCTCCAGAGGGCTCACAACTTGCGCTGTGACCTCAGGCCGGTCCCTGCCCGCCCGCGGCCTCACTGTCCTACACTGTCATCTGGAGCTTGGGGCGGACGGCAGCCAGCAGATCTGGCATCAGGATGGGCTCGTGGGATGAGGCAGCGTTTGGGCCGAGCTCTGAAGAGCACAGGCCGTCTGAGCAGAGAATGGGAAGTGGTATTCCAGGCAGAAGGAACATTCCGGGCAAAGGCACAGAGTAGGAACGTGTTTGGGGTAGTTCGGCCTCTTGTGGCTGACCCATCAGGTGAGGGAGCCTGTGTGGCCCTGTGCCTCCCGGAGGGGTGGGGGTGGGGGGCGGGACGTCGTCCGATGGTCCTGGGGGGTAATAGCGAGTGCTGGGGAGGATGCTGCCTGCAAACCAGCCGCAGGCCTGAACAGAGCCTCAGCATGTGTACATGTGTGACCGTGTCAGCGTATGATGGACTCACATGTCTATGTCCCTGGGGACATGTGATTATGCACCTCTCCGAAAGAGTGCATCTCAAGCTGTGCAACCGATCCCTGTAACTGGGTGCGGGGTGGGTATTAACATGTGACCAGCAGCCAGGGGCAACCCAGTGAAACCCCATCTCTACAGAAAAATTTAAAATTCAACCGGGCATGGTGGCTCGTGCCTGTGGCCCCAGCTGAGGTGGGAGGATCCCGTGAGCCTGGGAGGTTGAGGCTGCAAGGAGCCATGATCGCACCACTGCACTCCCGCCTGGCTGACAGTGAGACCCTGTCTCAAACAGCAAAAAACGTGACGAGCGGCATGTCTGGCTGCTGTGTGTGTGAACTCGCATGTGTGTTTGGGTGTCTAAATGAGCAACGGTATCTGGGGGAAGCAGGGGGGCAAGATCAAGCCTGTTTTGGCTGCTTAGGGCCACAGTGGCCCGCTCTGTGACCCTCTCTGGGGCCCCCTGTGAGTCCTCATGACCTCTGTCAACCAGGCAGCCCAGGAGGCAGTGCCGCCCGCAGACATCACATTCTCAGTGAAGAGCCCACCGAGTGCCGGCTACCTGGTGATGGTGTCGCACGGCGCCTTGGCAGATGAGCCACCCAGCCTGGACCCCGTGCAGAGCTTCTCCCAGGAGGCGGTGGACGCGGGCAGGGTCCTGTACCTGCACTCCCGCCCTGAGGCCTGGAGCGACGCCTTCTCGCTGGACGTGGCCTCGGGCCTGGGCGCCCCCCTTGAGGGTGTCCGTGTGGAGCTGCAGGTGCTGCCCGCTGCCATCCCACTGGAGGCGCAAAACTTCAGCGTCCCCGAGGGCGGCAGCCGCACGCTGACCCCTGCGCTGCTCCGCGTCACCGGGCCCTACTTCCCCACTCTGCCTGGTCTTAGCCTGCAGGTGCTGGAGCCGCCCCAGCACGGGGCCCTGCAGAAGGAGGACGGACCTCAAGCCGGGACCCTCCGCGCCTTCTCCTGGAGAGAGGTACGGCTGTGACAGGCCCGGGGCTGCAGCCAGCTCCGGGCGCCGGTGAAGGGAGCCCCGGGACCCCCATCTGGGGTTTGCGCAGAGGAGTCGGGAGCCGCATGTCGGAAGCACCTCTGCTTTCCGCACCGCGTCTGCTTTCTTCCGCACAACTCCTCCGGGAGCTGGAGCCCGTTCTCCCCATTTCCACAGTGGAAACGGGGGCCCTGAAAGAGTCAGTCTCCTGCCCCCAAAGGCAGGACACGGAGGTGCCGCTGGGGCCTGACCGCCAGCCCTGGGCCTGCCCCTAGGTGGAAGAGCAGCTCGTCCGCTACGTGCACGACGGGAGCGAGACACTGACGGACAGTTTCGTCCTGATGGCGAACGCCTCCGAGATGGACCGCCAGAGCCATCCTGTGGCCTTCACTGTCACCATCCGGCCTGTCAACGACCAACCCCCCGTCCTCACCACAAACACTGGCCTGCAGGTGAGAGCATCCCTGGGACCACCCCCATGGCTGCTTCGAGAAAGAGGCCAGCGTCGCCTCCCTCCCGGCGCAGAGCTCCCCTTCTCTGAGCCTCAGTTTCCTCCTCTGCGAACGGGGCGCTGCCACGTGCCTCACGCAGTGGCTGGAAGGAGCGATGTGAGACGGCGCCGAAACGGAACGGGGCGGGAGGTTCTGCTGCTGGGCGCTCGCGGGCACGGCGGGCGGACTCCTGGGCACGGAACAGGGCGGGAGGTTCTGCTGCTGGGCGCTCGCGGGCACGGCGGGCGGACTCCTGAGCAGCCCCGCGCGGCTCTGCGGCTGCCTCTCCTGCGGCTCAGGACCAGACACCTGCCAGAATCACTGACAAGCCCTTAAGGGCAGGCGCCAGGGCGGAGCCGTTAAGCTTCCCACCTTCACCCTGGCAAGTGAAGGCACGGCCTGGCTGCCCAAACTCCTGCCCTTGTGCCCCGGCAGAGCAGGGCCCCCATTCGGCAGGGGTGGAAGTGGAGGCCCGGACATGGGCTGGAACCTGTTATGGCTGCACAGGTAGCTCTGCTGGAACGGGAGGGGCCTGCGTTGACTAAGACCACGTGGCGGGGCTCTGAACGCCGGCTTCTGGGGGGCAGCCTCCCCGGCCGGGAGCCACTGAAGGTTCCGCCCAGGGCCGACTCGGGCTGTCTCTGATGTGGGGCACTGGGGGGCTTTGGTGGTCTAGGATGTGCCCGTAGAGGGAGGCCTGGTGGCGGGGAGGCCGCTGAGCAGTGAGTGGGACCCAGCGCTCAGGAACCACGGGCCGGGACGGCCGTGTGGCAGCGCGGCCACCAGGTGGGGCCATCCACCCGTGTTTGCTCCAGGAGCCCAGCGCTGGGGCCCTGCCCCCCACATTAAGGCCCCTCCTGCCAGGGCTGGGCCTGAGGGCTCCCTGGGGCCAGGGGAGAGGGCCCAGGACTGCCAAAGGGCTCCATTTTCCGGGCATGTGAGCCCCATGCCAGCTCTGCCCACAAATAATGGGCCCAGCAAGACCAGCCCTCAGGAGCTCAGGAACCGGCGCCGGCTCTGCTTGCACGTGGGAGGCCTGAAGCGGGGTCCCCTTCGCCCAGCATGAGCAGGGCCCAGAACTGCTCTGGAAGCACCTGGCCCGTCCCAGCGCTGCTTCTGGGCCGAGGACACTGCCAGCCATCGGCCCCCACTCTCCGCGCGTCCCACCCCTCCCTCAGCTGGAAGGAGGGCCCATTTCCAAAATCACTGTTCCCACCATGCCCAGCCCCTGCCAGACACACATGGAGGGCCTCAAAGGAGACCCCGGCGCCATCAGCGAGGCAAATTAGGGGGCACTGTTGGTCAGGGTCGGGGGTTTCTGGGGGTGAGAACTTGGTGAGGGTGAGAGCTGGGGCCTTCCTGGGCAGGGGACACAAGCTGGCCTTGAGGGACACACGGACTAGGCTGGATGCAGAGCAGGGAGGCTGGGCCTGGAGGGTGGTCTTCCCTTGGGGCCTTCCCTGGGGTGACAGGGAAGGTGAATTCGGGGAGGGCCCTTTGTGCAGGGGAGCCGGAGCGGTGCCAGCCTCAGGCTGGGGATGAGGGGGTGGGTGAGCGTGGCAGGGCAGAACCGTCACAGGCCCGTGTCCCCAGATGTGGGAGGGGGCCACGGCGCCCATCCCTGCGGAGGCTCTGAGGAGCACAGACGGCGACTCCGGGCCTGAGGACCTGGTCTACACCATCGAGCAGCCCAGCAACGGGCAGGTGGCGCTGCGGGCGGCGCCGGGCACCGAGGTGCGCAGCTTCACACAGGCCCAGCTGGACGGCGGGCTCGTGCTGTTCTCACACAGAGGTGGGTGCTGAGGGCGGGCCCCGGGTTCCTGCTGCCCACGGGGGAGCCCCAGGGTGGGGAGCCAGCTCGGGCCAGCGGACCCAATGCCCCCGTCCCCAGGAGCCCTGGACGGAGGCTTCCGCTTCGGCCTCTCTGACGGCGAGCACGCTTCCTCCGGACACTTCTTCCGAGTGACAGCCCAGAAGCAGGTGCTCCTCTCGCTGGAGGGCAGCCGGACCCTCACCGTCTGCCCAGGTGCGTGTGCTGACCCTGGGTTTCCTGGCTGCTGGGAGCCCGGGAGGAGCTGAAGGTCGCATGCCAGGGTGACGCTGCCTCTCTGCAGCCACAGGCCTGGGTCTGGGTCCCAAAGGCTGATGGTCTCTTCTGCCTCCGGCAGGGTCCGTGCAGCCACTCAGCAGCCAGAGCCTCAGAGCCAGCTCCAGCGCCGGGACCGAGCCCCAGCTCCTGCTCTACCGTGTGCTGCGGGGCCCCCAGCTGGGCCGGCTGTTCCACGCCCAGCAGGACAGCGTGGGAGAGGCCCTGGTGAACTTCACTCAGGCAGAGGTAAGGGCCCCACTCTGCAGCCACCACTCAGACGCCTCCAGCCTCAGGTGGCCGCTGTGCCATGGACATCATGTGGACACCAGCTCCAGCATCGCTGGCAGCAGACACTCTCGGGTCTGTCACGGTCCAGGCCCTGGTGCCCTGCCCTCCAGGAGCTGCCAGCCTGGCAGGGCAAGTTCATATTCCCAGAAGGAGGGAGAAGGATGCGGGAGGTTGGGGCAGGGCCCTAGAGCAGGGCTGGGGTCTTGGGTGTGGCTTCCAGAAGGAAGCTACAGCCAGACCCGAGGGGCTGGAGAAGGGGCACCATGTGGAGGGACTAGTGGCACCCTAGTAGCTGGTGAGAGGCAGTGCTTGGTCCAGAGGGATGGAGTTGGAGGTGAAGCAGCTGCTGGGCCTGTGGGCAGAGGTGTGAGCCTGGGGCTTAGATTCAGGTGTCAGCCAGAGGCAGAGTGGATCCTAGGAGCAGATGAGCTGACCAAAGGCAGCTGAGGCTGGGCACAGTGGCTCACACCTGTAATCCCAACACTTTGGGAGGCTGAGGTGGGTGGATCACCTGAGGTTGGGAGTTTGAAATCAGCCTGACCAACATGGAGAAACCCCATCTCTACCAGAAATACAAAAATTAGCTGCGTGTGGTGGTGCATGCCTATAATCCCAGCTACTCGGCAGGCTGAGGCAGGAGAATCGCTTAAACCTGGGAGGCAGACACTGCAGTGAGTCAAGACCATGCCATTGCCCTCCAGCCTGGGCAACGAGAGCAAAACTCCATCTCAAAGAAAAAAAAAAAAGGCAGCTGAGTAGGTCAAAAGGGTGAAGCTGCCATTCATCTGTCCTGGTAGCTTCAGAAACTACCAGGAAGAATTACAACTCTCAGCCATGGGTAGCAGCAGACCGTGGCAACTGTGCTATGGGGTGAACACCTCTTCCCAAAGGCAGAACAGGAGTTGCTGCATAGCAGGGCAGAGCAGGGCGGACTCTTCCATGGGCCGCCCTGGGCAGGCAGCGCACCTGATGCTCCCGCCAGGAGGCTGCGTGGGCATCTGGACCCAGCATGTGATGCCAATGAGTTCTGGGTAGAGAGAGGTCTTGTGGGGTGCAGAGCTGACTCTGTCACTCAGAAGCCACGGCACCCAGGACTGCCCCAAGTACCTCCACAGGCGTTCCCCCACCAGTCCTTGAAAATGGCAGAGCCCTCCGCCCCCAGCCCCCTTTCCAAGCTCCCTTGCTTGGGCGAGGACCTCCTGAGCCTGACAGTCTCCCTCCTGAGAGGTGCGGATGGTGTTCAGCAAGTGGAAGGGCTAGGTCCCCACCCAGCAAGTGGCTCAGATGGGGAGCCTTTGGGCATCTGGAAGGAGTTGGTCTTCACAGCATGGAAGAAGGTTTCTTGGGCCTCTGACATCAACACCTCCCAGGCCTGGGATCTGTGTTTTCCTGGAGCCCCACTCCTGCTATGACCCCCTCCCCACAATTAGATATTCAGCAGGCTGGTGGCAACAGCAGCTGTGTACCCTCAGTTGCCGGGAGCCTTTGTCAAGAATGCCCAGGAAGGGAGAGGGCACAGGACCAGGCCATCAGCGACCCTGTCACACTCTACAGCCCCACGTGACTCAGAGCTGCCCCGCGCCCCAGCAATATGAAGGACTAGACTGAATGGCCACCAGGGGGCCAGGCTGGCAGTGCCACCCAGGAAAGCCGGGAAGAGGCTGCATGGGCTACCTGGCCCATCTGGGGAGGAAGGCAGGACTGGGTATTGTCTTGACAGCAGCCCTGTCCCACAACACTGAATGGGCAGGGAAGGGGTCAGGTGTCCCCATTTTTCAGATACAGAAATGGAGGCTCGTGGAGGGCAGGTAACGTTACTCAGAGCACATGGTGAGTAACAGGCAAAACTTCTGCCTGCAAGTCTAGGATTTCCTTCGCCAGAGGACACTGCTCACTCCCGGAGCTCAGGACCCTGTGTTGTGTCTCACTCCCACCCACAGAACTCCTGTATCCAGGCATCGGCTCCCACTCCCACTCCCGGGGGGCTCCATTTCCTTCCTGCCCACCATTCAGCCCGGGCCAAGGTTGCCACTGGCAGCTCTTTAGTCCTTCTGGGCCAGATCTGGCCCACAGATGTGTTTATTTGGCCTGCAAACAGCTCATACTTTAAAGTTAATTGTCAACATACAACCTTTGGGAAATTAAACAAAACACCTGATTCCCATTTTCTTTTTTTTTTTTTTTTCTTTTTTGAGACGGAGTCTCGCACTGTCTCCCAGGCTGGAGTGCAGTGGCACCATCTCAGCTCACTGCAACCTCCGCCTCCCAAGTTCAAGTGATTCTCCTGCCTCAGCCTCCTGAGTGGCTGGGATTACAGGCGTGTACGCCCAGTTAATTTTTGTATTTTTGGTAGAGACGGGGTTTCACCATGTTGGTCAGGCTGGTCTCGAACTCCTGACTTCGTGATCCACCCACCTTGGCCTCCCAAGGTGCTGGGATTACAGGTATGAGCCACAGTGCCAGGCTTCCCATTTTCTTAAAAGGCCTGTGTTTCCTCTTACAGCGAAAGCAGAGGAGCAGCCGCTTCCTTTAGAACAGGTACTAGGCCCCCTGTAGACAGCTCAGCTCTCCTTCAGACTAGGCTCAGCTGCCCTTTCACCTGGGCTCCGCTCCCCTTACCAGGCGTCCCCAAACTTTTTACACAGGGGGCCAGTTCACTGTCCCTCAGACCGTTGGAGGGCCGCCACATACTGTGCTCCTCTCACTGACCACCAATGAAAGAGGTGCCCCTTCCTGAAGTGCGGCGGGGGGCCGGATAAATGGCCTCAGGGGGCTGCATGCGGCCCGCGAGCCGTAGTTTGGGGACGCCTGCCTTAGACCAAGCCCTGCTCCCCCTTAGACAAGGCCCTGCTCCCGCTTAGCCAGGGTCCTGCCCCTCACTTAGATGGGGCCCTGCCCCACCTCAGACCAGGCCCTGCCCACTCCTCAGACTGGGCCCTGCCTCGCCTTAGCACCGGCCCTGCCCCACTTTAGACGGGGCCCTGTCCCCGCTTAGCCAGACCCTGCTCCCCCTTAGTGTGGGCCCTGCCCCCTACTTAGTCCAGGCTCTGCTCCTCTGAGTCCAGGCCCTGCTCCCCAAGTCCGGGCCCTGCTCCCCCTGAGTCCGGGCTCTGCTCCCCAAGTCTGGGCCCTGCTCCCCCTTAGTCTGGGTTCTGCTCCCCGAATCCGAGCCCTGCTCCTAGAGTCTTCACAGGTTAAGACCCTGTTCAGCTTCCATGTTACTATCGCACAAGTCCTGTTTTTCTTTCAGAAGAAAAATATTACCCAGTGTTTCCTAAAAGGAGAAAATAAGGCCCGGCGTGATGGCTCATGCCTTTAATCCTGGCACATTGGGAGGCTAAGGCAGGTAGATCATGAGGTCAGGAGATCGAGACCATCCTGGGCAACATGGTGAAACCCCGTCTCTACTAAAATGCAAAAAATTAGCCAGGCGTGGTGGCACGTGCCTGTAGTCCCAGCTACTTGGGAGGCTGAGGCAGGAGAATCGCTTGAACCTGGGAGGTGGAGGTTGTAGTGAGCCAAGATGGCACCACTGAACTCCAGCCTGGGTGACAGAGTGAGACTCCATCTCAAAAAAAAAAGCGGTGTGGGGCGGGGGGGGTCGGGGGACAAAAGATAGGCCAAAAGAACACATTTTGATTGGAGGGGGAGGAAACCCGTTTTTTTTTGGAGTGAAGAATATTCCTTGGTGTTGAACTCCAGGCAGCCCCATGGAACAGCAGGTGTGGCTGGAGCGGAGGTGAGGCGGGAGTTGAGGTCGCAGGGGTGATGTGGTCACAGCCGGGCCTTAGTGGTCAGATGGGGAGACACTGCACTATGTGAGCCACAGAGCCACGTAATCGTATCCTTCAAAAGGCTCACTCTGGCTGCTGGGTTAAGAACAAAACGTAGTGGGAGGGGGATTGCAGCTGGGACACGCGAAGCTGTTACCATTAATCCAGGTGAGCGATGAAGTGGTTCGAGGGGTGGCAAGCAGGCGAGGGCGGCTCCAAGGATTTGACCTGAGCCACTGAAAACGGAGCTGTGGTCTCTGAAACGGGACGACTGTAGGGCGTGGGGCCCATCGGGAGTGCAGCCGGGGCACGCTGAGTTTGAGATGTCCACTAGATAGCCACAGAGGCGCCTGGAAACGTGAGTCTGGGGCTCAGGGGAGAGCAGGCTAGGCCGGAGCTCCAAATAAGGGGGTCTTCAGCACAGCTGGCATTTGAGGCCAGGAGACTGAACAAGGACCCATGGAGAGTGTCTGCAGACAGAAAGGAACCTGCAGACCCAGCCATAAGATGTTGGCGAGAGGAGGAGGAACGGCCAGGAGAGTCTGTGAGGCAGGAGGAAGCCCAGAGTGGCGTTTCCTGGAGCCCGTGGCGCTCCTGGAGGAAGGGACTTAGTGGCACCCGTGCCGCTGAGGAGGTAAGAGGAGGCTGAGAGCCGACCGCGGGGTCCAACAGCCCGGAGGCTGCTGGTGCCCTTGACAAAAGGAGATGAGGCGATGGGGGAGCAGGGAGAGACCCGAGGATACCTGGGGGAGAGCGTGGACTCTGCTTTTTGGAGTTTTGCTGCAAAGGGAAGCGAAGGGGCAGGGGTGCTGTGGGTGGAAAATGTGAAATCAAAGAATATTTTTTTCTGGCCAGGTGTACTGGCTCCTGCCTGTAATCCCAGCACTTTGGGAGGCCGAGGCAAGCGGATCGCTTGAGCCCAGGAGGTCAAGACCAGCCTGGGCAACATAGTGAGACCCCGTCTCAACAAATAATAAAAAAAATGAGGTGTGCGTGGTGGCAAGTGCCTGTACCTTCCCCACTACTCGGGAAGCTGAGGTGGGAGGATTGCTTGAGCCTGGAGGTTGAGGCTGCCGTGTGCCATGATCACACCACTGCAGTCCAGTCTGGGCAACAGAGCAAGACCCTGTCTCCGAAATGAATAAATAAATGAATGGAATAAATAGCTTTCATGTAAGTAAGACAAAAGAATAGCAGTTGCATAATGAGGGAATGATGCATCTGGGGGAAAGCCGGCGGGAAAGCCAGCAGACAGGAGAAGTGGTATCTTCAGTAGGCGAGAGGGGTTAGGATCCAGTGCACAAGAGGAAGGACTCGCTTTAGAGAGCAGCACAGACGGGCCATGGCATTCCCCAGAGGTCACAGAAATTAGGCAGTTTCCCCAGGGTGGCGGAGCTGGCATCTGAGCCCAGGTACCAGCTCTAGAGCCCAGCTCTGCACTGCCTTGCCTGATGAGATCCACTGTGAGGGAGAGAGCGGGTCACACGCACAGACCTGGGCATAGCCAGGAGAGCCCAGAGTAGGGCCTGAGGAGACAGGAGTGCTCAGATCTGGACGACGCGGGCTGGACCTGCCTCTCACCCCACAGTGGTGTCGCCCCCTAGGTTTACGCTGGGAATATTCTGTATGAGCACGAGATGCCCCCTGAGCCCTTCTGGGAGGCCCACGATGCCCTAGAGCTCCAGCTGTCCTCACCACCTGCCCGGGACGTGGCTGCCACCCTCACTGTGGCTGTGTCGTTTGAGGCTGCCTGTCCCCAGCGCCCCAGCCGCCTCTGGAAGAACAAAGGTGAACAGCAGGAGGAGATGGCAAGATTGTGGGGTTGTGGGGGGGGGGGACAATGGGAGAGGCCCAGAGAGGAGGGGACACAAGGCCAGGGTCAGCAGCTCCTGTCTCAACCCCCAGGACCAGGGAAGTCACAGGGATGGTGAGTGGGTAAGCTCTGACATCAGAGCAGGGACATAGTCCTCGTTCTCCTGGGGACCCTGAGCCCCGCCCTGGAGGACTTGGCTTGAGGGTTGGCAGGAGGCACACCCTTGCCCTGGGCCACCCCGGCTGAGGGTCCATAGCTCTTCCCTCAGTGGGCTGGACCCTCATAGCCTGTGTCCCACCCCCAGGTCTCTGGGTCCCCGAGGGCCAGCGAGCCAAGATCACCGTGGCTGCCCTGGATGCCTCCAACCTCTTGGCCAGCGTCCCATCAGGCCAGCGCTCAGAGCATGATGTGCTCTTCCAGGTCACGCGCTTCCCCACCCGGGGCCAGCTGCTGGTGTCCGAGGAGCCCCTCCACGCCGGGCAGCCCCACTTCCTGCAGTCCCAGCTGGCTGCAGGGCAGCTGGTGTATGCTCACGGCGGTGGGGGCACCCAGCAGGATGGCTTCCGCTTTCGTGCCCACCTCCAGGGGCCATCAGGGGCCTCCGTGGCGGGACCTCAAACCCCAGAGGCCTTTGCCATCACCGTGCGGGATGTAAACGAGCGGCCCCCTCTGCCACAGGCCTCTGTCCCACTCCGGCTCACCCGAGGCTCTCGAGCCTCCATCTCCCGGGCCCAGCTGAGCGTGGTGGACCCAGACTCAGCTCCTGGGGAGATTGAGTATGAGGTGCAGCGGGCACCCCACAATGGCTTCCTGAGCCTGGCGGGTGGCGGCTCCGGGCCCGTGATCCGCTTCACGCAAGCTGACGTGGATTCGGGGCGGCTGGCCTTCGTGGCCAACGGGAGCAGCGTGGCAGGCATATTCCAGCTGAGCATGTCTGATGGGGCCAGCCCACCCCTGCCCATGTCCCTGGCCGTGGACATCCTACCGTCTGCCATCGAAGTGCAGCTGCGGGCACCCCTGGAGGTGCCCCAAGCTTTGGGGCGCTCCTCACTGAGCCGGCAGCAGCTCCGGGTGGTTTCAGATCGGGAGGAGCCGGAGGCAGCATACCGCCTCATCCAGGGACCCCAGTACGGGCATCTCTTGGTGGGCGGGCGGCCCTCCTCGACCTTCAGCCAGCTCCAGATAGACCAGGGCGAGGTGGTGTTTGCCTTCACTAACTTCTCCTCCTCTCATGACCACTTCAGAGTCCTGGCACTGGCTAGGGGTGTCAACGCATCCGCCGTAGTGAACGTCACGGTGACAGCTCTGCTGCATGTGTGGACAGGCGGGCCATGGCCCCAGGGTGCCACCCTGCGCCTGGACCCCACCATCCTAGATGCTGGCGAGCTGGCCAACCGCACGGGCAGTGTGCCCCGCTTTCGCCTCCTAGCAGGACCCCGCCATGGCCGCGTGGTCCGCGTGCCCCGATCCAGAACAGAGCCTGGGGACAGCCAGCTGGTGGAGCAGTTCACTCAGCAGGACCTTGAGGATGGGAGGCTGGGGCTGGAGGTGGGCAGGCCAGAGGGGAGGGCCCCTGGCCCCACAGGCGACAGCCTCACTCTGGAGCTGTGGGCTCAGGGCGTCCCCCCTGCTGTGGCCTCCCTGGACTTTGCCACTGAGCCGTACAACGCTGCCCGACCCTACAGCGTGGCCCTGCTCAGTGTCCCCAAGGCTGCCCGGACAGAAGCAGGGAAGCCAGAGAGCGGCACCCCCACAGGCGAGCCAGGCCCCATGGCATCCAGCCCTGTGCCCACTGTGGCCAAGGGAGGCTTCCTGGCCTTCCTCGAGGCCAACATGTTCAGTGTTATCATCCCCGTGTGCCTGGTCCTCCTGCTCCTGGCGCTCATCCTGCCCCTGCTCTTCTACCTCCGAAAACGCAACAAGACAGGCAAGCACAACGTCCAGGTCCTGACTGCCAAGCCCCGCAACGGCCTGGCCGGTGACGCTGAGACCTTTCGCAAGGTGGAGCCAGGCCAGGCCATTCCGCTTACAGCTGTGCCTGGCCAGGGGCCCCCGCCAGGAGGCCAGCCTGACCCAGAGCTGCTGCAATTCTGCCGGACACCCAACCCTGCCCTTAAGAATGGCCAGTACTGGGTGTGACGCCTGGCCTGGGTCCAGGTGCTGATCGGGCCAGGGAGAGGCTTGTCCATGTCCCGGGCCCCGTTGCTTCCAGGCCCGGGTGCTGTCTGAGTATCCCCAGAGCAAGAGAGACCTGGAGACACCAGGGGTGGAGGGTCCTGGGAGATAGTCCCAGGGGTCCTGGACAGAGTGGAGTGGAGTCAAGAGCTGGAGCCTCCCTCGGCTCACTCCGAGCCTGGAGAACTGCAGGGGCCGAGGCAGGGTGCAGGCTGGAGTTCAGTCCTGCTGTCAAAACCAGGGTAACCTCCTACGTGGGTCATGACTCTGGATCCTGGGTCTGTGACCTTGGGTAAGTCACGCCTGACCCAGGCTTCGAAGAGGGCAAGGAGAAGAAAGTACCCTGGGGAAGGAAGGGGCAGAGGACAGATTCCTGGCTTTTCCACTCCAACCCAGGCCACCCTTTGTCTCCAGAGTTGAGAGAAAAACTTTCCCCTCTGCTCTTTTAGGGAGATGGGATTCCCTGGAGCAGAGAGCAGGAGGAGAGAGCGCCTCCAGGCTAGAAGGCGTGAACCAACAGAATAATATATTCAGGGTGCAGGGCGGGCAGTTTGCTCTGGGGATGGGTTTATGTAAAGGAAGCTATTTACCATGGCGCCGAGCTAGCCAGGACTGATGGAGCCCCTAGGAGGTGTGGGATGGAGGAGAGTCTGCAGCCAGTTCATGCCCAGGGCCCCATCTTGATGGGCCGAGGGCTAAGCATGCACATGTCAGCAGCTTGCGAGCAGGCCAGGCTGGGGCTCTCAGAGGGCCTCAGGCCGAGGCCAGTGCAGTGCCAGTGGCCCCCGGAGGACTAGCGGGCAGGCAGCTGGAGGCACGTGACTCCCTGGAGCCTGGATAAACGGTGCTTTGGAGGCTCTGGACAGCTGTGTGGTGTTTGTGTCTTAACTGTGCACTGGGCCCCTGTCCACGTCGGCCTGCGTACAGAGGGCCCCTGGGCTTGGCCCTCTGGCCTGGTCTCAGCCAGGGGGAGGGACAGGGCCAGGCAGGCCTCTGAACTTCCACCTCCTGGGGCCTCCCAGACCTCCTGTGCCCCCACCTGTGTGGGCAGGGGGGCCAGTCTTCGGGGGATGGGTGCAAAGCCCTCCAGTTGAGTAGAGAAAAGCCAGGTCCTCTACCAAGAGCTTCAAAACAAAAATAAAAATAAATGCTCCCCACCCTAGATTTCTTAGCCTGAGTTTTGGCCTCCACACCCCTGTCCCTCTCCGGCCACCTCTCGAGGGGTTGGAGAAGCAAAGAGAAGGGAGCAGGGGGCCTGGACTTGGGTCCCAAGGCTGGGACGTGGTACCGAGGGGGAGGGGCGGGGAGAGGCCACCACAGGTGCCTCCTGGAGACTTTTACAAGGGTGCCTTCTGCTGGCCTCCACCCTCCCAGCAGGAGGACCAAGAGCGCCGCTTCTCCAAAGCCAGAGGAAGCAGCAACGATTCCGAAAAGCCGGGCATCCCTCGCGTGGCCCGAGAGGCCGGCACTGGGTTGCAGAGGGGCCCTGAGGCCCCACCTCTCCAGAAGGCGCGCTCTGACTTCCTGAGTCATCGCTCTCTAGACCTCTCCCTCCTGAGGGTGTCGCAGGGTTGGGGGCAATGGAGACAGACTCTGGGTCTCAGGGGATAGGCCTGGCCCTGAGGGTAGACAGATCGAGGAGGGGAACGTGAGAGGCCTCTGAGCACCGGCGCCTGAGCACAGCCAGGGTCAGCAGGTGGAGAGCCCCGGCCGGCCTCTGGCAGCTGACCTGCATCTGGGGACCAGAGTCATCTCTTTCCTGCACCCCAACATCTGAGCATTTGAACCAGGAGCGAGAGCAAGAGAGAAGGCCGTCTCCTCCCCGCCCCGCCGCTGCACCGCCCCTCCTATGACACGTTCCCTGTCGCCCCTCCTATGACACGTTCCCTGTCGCGGGGCCGGCCTCACCTCCTAGCTCTTCCTCCACTCTCAGAGGCTTCGGGTGGGAGCCGGGAACATCCTGCTGTGAGGCCCCCAGAGGACCCAGGGGAAACTAAGAGTCAAGGAGGGGAAGAGGGCTGTCACACAGCAAGGCGCTTCCTGCCACAGTGAAAAGCAGGGCTCCCCAGGGAGGGTGGCCAGGGCCCCAGAGATCCCTCGTAGGCTCAGCTCACCGTGCTCAGGGCTCGGCGTGAGCTCCCTCAGTTCCTTCTACAAGCCTGGTCTCTCCAGCACCCCAGGCCAGCTGCAGGCAGGGGCTGGCCAAGGGTGTCTCCACACCGCACCCCATGCTCTGCCCTCCCGTCCCAGCAGGGAGCTCGGGCTGCAGCATCAGGGCCATGATATCTGGAGCAAGTCTCGACCCAGGGCGACCAGTTTCCCTGGAAGTGTAAACTGAGAAGGGGGTGACAGATCCAGCAGGCAGGATCTGGTCTGGTCTCCAATTTCCCCCAGAGGACTGAGGACACATTCTGTTCACAGATCCCGGCCTGGCCTGCCCTGCCCCCAGGGAGCTGGCACCAGCTGACACAGTTCTGGCTCCTCTGAGCTCGAGTGGGACAGCGGACTGGCACCCGGGGCGCTGTGCCAGCAGCTCTGCTAGGACCTGGGAGAGGGTCTTTCACTGGCACAGCAGAGCTGAGAACCCAACATAAACCTGGGGCCTTGTTTTCTGTAAATCCCTTGCCTCAGAGCTGAAGGGGCTGCTCTCCACGTTACAAAGTAACTCACCATCCCCCTCCTTCAAGGAGCCATTTCCTCCCAAGCACCGGAGGTAACAGCCAACTTGCGAGCACGTGTTTCGTGTTTCGTTTGGGAGCTCCTGACCCTCTCCACACGAACACACATACACAAATGCATAATGTGCATTAGTGCACGCCACTGGACGTGAGCACAGACCATGCATGACCTTCAGACACACAACACAGAGATAAATACCTACACCCACATATGCAGGCCACACACAAATCTCAGAATACCTGCTCCTCACCTGGGACCCCTCCCACCCGCCCCCGGGGTCCCAGCTGGCCTAGTGGAGCAAAGGAGTCAGGATTTTCCGCCCATTAAGGGACCCAAGCTGACATCAGCAAAATTGCAAAGTGAGCCCATGGGTTGGGGAAGGGGACAAGGTAGGGGTCGCCAGAGGGGCCCAGATCCCCAGAGCCCCAGCTTGGAAACCCCGCCCTCCTCCCTAAGTGGCTTAGTCTCTCAAGCACTAGAAAAGGGGCTCCCTCTGAGAGCCTTCTCCGCATCCTAGAAACCAGCCCTTTAAGCGGGTTCGCTCTGGCAGCCAGGGAGCCCACTGAACTGGCACACTCATCCCCCAATAGGAAGCCAGAGAAGTGCTTCCGCCACCCCACACTGACCTCCCCTGGCCAATGGGAACTGCCAGGGCTGCTGGCATCTTCCTCCAGGTCCTGAAGTTTCCAGATCTTAAAGGGATGGAGGTTCGACCCGGGCAGAACTCCAGATACCTCTGGCCGGATCTCCCATTCCTGGCCATAACATGTGGGGGACCCCTGGCAAGTAGGTAGAACCAAGACAGAGGACCAGACCCACGGAGCTCCTCTGCACAGCTCCATTCCGACTCTACGGCCTCTCACAGGTAACCCCGTCCCTGTGGAGGAACCGCTAAGATTGGTCAGGCAACAGCAAGGGTATTTTGTGCCAAAACTGCAATGGAAGTTGGATAGGAATCCACCCAGCCCTTCCCGAAGAGCCGCAGACGTGCCAGAGGTAAGTACCTAAGCCTGACATGTGCCTTCATCCCGCGGTATGAGCCGGCCAATGAGGGAAGCTCGCTGCCTGTCTGCTTCCTCCTCTCCTTAGAGAAGGCTGGACCTTCCATGGAAAGGCCCAGCCACGTGGCAGCTAAAGCGAGCATGTTCAGCTACGTCCTGGTCCCGTTTCCATTCTCAGTGTAATGAATTGTAGTATTTAACCGACGGCAGCTAGCCTCATAGAGTGCGTCAGTGGCTTGGAGGGCCCTCTGTGGCTACCAAGATAATCGATGGGTTGTGTTGTGTTCCTTCACATTCCAGATGTCCTGTGAGCCCCTAGAGACAGAAGCAGCCCTTGATTAAATCGACCAGTGGTCAAAAAGGACTTTTTTAGCCAAACACAACTTCAGCAAGGGACAGGGGGAGTTCCCCTGCCTGCCAACCTGAGATCTGCTGGCTCTGTTGTCCAGAGCCTGGAGCTAATCCCAAGGCTTCCTTCCGATGCCTCGGGAGGTTGCAGAGGGCTCAAGAGACAGTCTCTGGGTCTTGCAGACTCAAACTTGATGAGTTGCCTAAGTCTTTGCTGCTCAAAGTGGAGTCCAGCAGCACCGGCATTACCTGGGAGCTTGTTGGAAATGAAGACTCTCAGGCCCCACCCCAGAGTAGCTGAATCAGACTGTGTGTGTGGTTTTTTTTTTTTTTGGTTTTTTTTTTTTGGAAACGGAGTCTCACTCTGTCACCCAGGCTGGAGTGCAATGGTGTGATCTCAGCTCACTGCAACTTCCGTCTCCCTGGTTCAAGCAATTCTTGTGCCTCAGCCTCCCAAGTAGCTGGGATTACAGGTGTGTGCCAGCATGCCTGGCTAACTTTTGTATTTTTAGTAGAGACAGGGTTTCACCCAGTTGGTCAGACCGGTCTTGAACTCCTGACCTCGTGATCCGCCCGCCTCGGCCTCCCAAAATTCTGGGATTACAGGTGTGAGCCACCGCGCCCAGCCCCAGACTGTGTTTTAACAAGGTCCCAGGTGATCAGAATGCACATGACACAGTAAGTCCTCACTGAAGTCCTGCCCTCACCCTCTAATTAGGGGACACTGAGATGGAAAGACAGGTCCCAGGCCAAGACCACATGGTGAGCTCATTGGCTGAGCTGTAAGAAGGTCAGACTTTGAGCCCTGTCGCGGGGTTCTGTATTCCATTTCAGCTCTCTATCCCTGTCCCCCCAACTCTTGCAAATTCCCCACATCCGCTGAAGGTTTGGAGGGATGGGGTTCCTCCTCCAAGGGGCTCCAGTGAGGACAGGAGGGGAAGCGGAGGAGGATGAGGCCAGCAGCCAGAGCTGATCCAGTGGGGAGGCTCTGCAGGAAACAGCCCACTCCCATCCTTACCTCCCAAAGATGGGCCCCTGGGGAGTGCAGCAGCCCCACACCCCACCTTCTGCAATCCGGCTCGTCCTTCCCTTCCTGTCTCCTCCCTGCCCATCTGGTCTCACCTGTCAGGGGAGGGATGAAGGGAAGTGTCTGGCCAAGGTCACCAGTCAGTGCCTGTGTCATGCACAGGGCCTCCACCGTGGAGAAGCAAGGTACCCAGCAGGGGAAGGGAAAGAAGCCACCTGTCAGGCTGCCAGCCAGGCCTGGTTGGGAAGGAGGGCACGGGACACCCAGGGCTCTCCGTCCCACAGAAGTGCCACACTGTCTTTCTCGTCCCTGGAAGGAATGCTGGTCTGTGGCCTCCAGCCTGTGGGGTATCCTGGTGCTGGGAGTACCTTTGGGATCCCTCCCAACTCCCATCCCCTCCTAGATTGTTGAGCCATAGCCCAGGTGAAGGTGCCAGACCCCACACCCTGCGGTAAGTATCATTCAATTCTACACTCTCCATTAAGAAAGTGTCCAGCCAGCCGGGCGCGGTGGCTCAAGCCTGTAATCCCAGCACTTTGGGAGGCCGAGGCGGGTGGATCATGAGGTCAAGAGATCGAGACCATCCTGGTCAACATGGTGAAATCCCGTCTCTACTAAAAATACAAAAAATTAGCTGGGCATGGTGGCGCGTGCCTGTAATCCCGGCTACCCAGGAGGCTGAGGCAGGAGAATTGCCTGAACCCAGGAGGCGGAGGTTGCGGTGAGCCGAGATCGCGCCATTGCACTCCAGCCTGGGTAACAAGAGCGAAACTCCGTCTCAAAAAAAGAAAGTGTCCAGCCTGGCCCGCTCCCGCTGTGCCCCTGGTGCTAGGCACAGAGCAGCTGTCCAGCAAACACCTACTGCCAGAACACAGCACCCCCTTCCCTCAGACATGCCCTCAAGCCAAGAGGCCTCTGACCACCCATCCTACCCAGACCTCTCCTGGGTTCCCAGTCTGGCTCCCCTGCTCCCCTCACCCCTAGGGTTGCTGGCTGGGCTCTCCACGGCTGCTCTGGCCCCAGGTCTCTTCTAGGGCCCAGGCAGACCTGGCTCCAGGGCCTGAGTTTCTGTGGAGCAGGTTTAATCTCTCCCTCCCAGACGCTTCAGAGCTCACTGCACACCTCCTTCAGACTCACCCATGGCTCCCTCCCACTCAGATACCTGAGGTCTATCTGCCTGAACGTGTTCTGCCTAGAGGGTCTATCCCAGAACCCTGCGGGCAGAACACATTCACTGAATCACACACGGTCATTCACCACAGACAGAAGCAAAGTTAAGTGGGGCAGGAGGAAGAGATGACCCCAAACCCCCTTACACTCAGCCTCCGCCTGCCCGACAGCCTTCCTCAGAACTTCCGGGCTCATGGACCACTGTGCCCGCCAGGCTAACCACTGACAGGGTTCACCTGATCCCAAGCTTTGGGGGCAAGGGGCAGAGCAGAGCCACTGATGCCCTCACCTCTTCCCTGCCCAGACAACCCTGCATTCAATCAGGAGGCCCAGAGAAGAGGTGTGACTCACCCATAGTCACACAGCACTTCACCTCCTAGAGACTTGACACTTCCAGATGCCAAGGATGCATCTCTCTGCAGCGGGATACCCAGCACCTGGAGACGCATCAGAGCCAGGCAGTGGGCCAGGGACGCCAGACATGCTGGCCAGGGCAGAGCCCTCCAAGAACCAGACTGCGGCAGGGAAACCTTGTTGAGTCTCGACGGGGAAGGCGGCTCCTGGGCCGGGGCGACGTAAAGGGCTGCTGGGCGGGCAGGCAGGTGGGCGAGGCTGGCAGAGCCTGAGCACTCCTGGAAGGCAGTGACTCCGGCTGGAAGGGCCCCTTCTGAGTCAGCCCTGCTGAAAGGTCGCCTTGTGAGTGCTACACCTGGACAAGCAACTGGGGCAAGGCCCAGGGACCCCATGAAGATTCTAGGCCAAGGAGCTCTGCTCCATCATCTACTCTGAGAAGCTCAGAGTCTGAGGACAGAACCCATCGACTGGAGGAGGGAGGGCAGACGCAGCGACTGTCCACGCGGTCCACCCACCTATTCTAACTCAAGAAGGGACCACTGGTTCCAGAGAGTGTGCAGCCAGGCCTGGGAGCTCAGTGCCGGCTCTCTGCCTAGAAGCCCTCGGGTCCCACAGGCATTCACTTCCCAGCCCAGCTTCCGTCTCCCTGAGTGAAGATCCACAAAAACAGTAGATCTGACCAAAGCTCCTTTCCAAAGGGTCAGTGTTAAGCCAGAGCTCTTAGAACAGCCCCTCACGCACAGTAGATGCTCAATAAATGTTGACTGTTTCTTTTTTAATACAGAGTCTCTCTCTGCCGCCCAGGCTCACTGTAACCGCCTCCCGGGTTCAAGTGATTCTTGTGCCTCAGCCTCCCGAGTAGCTGGGACTGCAGATGCACGCCACCACCCTTGTCTGGCTAGTTTGTGTATTTTTAGTAGAGATGGGTTTTTGCCACGTCGGCCAGGCTGGTCTCGGAACTCCTGATCTCAAGTGATCCTCCCACCTCAGCCTCCCAAGTGCGGGGATTACAGGTGTGAGCCACCGCGCCCGGCCGTGGACCACCATTGTTATTAGTGGCGCTGTTATGATGGTTCCTCCTATTAAACGGCCCAGCATATGGGTCTGGCGTGTTTCAGGTGTTTGATAAATGGTCAGAGCTGACGTTATTGTTATTGCCACAGTTTATGGCGGCCATCTCAGTGCCCGACACATAGTAGGTGCTTAACAAAGGCTCAGTCCTTCTTGTGGATGGCCAAATGCACGTGTTCCCCGTCTGGCAAAGAGAGACACAGGGACATTCCTCACTGGGCTGTGGCAGGAGTGGAGTGAGGGGTGCAGCGAGGGGTCAGGTTCTGGGTGGGAGCAGCTGGCAATGCCAGTCTGCCCTTCCTTCCTCCACACCCACCTCGCTGATTCGGAAGCTCTCCCTGACCGCAGGGATCCAAGGGGGAGGAGCCACAAAGAACCTGACTGCCCAGGAACACAGGAGCTGTCTGGGCTGGACCCTGACGAAGGCAGAGAACTGAACGTCAGGTAGGGCGGGAGGTAGGAAGGACCGTGCACAGCCAGAGGACAAGGGCCCTGGCCTCAGGAGGCAGAAGGGGCGCTGGGGAGCAGGCTGAGAAGCCAGTGCGGAGCTCCTGGCCGGACCGGGAGGCGCCCCTGGGAGGAACCTGGCGCTGGGCTGAGAGCACGGTCTCCCACCACTGCCCGCCCTCCAAGTCCGGCCCTTTAAGATGCGGAACTTGGGAGGGGAGTGGGGGCGCTGCTGGGACCCTGGGCCAGACATCTACCCCCAGTTGTCCCCAGCTTAAGTGGCCTCAGTTGCCCAATTACCGAGCAGTCACCCTAGGAGCCTTCAGAGCTGGCCAGGGTGGGCCACCACCACACACCTCATACACACACTCCACACCCTACCCAGCTGACGCCAGCCCAACTGGCTCGGTTTCAATGCCAGGGAGGAAGGAGGCTGCCTGCTGTACTGGCGGGGACAGCACAGAGTCCTGCTGGTCAAGGAAGGACAAGGCGGGGGGGCTCTCTGGGTCCTCCAGAGGACTGAGCAGGGACTGGTGCACACCTCTCTTCCACCCCTTCACACCCCATCCCTTGCTGAGAAAGAGGGAAATACTTCCCAGCACGAGTCACTGGGTCCCCAGGGGTGTGGGAGATGACATCAGGGAGTAGGCACGCATTTAGCCATCAGCTGCTGTGGCAACGTACACTTGCATGCACACACACATCCGCAGGACGGCCACGTGTGCAGGTGCACACACTCCTGACACAGTGGTGGACGTGTGCAAACCAGCCCCTCTACACACGCCCTCCCCGGAGACCTGCAGACACAGCCACGCAGCTCTCCTGAGTCACCTAGCGGGAGCCAGGCCCTGTGCCCAGAGCTGGCAGGGCACAAGACAGACAGACACCACCTCCCCAGAAAGCTGCTTTCTGCTGCAGGAGACAGACCAGGAACAGCTACATTTAAAATATAACCTTTGCACTGACATGTCATCCACGCCTGAGCCTGTGTGATGACGGAGTCTGCTGGAAGGCAAGCATTGTAGGGGAGTGACATAGGTACCCAGTGTTGAGAAGTGAAGCCAACAGATGGGCACATGGGGTTCGGCTATGTTTGTTTCTCTACTTTTCTGTACGTTTGAAACTTTTTTTTTTTTTTTTTTTTTTTGAGACAGAGTCCCACTCTGTCACCCAGGCTGGAGGGCAGTGGTATGATCTTGGCTCACTGCAACCTCCACCTCCTGGGCTCAAGTGATTCTCCTGCCTCAGCCTCCTGAGTAGCTGGGATTACAGGTGTGTACCACCACGCTTGGCTAATTTTTGTATTTTTAGTAGAAAAAATACAAAATGCATTCACTTTCACCATGTTGGCTACCTGGTCTCAAACTCCTGACTTCAGGTGATCCGCCAACCTCAGCCTCCCAAAGTGCTGGGCGTGAGCCACCGCGTCTGGCCTGTATTTGCTTGGGAGACTGAGGCAGGAGAATCGCTTGAGCCCAGGAAGCAGAGGTTGCAGTGAGCCGAGATCACGCCACTGCACTCCAGCCTGGGTGACAGAGAGAACTCTGTCTCAAAAATAAATAAATAAATAAATAAGAGTTAATGACATACAAATTTATAACTGGCAGCTGGTAATAAGTGAAATGAAGAAAAAATAAGGCAAGGTAAAAAAAACAGAGGGACCAGGAAGTTTGTTTAGATTGCAGGATCAGGGAAGGCTTCTCCAAGGGGCGACATTTAAGCAGAGACCTGAATTAACTGAGGTGAGAACCACATGTTTATCTGGGAGGAAGAACATTCCAGACAGAAGAGACAGCCAATGAAAAAGCCCGGAGGTCCCAGCAAACACGAAAGAGGAAACAGCCAGGAGACCAGTGAGTCTGGAGTTCTGTGACTGAAGGGCAGAAGGGCCCAAGGCGAGACCAGGGAGGAGCCCTGCGGGTTGTGCTAGGAGTTTGGAAACGTTCCTAAGTATGCAGGAAGCCTGAGGTTGAAAGCAGGGAGAGACATGATTTGATTTAGAATACGGTTTGGTTTGGTTTTGTTCTTGTTTTTGAGACAGAGTCTAGTTCTGTCGCCCAGGCTGGAGTGCAGTGGCACAATCTTGGCTCACTGCAACCTCCGCCTCCCAAGTTCCATCGATTCTCCTTGCCTCAGCCTCCCGAGTAGTTGGGATTTACAGGTGCCTGCCACCACACCTAGGTAATTTTTGTATTTTTAGTAGAGACAGGGTTTTCCTGTTGTTGGCAAGGCTGGTCTCAAACTTCTGACCTCGTAATCCACTAGCCTCAGCCTCCCAAAGTGCTGGGATTACAAGCGTGAGCCATCGCGCCCGGCTTAGAATATAGTTTTAAAAGTTCACTTTGAGCCAGGCACAGTGGCTCATGCCTGAAATCCCAGTTACACAGGAGCCGGAGGCAGGAAGATCACTTGAGGCCAGGAGTTTGAGACCAGTCTGAGCAACATAGCAAGACCCCCATGTCTAAAAACAATACATATATATCTGTGTGTGTGTATGCGTGTATGTGTACATATATATACATACATTCACATGTTTCTGTAAAAGATCACTCTGGCTCCTGTTAGATCGTTAGGGAGCAGGGGAGGCAGCGGAAGGGCAGCTTGGAGCCTGCTGCAGTAGTCCAGGGAAGCCTAGTGGTTTGGACCCGGGGGGTGAGAGCATCAGATCTGGGGTCTCTTTTGAGGGGCTAACGAGGCTGTGCTCATGGATGGGATGTGGAGTGTGAGAGAAAGAGAGGAGCCAGGCATGGGTCCGAGGTGGACCTGAGGTTCAAGGTGAGAGGAACTGCCTTTTCCAGGCTGAGAAACAAGAGGAAAAGCTTGTGTGGCTGAATGACTCTAGGCGCCAAGTGCCACTGCAGCCACGTACACGCAGGAACACGTGCACACACTGACAGGCACCCGCAAGCACACGGGTGGGTCCACACACTCCAGGTACCAGTCCCAGGCACAGACTCCAATCACGCCACCTCCGCCTGCGCCACCTGACGCCCCAGCCCAGCCCCAGGGCCAGACCCCTTTTTGGCTCAGCACTCACAAGCCCCGGAGTCTCAGCATTTTCCTGCCAGCTCTCACTGCCCCCTGCCCCCTTACTGTCTCCTGGATTAAGGAGGCTCCTGAGTTCTTCGAGACCAGAGTCCTGCTTCTGCCCCCAGCTCACTGCCCATGGCCTCACCTGTCTGGCCCTCGCTCCACAGCCAGAACCTGACCCCATGCCCCAGCCTCGGGCCTTTACAGAAAATTCTCTCTCCACAAATATTTGCTCAGCACTCTCTGTGGGCCAAGCCCTCTGCCCTTTCACCCAATGACTTGAAGAACACAGCCACCTCCACCCAATACCCGCCACCTGCCCTCTACGGCCACCTGCCCCTCTCCCTCCTCACTCCCTTTGATTCCCGGCACCCCTGTGTTCACACTGCAGCAGGACGGTGGCCCCCACCCTGCCTAGCCCCCCAGCCTTCAAAAGGCAGCCTGGTGCAGTGGGAAGGGCACGGCGCCAAGCGCAGGCGGACCTCAGCCCAGGCCTGCCACGGGGCAGTGCGAAATCTCACAGTGACTCAATGCCTCTGAGCCACCGTCTGCTGGAAAATGTTGACAGGAGGAGTTCGTACCTTCCAGACAGTCAGCACAGAGTAGCACTGAAAAAGTGGTGGCTCTTGTGCCCTCAAGCCCACCGGGCCTGGCTGACCCGTGTGGCTTTGAAGATGCAGCCACCCTGAGGCAGTGACAGTGTCCACACTCGTGAACTCTCGGCCGTGTGTAATTGTGATAACCATCGCTTGAGTGATGTTGGCGGAAACTGACTGAGCGATGATCTCGCCTGAGGTCATCCAGTGAATCTGTGTGTGGGAGGCACTGGGTATGAGACTCTCTTAACCTGTGCTATCCTGTATGTGTTCGTGTATGTAACTGTCACTGGCCCAGTGAACCCCTCCTGCCCTGGATGACAAGTACCACGACAGCCAGGGACCCCAAGGAATCTGCTCCCCACGGAGAAAGTGTGCCAACACGGGACAAGGCCCAAGGTCTGGGGGTGGTTGGGGCTTGGTTCCAGGCCCAGCTCCGCCACCTACCCACTGTGTGGCTTTAAAGGGCTTGCCCAGTCCATTTTCCGGCCTACACAGTAGAGGTACCAACATCCTTAGCACTGCCTCTCCCCATGGCAGCTCCAGAGGCTCAGAGGCTGATGACCCCAGCTGCTCCTCACTGGCGCTGGCTGTGCAGGCACTGCCCAGATGATGTGTTCTGCTCATGTCACCCTCCTAACAGCCATCTGGAACTCCCCTCTCAGTGGAGAAACAGAAGCATGAAGCAGTTAAGAAACATCCCGGCCGGGCGCGGTGGCTCAAGCCTGTAATCCCAGCACTTTGGGAGGCCGAGGCGGGTGGATCACAAGGTCAAGAGATCGAGACCATCCTGGTCAATGTGGTGAAACCCCGTCTCTACTAAAAATACAAAAAAAGTAGCTGGGCGTGGTGGCACGTGCCTGTAATCCCAGCTACTCAGGAGGCCGAGGCAGGAGAATTGCCTGAACCCAGGAGGCGGAGGTTGCGGTGAGCCGAGATCGCGCCATTGCACTCCAGCCTGGGTAACAAGAGCGAAACTCCGTCTCAAAAAAAAAAAAAAAGAGAGAGAAACATCCCTAGGCTGGGCGCAGTGGCTCACGCCTGTAATCCCAGCACTTTGGGAGGCTGAGGCGGGTGGATCACGAGGTCAGGAGACTGAGACTAGCCTGGCCAACATGGTGAAACCCCGTCTCTACTAAAATACAAAAATTAGCTGAGTGTGCTGGCGCGCACCTGTAATCCAAGCTACTCAGGAGGCCGGCAGGAGAATCGCTTGAACCAGGGAGTAGGAGGTTGCAGTGAGGCAAGATTGCGCCACTGCACTCCAGCCTGGCAACAGAGTGAAATTCCATCTCAGAAACAAAAAAAAAAAAAAAAGAAAAGAAAAAGAAACATCTCTACAGCAAGGCCGCACTGGGCAAGATCTGGCAGAAACAGGGTGCAGGACAGCCCAGAAGAGGCTCCAGGTGCCTCCAGGCTTCAGCCAGCCTCCAATGCCCAGCCCTGGCACTGGCCATCTGCCTCTCAGCACAGGTGGCCCAGGCCTGGGTACTGTTTCACACCAGCCTTGGCTGCTCCAGCACCTCCCTCGCTCGACTCCATTTCCTGGTCTGTAAAATGATGCTAATAATCTCTTGCACACGGGGTGGTTGTAAAATAACGCACATCCAGTGCCCATCACGGTGCTGCCTGGCACTGGGAGACAGTAGAATCCCCAGAGGCGAGGAGATTCTGAAGCAGTGGGACTCACACCCGCTTCCCAAGTAGAACCTGAAGAAGGCAGCCAGAGCCCTGCAGAAACAGGGTGGCATGGGGTGTCTAAGCAGCACCCAGAGCTCCCTGTGCTTGACTGCAAAGTGGGAGCTGTGGAATGAGGACCACGGGCCCCAGAAAGGACCTCTCCCAGCCCCTTAGTACAGGGCAATGGAAGGAGCCCCGAGTGCCCAAGAGCAGAGAAGGAGCCGGACCCACAGAGCCTCAGGGAGCAAGCAGGGGGAAGGTAGGAAGCAGGGCAAGACAGAGGGCCCAATGCTGACCAGGACCATGGTGGGCACCACAGGCCCAGTGCCAGTGTCTGGGTCCGGGAGTTCTGCAAGAAGCAACCCGTAATAATGTGTGCCGATGAGGGGGCAGGGCGGGGAGGAGGGGAGGGAATCAGAGCACCATTGGAAAGGGACAAAATCAATATTAATACAGTTTATTCAAGTTTCTACAAGACAAGGCATTGTCAAGTCATAAACTGAACGCTTTATGTGGAATGCCAGTGAATAGCAGTATGTACGACAGAGTGTGGGATTCAGCCTTTCAAATGCCAAGTGCTAGGGGCTCCCTAAGGTCTTCAAACGTGCCATCCCCAAAAGTTCTATGTGTCCCCGGGGAAAGGAGAGGTCCCCAAATTGACTTGAGATTACACGTCTACCATGTGGGGAATGGGGAGGAAAAGAGAAATTCAGGTCAGATATAAAAAAATGAAGCTATGTTCCTCGCTCACGTTCCTTCGTAAACGGAGCTCCTGAGTCACTGCAGCTGTCACCACGCAATGCCGTCTTCAGACCCTTCATCCCTCAGGCTGGGGGGACTGGGCCTACCCTCTCATCATTCACATTTCAGCCGTTGGGCTCACCAGCCTCCTGTTCTTTCCCTCCTTGAGCGGGGAAATCTGCCTCCCCTTCTTCCTTTGGCCCTAAGTGAGCTCATCAATGTGACTCTAAGGAGTGATGGCAGGGAGCTGGGTTCGAGCCCCGCCCTGCCAGAGATGCCCCGTGTCATCCTAGGCAGGTCCCATCTTCCCTCTGGCAAAGTCTCTGTCTCTTCCTTGTGAAAGGGAATAAACGCTGCTGAGCAGACCCAGGCCATACCTACGTGAGCGCTGCTTCTTTTTTTTTTTTTTTTTTTTTTTTGAGATGGAGTTTCGCTCTTGTTACCCAGGCTGGAGTGCAATGGCGCGATCTCGGCTCACCGCAACCTCCGCCTCCTGGGTTCAAGCAATTCTCCTGCCTCAGCCTCCCGATTAGCTGGGATTACAGGCACGCGCCACCATGCCCAGCTAAGAGCGCTGCTTCTTAAACAGACCGCACCACACTGGGGTTTGACTAACAAAACAAAACAAAACGAAAAAAACAGTTTGTGTTAAACTATGTTGAACTCCAGAGCTGGGTTTCACAATCAGCCCTTCTGAGCCATGTCTGGGGGTGGTGAAGTTTCATTTTTCCCCATGTTCTTCTTGCCAGGGCTTACCGTGGCCTCCTGCCCCAGCCAATGGAGAAGAACCGGAGCTGAACTAGTGAGGAAGCAGGTTGGGATGGGTGGGGGAGCTGAGCAGGCTTGGCTCCTGGAGGCCTGAGTCAGCGGGCAGGCGGGCAGGGCGGGCCGGGTCCTCACATGCCTGGGGAGGAGATGGTGCAGGAATGTTCCTCCCGCCCGGCCCAGGCCCTGCCCACCGCATCCTGGCTCCGGCTCCTGTGACCGCTGCAGCTCGGCTCTAGCTTGAGATGGGAGCTGCCTGGAGCTCTGCTGGATGGGTTCAGCCAGGGGGCCTTCAAAGGCAGCCTGGCCTCCCGAAGGATTGGCCCAGGGGAGGGCAGGGCCAGGCCACAGAGTCTGCCCAGAGCCAGCCTCTGGCCCCAGAGTATCCCCTGCCCTGCTGGGTGATATGGCCAGCCACCACTGCTCCCTGGGTCTCAGGTGCCCATCTGTGCAATGAGGAGCTGAACTCGGTGGCATCCAGCCATCCCAATTGCACGCCTAGACCTCTCGGGCTGTGTGCCTGCTCGCTTCTGACTCGCTCTACTCTCCCTTGGAGCCACCCGCTCCAGGGGTTGCTTGGCACGCAAAGCTCTCCTGAATCTGACGAGCTGGGGGCCCTGGGAGGCGGCACAGGTGCGGTCCAGGCACAGCGATGCTTGTGACACCTTTGCTTTGGCAAGCATGGCTTTGTGGCAGTATGTGTCACTGTGTGAGGCCTCGACCGTGTGCATGGGACTGTGGTGTGCCTGTGTGTGACACAGTACCTGAGACTGGTGCTTTGAATGGATGGCAAGACGTGTGGCTGTGGCTGTGAACGTGCAATAGCGTGCGCGTGGCAGTGGGACTGTGTGAGCATACAGCCATGCTTATGTGGCCTGTGTGCCTGTGAGCAGGTGTGTGGCTGCGTGTGCTTGTGTCTGCTTGGGGTTGTGAGGCTGAGTGATTACATCCGTGGGTCTGAGTGTGGAGACGCGTGGAAGACATACGGCTCTGTCATGGATGGAGGGCTGGTGCCGAGCAGGGGCCGACGGTGCCACCTGCCTCCCCCAGGCCTGGCTCTGCTCCAGCCAGTGATGCAGCAATGGCCCAATGGATCACAGCCCTCCTGTGTCCAGCGGGTGACGAGATGCAGGATCCGAGGTCCGCCTCCGTCCCCAGCCCCCACATGTGGCCACAAAGCAGACTCCTTTTCCTGTGCTGGGCCAAGACTGGTGACCAGGAGATCCCTTACCCTGGGCACTGGTAGCTGCCCAGGGCAGAAAGAGAAGCCTTGTTTTCCACTCCCTCCGAGCAAAGTGAGGGAGGAAATGAGGCAGCTGGGTCCAGCTGAGTCGGGACCATCTGCCTGGCATGTGACGAGGTGGGCATCTGCCATCACCAGGATGCCCCCAACACTGGTCCTCCAATTCCCTGCTGAAAGGGGCTTAGCTAGCCCAGAGCAGCCCCAAGTTCTCCCAATACCCCACCCCAACAGAGGCAGAAAGAAAAGAGACAGGGGGGCTGGGACAGTCGCCTTCCCCACCACACACACACCTGCCCCCGCCCCGAGACCTCAGGATACGCGGAGCAGGCCTGCTGTTATCCCAGGACTCCACTTCCTGATGCTTCTCCCAGATCCCAATCCCTCCCGAGAAAAGTGTCAGACTGACGGCCTCACCCTGAGGATGGGAGGCCGGGGAGGTGGCTCCCTCTCAAGGCAGGCACACAGAGGGCAACACTGTTTCCAGGGCAGGAAGCATGAGCGGAGGGACTTTCCAGGCACTGTGGGTTAGGAGGAGCCCAGCTCCCCACTGCGCAGAGCCCCCTCTGCAGAAGGCTACAGGGGAGGCGGAGCGGAGA
The DNA here is from genome assembly GCF_048565385.1 of Saimiri boliviensis. Classification (NCBI taxonomy): domain Eukaryota; kingdom Metazoa; phylum Chordata; class Mammalia; order Primates; family Cebidae; genus Saimiri; species Saimiri boliviensis. The sequence continues at coordinate 3,129,295 of NC_133450.1, forward strand.
AGAGGTTAAGGGCGGGAAGTTCCTCGGTGGGTTGGAAAATGGGGCAGGGTGGAGAGAGGAAAAAATGCCTCAGAAAGTCCCAAATCTGACCTAATGTTGACCAAGGGCCAGGGGGACCCATTCCAGAAGTTCCTCTGAGGACGCTATGCCCTGAACAGGGACTCCCGCCCACCCCTTCCCCCACTGCACCTGCTGGCCCTTCCCCATCTTCCTGCACAAGCTCCCGGGTCCCTGGCCAGGCCAACCTGCCCTGGAAGCCCTCCCTCCACCAAGTCCCCACTGCCTCCGAAGGAGAGCCAGGTCTCAGCCAGCCCTCTCCTCTCCTCTGCGGATGAACAGATCCAAGAGCAAGATCTGCTCATCCTGACCAGGGCACACCCAAGGGCACAGCCAGGGTCCTCTTCAGTTTCCAGTGTGGGAGCCTCTGCAGGGCTGTGTACCCAGGACAGCCTGGGGAAGAGACGCAGCTTCCGAGTCCCCCACTTCCCTCCCCGGACTAGGGCTTTTCAAGGGCGAGACCAGGACATGGCTCCCTGGGGATCGGAGCCACCATCTATTAGACTGTCCTGGAGCACAGCGTCCTGCCCCTTCCTCATACAACCCTCAGTCTCAGATCACAAGGCAGGACAGCCAGTCCCCTGGGCAGCACTCCACCCATTTTAGAGATAAGAGTGTGTCCGGCCGGGCGCGGTGGCTCAAGCCTGTAATCCCAGCACTTTGGGAGGCCGAGGCGGGTGGATCACGAGGTCGACAGATCGAGACCATCCTGGTCAACATGGTGAAACCTCGTCTCTACTAAAAATACAAAAAATTAGCTGGGCGTGGTGGCGCGTGCCTGTAATCCCAGCTACTCGGGAGGCTGAGGCAGGAGAATTGCCTGAACCCAGGAGGCGGAGGTTGCGGTGAGCCGAGATCGCGCCATTGCACTCCAGCCTGGGTAACAAGAGCGAAACTCCGTCTCGAAAAAAAAAAAAAAAAAAAGAGTGTGTTCTAGGGAGGGAGGCATCCACAGCCGCCCCTAGCTCCCCCTGCCTGCTGGCACCTCCCACCCGCACAGCCCTCCTCCCAACTTCTGAGGTTCCATAGTAAATTAGTGCCCACCATGACCTCAGAATCTGGTCCAATGGCTCCAAGGAGCAATTAAGGCTCTATCCTTCCACCTCTGCCTTTCTGGGACCCAAACAGAAAAAGCCAAGCTTGTGTTCTCTTAATTGTAAAAGGTTTATCAAGAAAAAAGATTCAAGCAGCAGCATCCAGGAGACCATGACCCCCCCAAGGGCAGGGAGGGCGGTGATAGCACAGGTCAGCACCCCCTAGCGAGCTGCTGGACCACACCCTGGCTTGGGCAGGGAGGAGGCAGTAACCCCTCGGGGATGTAAACACAGATCAGAGACAGACAACCTGAAGCCGAGCAGGGGCCTGCATTCCAGAGCAGACTGGCCCGGAATCCCTGGCAGGGGAGGGCAGGCAGGCCCCTGTCTTTACCCCCTAGATTCCCCCTTTTGCAACAGGGAGGATCTGGGGAAGACAGTGCCGTGGAGGCCGAGGACCCTGGGATCCTGGTTTTGGGCCTGCTTGGAGAGTGTGGGGAGTTATTGCTGGTGAACTCAAACAGACAGTCAGTCCTTTTGAGAGTCTTCTCCGGGAAAGTGTCACCAGGCATCTGGGGCCCAGGGCTCACCTCAGCACCTTGGTCCCGAGGAGGGGAAGGATGCTGCGATGGTCACCCACCCGAGGGAAGCTGGGCGTGCAAAAGTGCAGGTGAGTCAGAGGCCTACAGGAGGGAGATGATTTGTGTCCCCTTCCTGCAGGGGACAGGGTGACGCAAGGACAGCCAGCAACACAGGACCACGGAAGATCCCTTCCTGCTACCGCACAGGCCAGAATCCCCATGGAAGGGGCACCTAACTCGCTTGGGAACATAAGGCAGGGAAGAGGGAGATGTTTCCATGCCTCTGTGACTTTGCCTATGCTGTTCCTGTCCCCTGAAAATCCTTCTCCCCATGTACTGTCCGGCAGGTCCTTGTCACTCTTCAAAACACTGCCCAAATGTTGCCTGCTCTATGGAGTCTTCCCTGACCAGTGGGATGCTGTGGTCCCTTCTAGGAGCTTCCAGAAACCCCTCACTGAACCATCAGTCATAGTGCATCGACTCTGTCTGTTTCTGCACTGATGCTGTGTCTGACCCCCATCTTCACTGAGGACTCCTGAGGAGCAGGCATGTCCCAGCCCTGGGTGCCCGTGTCCGACCCAGGAGTGCAGCAGGCTCGATGTCTGCTGAATGGGTAAGGCAGCAGCGGCCAGGTGAGCAAGCAAAATGGGCTCCAGGGGACGCTGAGACCCTGGCCTGACCTTAACTGACTGACCGGCAGCTCAGGCCTTGGCCTCGAGGGCTCCTGGCTCCATTCTCACCCCTGCTGTGCCCCACTTCTAAGGAGTGGGGAATTTCCCAGGGGTACCCATGACTCCTTGAAAGCTCCTTCTCCCAGAAGGCAGGACAGGCCACTTATCTCCCCACCGCTGACCCCTCCCCCAGCCACGGCTGGTACAGGGAGGTCGGGAAAGTGGGGTACGCTGCAGTGACCAGGCCCAGGGGAAGGAGGGGCTCAGGCACACGCGGTCAGAGGTTGTCATACATGCGCAGGGTCTTCTCCAGCTGCTGGCCCACCCGCTGGTAGAAGAGGATCTGCTGGCGCAGGTAGCTCTGCATCATGTGCTTGAAGTCGAGCTCCCGGCGCTGGTGGAAGTGGTTCATCTCGGCCTGCAAGGCGAAACCCACCACGCGGCAGCGCCTGCGAATGCCATCTGCCTCGTCCTGCGCCATGCGGCCCTCGTCACTCATGCGTTGGCTCTCCTTCACCTTGGCGAAGGCGCCTGGCACAGGCAGAGCAGAGGACAGCGGGTTAGGGCTCTGGTCTCCACGTGCTCCGTGGACCCTTGAGGGCAGACAGCGCCCTCATCAGCTCAACTCCGACCTCACGCCCAAGCTCCAGACCCACGTTCCCACCGCCTGGGTGTCTCTGCCAGGATAGTCCCCAGGCCTTCACCCTCAGCACCTCCTAAATAGAGCCCATCACCTTCCCTCCAAATTTGCAGCGTCACCAGCGGCCCCCATGTGACCAATCGCAGCCCTGCTCGATGGACTATGAATTCAGTGAGGACAGAGACTGTCCTCATCCTCTCAGTGTCCCTGGTACCCACAAGGCCTGGTCCACTGCAGATCCCGATACAGGCCTGTGAACTGATTCGACCCTGTCCCTCACTGGACTGCTACCACATCCGCCCCATGTCTCCCCGCCCTCTGTCCAGCCTCTGACAGGTTCTCGGCAGCATCTAAAGAGGTCTCCCAAGCTGGGCGCCTTTCCTGGCTCTCCACTTCCTACAGAGCAAGGTCCACACCGATCTGCTGCCCTGGGGGGCCCTCTGCTCTGGGAGTCGGCCCTTGCAAGTGTTCCACACTGACCCCATGTTCATCAAACTCACCTGCCTCTCTCCTACCTTCCTACCTCTGCCCCCTGGATTCTTATTCATCATACACGCCCCAATCAGGGGCCACTTCTACACCAGAGCCTCTCCCCATTCCCCAGGCAGAATGCCTCCCCCGTGTCACCGGTCCCTTGGCTCCCCACCCCCACCCCCATCACACTGCTGATTCTACAACTCTTCAAAGGCCACCTGGTGTGTCTCCCAGACTTGCAGGCTCTGTTCCCTCGTCACCCAGCCCCCAGGGAACTAGAGGAGGCTGTGTAATAACCAGGTGACAGATGGGGGGCGGAGATGAACCTGTACAGAGGACCCAATTTAGACCAATCTGAATGAATGAACAAGCCGCCGTTGGTGAATGAATTTCAGTTCTGAATTAAAAGGCATTTGACTCATTCTGCCTTTAAGCCAGCAGGGACAGTTGCTGGGAAGAGAAGGAAGTTTGTTTGTGCCTGGCACTCAGGCACTGACGCATACAGGGAATCCACCATGCAAAGATTAAGGAGGTGGGAAGCGTTGGCAGAGAGGACAGGACACCCCTGAGCACTTCCCGCGCACGCACTGCACCCAGGTAGCACGCTCAGTATCCATGCCTTCCCACTTCTCCTTTAAGAGGCGGGCTCTTAAAGGAGGGCTCTTGAGGGCCATCTAGATGATACTCTCTGCACTCCCTGGCTCAGGCTGTCCGGTGCATTCTAAATGCATTTATTGAGCACTTATTGTATATCAGGCCCAGGGCTCTACATACTGGGAATAACTCTGGATGCCTTTAGAAGGGGTAACAACCATATTAGTTGGCCAGTGCGTGGCTAACTGGCTAACAGTAGCATTTCAGGCAAACAGACTTAAGTTCAGAGAGTCTAGTCTCCAGGGCTGCTCACACAGCGCCCAAAAGAAATATGCAGTTCTGTCGGGTACAGTGACTCACACCTCTAATACCAGCACTTTGGGAGGCCGAGGCATGAGAATCACCTGAGGTCGGGAGTTCAAGACCAGCCTCACCAACATGGAGAAACCCCATCTCTGCTAAAAACACAAAGTTAGCCGGGTGTGGTGGCGCATGCCTGTAATCCCAGCTACTCAGGAGGCTGAGGCAGGAGAATCACTTGAACCCGGGAAGCAGAGGTTGCCGTGAGCCGAGATCGCACCACTGCACTCCAGCCTGGGCAACAAGAGCAAAAGGTCGTCTCAAAAAAACAAACAAGAAATGTGCAGTCCCCACCTCCCAGCCCACTCAGTCCTTCTGCCACCTTCCCTGGACCACCTCCCGCGCCATCTCAACAGACCAGCCCTGGGCAGCAGCAGGGGGATCACCCCAAGGCCCAGGATAGGACCCAGCAGGAGACTTCAGAGCTGAAGAGGCCCAAAAGGCCAGGAGTTTGACCCTCGATTCCACCTCCACCCTCCTACTGTACATCGGAAGCCAAGGCCCTGAGGCGGGAACTTGCCAGGGATTCCCGGCCTCCTTCCTGCCTCCACAGCTGGGGGCCGGACACCGCTTCTGTTGCAGGCGGCCCATGCCAGGTCCTTCAGGCATATGTGTGGGGCCCCCAGACATGAAACACAGGGATTCCAGAAGGTCTCAAGAAGTAGGAAGGACTGTCAGAAGAAAGGCAGAAAACAGTAGGGTGAAGAAACTGGAGTTAAACTTCTGCAGAAGGAGCCTAGCTGAAAGGGTGATACGGAACTAGCCCGGATTCCACCTGCCCAAGAGAGGTGGCACCGTGAAGTGCACCTATAGACTCTTCCTGCCCATGCCCTTGGAGGAAGGAAAGGCCTCTTTTGCTGACGAGCCCAAAGAGTAAGAATGAACCTACTGCAATGGCTAGGTGTCCACAGACAGGCAGAAGCCAGGAATGGGGAGCAAAGGCCGCAGAGGTTGGGGGGCAGGGAACAGAGGCCCCACCCTGCTCTCCGTTACCCCTCCACCCTGTGACTCAGCTCTGGGGCTAGGACCAGCTAATGCTAATGCACCCCACCCGACAGGCTGGGAGTCGGGGCTCAAGCCTACCCAGCATCCCCTCTACATTCCGCTTAGGACTCAACCTGATAGCTGAGGACCCAGGGTGGGGGGCCTCCTGCCTCAGCCCTTCTCCTACAGGCTGGGTCCAAAAATAGGGAAAGGGGGTTGGAGGCCGCCAGCTGCAGAGTCCTGGAGAAGTTTCCTGAGTTCCCACCCCAATCCATCTTGCCCCCACCTCTCGGAGAGAGTTAACATCTACCCCAGGTTGGGGGCGGGAGGGAGCAGGAGGTCTGAGGCCCAGGCCTAGCTGTGTCCTCTCCAGCGAGCCACTGCCCTTGCCTGCGTTCCAGGTCTCCCCACCGTCCAGTGGGACGGGTTGCACTAGGTGTGAGGCTGTTGATAACGTCTCACACGGTATAGTGCTTTAGAGTTTCCACATCTGTAAAATGGGATAATAATAATCGTACCCGCCCTACAGTATAGTTGAGGCTTAACTGAACTAATATGTATGCAGTACAAAGTAGCACATCTGAGATAGAATAGGAGCTCCAGATGCCACATGGTACAGTTGGCAAACTGCCTTTTTGTTTTTGTTTTGTTTTGTTTTGTTTTGAGATGGTGTCTTGCTCTGCTGCCAGGGTGGGGTGCAGGGGCTTGATCTTGGCTCACTGCAACCTCTGCTTCCCGGGTTCCAGTGATTTTCCTGCCTCGGCCTCCCAAGTAGCTGGGGTTACAGAGGCATGCCACCAAACCCAGCAATTTTTTTTGTATTTTTAGTAGAGATGGGGTTTCACTACATTGGCCAGGTTGGTCTTGAACTCCTGATCTTGTGATCTACCCGCCTCATCCTCCCAAAGTGCTGGGATTACAGGCGTGAGCCACCGTGCCTAGCGCAAACTGCTTTTCTATTAATGAGCTCACAGCAAGTACCAGCCGTGGTAGCTCACACCGGTATTATTCTCTTTGTTTACGGAAGCCTAGGAGAGGCAGTACAGACAGGGCTAGATGATGGCTCAGATACCCAGAGGCTGAACCCACCTGTTCCCCCAAGCAAGAACCTGCCCCTACAATGGCCACTTTGCCTTGGCCACACTGTCCCTGTGGCCTCCCACGGATGCGCTGTGGTCCTGGGCCTATCTCTAGCCCACGGGACCAGTGAGGGAGCACCCAAGCTTTCCTCCCTCCTCCTTCCCCTTCTGGCTCAGCTGTGCATCCCTGGGGACCCCCACCCCCATCAGTGAAACAGCCTGGGCTGCGGAGCCAGGTGCACTGGGTTCCTGCTCTGAAGCTCATCTGCAGCACTGCACCTTGTCTGTAAAACGGAGGTGACCACATCACCCTCCCAACTTGTCATAGGCCTTAGGACCAGCCCTGCTCTTGCTGGCTCTCAAGATGTGGGGAGCATAGGTCCTGGCTTGCCCTGGACAGTCACTTTCCCCTTGTTGTCCTGGGATCACTATTGCCAGGGCCCCCTTTTATGCCCCAAACTGTCCCAGTTTCGACCGCTAATGATACGGTTACCCTTCTCTCAGGGGACCCCTGGATTGGGCTTCAGGGACTAGGCCCGTGGACAGACCAGACTTCCTCTGGGCTTCCTCTCAGCTCCAGCCAGGGTTTGTGTCCCAGTCTCTTTTTCTTTTGAAAAGCATACATTTTCGTTTCATGTAAGTTTCACAGGCCATGGAGCCCTCCAAAGGAAATGAAGACCCTCAGGCTGCATTTTACTCACCTAGAGATGGAGGGGAGAAATCTCTTCCAAAGTCATGTCGGATGCAAAGTCTGTCCGAATCCTGAACTCCCGACTCCCACCTAAGCCTCCACTCTCCTTCCTCCCACACACTCACCACCCATTCGGATGTCCAGACAGGCTGGACAGAATCCTGGGAGCCCGGGACCCAGCGGTCCTGCCCCTTCCCTTGAGAAGGGCTCTATCCACAGGGCCAGCATAGGACCCCCTCCCTATCACACCCTGTCGGGCTGTGGTCCCAAAGCCTGTCCAGTTCTGTCTCTGTACCCATTCCTTTTTTTTTTTTTTTAATTAATTTATTTATTTGATAAAAATCCTCATCTGGAAATACCCACTCCTTAACTTGCCCCACACCACAGGCCTGGGAGGCGCAGTGCAGAGCCCAGAACGCAGAGTAAGCCCGAGAGGGCTCGGCTCACTGGGAGAGGTCCTACCAGGGAGGACAGGAGGTGGGCTGGCCTCTACCTCAAGTAGAAACTCAGAAATGGCCTCTCTCAGCTCTGTCTCTCTGCCCAGGGTCAGAAAGGCTGGCCTGGCTTCCGTCTGAGCCTGGGAGGCCCTGGTGTCCTTCCTGCATGTGGGACTGCCCTAACGCCCTCATCTCTGCTCTGGGGGGTGGGTCCCCAGCCACTGCATGGGAGCATCTGTTTAATCACTGTCCTGCCTGCACCCCCCGCCCCCCCCCCCACTGCTGTCTGCACAGGAACAAGCCATCTAAGGAGCTCGTTGAACCAGCTTTCCCACTTCTGCTCAGGGAGACACCTGCCCCAGTGGGTCCCCAGCAGGCCTGGCCACCTCCTCTGCCCGACTCCTGCCCCCAAGCTCAGAGCCAGAGCTAAGGTGTCAGACCCTTAGCTGAGCCAGAGCCTCTCCAGGAGTCCCTTCCCATCGACTCCCCTGAAGGCCTGACAGCTCACTGGGACCTCCTTCCCTTGTTTTACAGATCAAGAAACCAAGGCCCAGAGAGGCAAAGGCACTCCCCAGGACACACAGCAACCTAGTGGCAGAGCCAAGACTAGCTCTCAGGTTTGTGTCTCCCGGAGTTCTGAGGAGGAGGGAGTTAGAGATAAGGAAAAAAAAAAAAAAAAAGGCGGAAAGCAGGAAAGAGCAGGAGGATACAGCGAGGGGAGAAAGGAGGCTGGGAGCTGGAGAAGGTTCTAGAAGTCAACCTCGTGGAAAAGGAAAGCAAGGCCGGCTTACCCCAGGCCCTCCCTGGTGGTGGGGGGTGACGTTTGCTGTTCCCCAGGCTCACTCCAGAGGTCTGCCTCCTGGCCTCACCCAGAGTCAAACTCCCCACCAAGCCAGGCCTGACCTCAGGGCCTAAGGGCCAGAGAGCCAGCTCCACACCCTGCAGACGTTTTTCCCGAGTTACCAGGCAGCCCCAGGGAGCACCACACCTCTCTCCTGACATCTGCGCTCCCAGCTGTCCCCAGGACTCAGGCACCTGCTGGGGCACCACCCCCCGACTCTCTCCTTAGGCAAGAAGGGAAGCCGCGCTTGGGAAGCAGGAATTGGTTAAACCATGTGAGCGCTGCCCTGGACCCCTGATTCCGCTCCCCTGGCACAGCCAGGGTGCCCCTGTGTGACCCAGGATGAGTCATTTCCCTGGCAGTTCCTTGACAGCCCCAGCAGTAACAGGCAGAGGCCCATCCTGTCCCTCCTCCACAGAGGGGATCATGAGAACTGAAAACATGGCTAGGCTTGGGAAGCGGCCAACATGGACGTGTCCTTGGGGAGGTGGCAGGAGGAAGAGACAGTCCCAGCTGAGCCACAGGCTGTACAACCACCCTTCCGTGGACACTAGCTCCTTCATCTGCAAAATGGGGGCAGGGATCTTCCTGCACCCAGATAGGAAGCTCACAGAGAGAATACACACAGTGGTGAGCTGCAAGGGTGCAACGCTGCAAAGGTCGGGAGGTGAACTTGCAAGGAGAGGAAGACAGGCCCCACTCTGAGCTCTTGTTATCTGGGTCTGGGTCTGTGTCTCCCAAGGGCCTACCAGCTCCTCCAGGGCAAAGCCTGGGGCCCGGTCATCTGTGTGTTCTCAGAAGCCAGCATGACGCCATGCATGACGGGTGAACGAGATCCAGAGAAAATGAATGAACTGACAAGAAGGTAAATATCAAGCTCCGTGAGGACAGAGACCAGGCCTGTCCACAATAGCCCTGCACCTAGAAGCACACTTGACACAGATGCAGAGTTGAAATTCAACATGTTTGGTTGTTGTTTTAGAGACAGATTCTCACTCTGTCACCCAGGCTGGCACTGTAGCCTCCTCCTCCTGCGCCCAAGCAATGCTCCTACTTCAGCCTCCCAAAGTGCTGAGATTCCAAGTGTGAGCCACCGTGCCCAGCCCAACACATTTGTTAAATGAATGACTGAGACAGAAATCAAGGCGAGTTGCTCCATTCTATCCAGGCCATCCCTGTCCCCCCAGGGCCCAGCAGAGAGCCAGACTCAGGATGGGTTTCCCGCCTGCCCTGGGCCTTACCTTTCTGTAGGTGAATGATGTCAGGGAAGTTGGAGAGCAGGCCCTGGTAGAGAGACAGCGTGTCCAGCATCTGGAAGAGGTCATTCTTGGGCTGCTCAGCAAACATCTCGCCGATGGCTTCATAGGTACGGCCCGTGTGAGAAATGGCGCTGTTGAGGGCCTCAGAGCAAAAAGGGGGGTCCATCTGGAAGGAATAACTGATGGCCTGGAAGGCATTGCCCAGCTTCTGGAACTCCTTGCGGAAGCCCCCAACATGTTTGCGCACCAGCTCTGACGCCACAGTGCTGAGCTGCAGGACGCTGTCGTCCATCTTCTTGCTGAAGGCCTTGAAGGCGTCCACGCGATCTTCCACGTCCTGCAGGTCCTGGTGCTCCGTGGGGATCTGGAAGGTGAGCAGGAAGCTGGCACCCACCATCTCATCCTTCTCCGCCCGGCGCTTCCCCATCTTCCACTGCTTGTCATCCAGGCAGCTGAGGAAATGCTGGAAGCCTTCGTACTGGGAGAGCACAGGGTGGCTGGTCATGTGGTCCATCCAGAGGATGAGTCTCCGCTTCCGCTTCTCAATGAAGTCCTCCTCGAAGCGGCCCGTGGCCTGCTTCTCAGGCAGGTGGGGCACCGAGATGACAGTGAACTTGTGTAGCAGGCGGTTATAGAGCCAGTCGAAGTGCTTGTAGCGTCGGTAGACTGGTGAGGCAGCATGGGTGGGTGTGAGCTTGTAGGAGATGTAGCTTTTGATGCCCTTGAACTTGGTCTGCTTGGTGGGGTCCTCCACAGAGCAGGCAAATGGGTGGGGGTTGGCCTTCCACTGGGGGCCACGAGGGCCCATTTCAATGGAGTAGGTCTCCGCGATCTTGGCCATCATGGGCACATCACCCAGGATGAAGGCCTCCACTCCAGAACGCACAAAGCATGAGAAACGGTTGAGGTTACGGCCCACCACACTGCCTCGCTTGGCAGATGCCAGGCTGTCCTGCCGCTCCAGAGGTGGCTTGGGCCGGAAGGCCATGTGCTGGCTGGGGTAGGCACCAGGGTAGGAGAGGTTGAGGGGAGGGTGCCCGTTGGTGCCCAGCCCGCCAGCCCGCGGCTCCTCCACCACGGTACAGCCGTCATCCCAGTCATCCCAGTCATCATCATCCTCCTCCTCGAAGCTACCCTGGTTGGAGAGGAAGCCACCGCCCTCACCACTCCTGGCCACAGTGGGGCTACTGTACAAGCTCACCTGGGTCCCCGGAGAGCCTGCAGGGCTGCTGGAGTAGTCGGCATGGTTTGTACTGACGCCGGAACGGACGATCTCCACATAAGACGCAGGAAAGAGCCCTGTCTCACCACGGCTGTTCTGGCCCTGCAGCCAGCCATCCAGCGAGGTCTCACTAAAGATGACCAGGTCCTCATCCTGCTGGATGCTGATTTCCTCCTTGTTCTCACTGCGAAAGTCATAGAGGGCTCGGCCTTTCAGGGCCATGGCTGGGCAGGGTGGTGAAGAAAGGTGGGAAGGAGGGGGTCCTGGCCAGACCCGGGATGCTCACAAGGGCGTCCAAGAACGAACTCGCGGCTGATGCCACTCACACAGCTCAGCCTGCCTCTCAGGCCCTAAGGTGGAGTCTCAGCACCCACAGATGCCGTCCAGCCTCCCGCTCTTCAAAGCAATGTCCATGGCCCAGAAACGGCCCTATCAGGTCTCCGGGCATAGGGCTGTGAGCAGGGAGGGCTCATGTCCACAGTCTCCTCCTCCCTTATCGGCCCTCGGGGAGTTAGAAGGGAGTCTCTCCTTCCTCCCACTCCCAGAAGAAAAATCAAGTGACCTGAAGAAACCTGCTCTGCGAGGGGAAGAATTCTACACTTTCCACTGGAACAAGGCTCTAAAATAGAAGAGACTCACTCATTCCAGAAACCCGGGCAGGGCTCGGCCGTCCCTCTGGCTCCCAGATCCTTTTGGCCGCTCTGGCTTTGGGAGGCTCTCACATTCCTCCGCAGATCTGCCCCTTCCTCCTTCCACCTCCTCTTGCTCCTGGGCCACTGGGTTTTCGAAAATCCGGAAAATCCAAGAGGGGCGAGGAGAAAAGCAGCAGCCTCCTGAATCGAGTCCAAGGGTGATGCGTCCGGCTTCACGACGAGCCAGGCCGGGAGAACAAGGACTGGGGCTTACACAACAGGCCGCCAACTCTCCGACCCCGGCTGCGCAGCCGGAGCCCCCGCCGGTTCGGGCGCCCTCTCCCCGCCCCACAAGCGGCCAGCTCCAACCCCGGAGGAGGGAGGGGGCGCGACGAGGCGCTCGGGCGACTTCTGGCCACTCGCTGAGTGGTCTCTTTTGTTTGCGCAATTCCTCAGCAGTTTCCGAGCCTGACGCTGACCCTGCTCGGAATCCTAGGAAGCCCGTCCAAAGGTAACCCCAGCGGACACCGGTCCTGCCCCCGGGACGCACGACCCCCGCCCCCCACCCTCGCGTGCCCGCGAACACTCAACAGGAGTTCGGAGAGCGAGCCCCGGCGAGCAGATGGCGCGGCCGGCCGGCCGTCGGTCCGCCCGTCCTCCGCTCGGCCCCGCGGGGCCCGGTCAGTGCTTCCCCCGCGCCCGCAGACCCTCCGCGCCGCCAGCGAGACGGCAGCTCCAAAACAAAAAGGCGATTCCGGGAGGTGGCGTCCTGAGGAAGGAGGGGATCGCCGAAGGGGAGGTGAGGGGTGGGGAGAGGGGGAGGGAGGGGAAAGCAGGCTGGAGGCTCGGGCAAACTCCGCCGCGCTTCCGCGCGTCCCAGCGAGGCAGGACCGGCCGGCTCCGCCCTCCCGCGGGCCCGGGGCGCCGCAGCCGAGCCCCCGCCTACTCCTCCGCGCGGCTTCCCATCTGGCCGGCGCCCCGGCTCGCTGGCGCTCAGTCCGGGAGGCCAGAGGGAGGAGACGACCCGGGAGCCAGGGGGCCCGAGAGCCTCCGGGGCTGCTCCCTGGGACCGCCGCCTCCCCGGCTCTCCCGCCGCCTGTCCGCCCTCGCCGGAGACACCTCACGCCCCCGTGGTTGGAGCGCCGGGCGGGGGAGCTTGCCAGCCGTCGCTGCCTCGCTTCCTGGACTCCGTCATCCTCCTGCCTTTTCCGTGACGCAAATGGAGTAAAACTCAGAAAGTTTGCAAAGCGTGGGGCTGCGAGGAGCACCGCGCCAGAACCAGGATCGGAGGATCGGGGGGTGCGTGGAAAGCCGCGCCAGCTGCGGTGGGGGAGCAGAGTCGCGGACTCGCCTTCCCACCTTCCCATTCCCCACTCCTGCTCCGCCGAGACGGGATGGTGGCGCAGCTCGGAGACTGTTTTCCGGAGGGGCAGAAACGGCCTTCGCGTTCCAGGCATCTGACCTAAGATACCGACAGCTGCGGGTGCAGCACCCTAGCCAGACCGGGAGACACTGTCCTGGGCGACCACCTGGGCTGGGGGGTGGGTGGGTAGTGGGGAACACACTACCCTACATCTGCAGCGACAGGCAACAAGTCTAGGTGCGACCCGGTTCCGGGTTGCTGAGTGGGCAGCAGGGTCTGCATGTCCCGTCCTAGCCAGTGGCAGCAAAGAGAGAGGCGGTCAGGTGGAGAGTCTTCGAGAAGAGGCAAGTGGGATCTGACCCTGGGTCAGTGTATCTGGAACACTTCCGGCACTGGTTCTGCTAGGCACTGTGCTGAGCACTGGGGAGTCCATCACAGGCAGTCGGGGTTCCCACCCTGGAGGGCTTACTGTCCACCCTCTCTTGTCTTTAATTAATCCATTCTGTCTCATTCATTCATTCAGTCAAGTGAGGCACTCAAGAGTACCTACCTAGTCTGCACCAGGCCCCTGAGCTACAAAGAAATAAGACATTATCCTTACCTTCCAAAAGCTCAGATGTGTTGTGACAAGTAGATGCTCCCTGCCCAGTGCGACTAGAGCCGTGGAAAGTGCACGTGAGGGTACCTACCCCAGCCTGGGTGAGGCAAGGATCGAGGAAGGCTTCCTGAAGGAGGAGGTGCCTAAGGTGAGGCAAAGGCTTCAGGAGGTCCTCCTTTCCTGGCTATCCCTGGAGTCTTGTCTGCCCTGTCTAGCTAGATCTTCCCTCCATTCTCTACTCACTTGTTGCAGATTAACTGGTACAAGGTAGTTCTACTAAAGATGGATACCTTTGGCTGTTTCGAGGGACATGGTTCCCAGACCTCTGGCTCCAAAACCCAGTTTCACTGGTTCAGTGAGTGTTCAACTCCTTTTGCAGGTCTGGCATTTGACCAGAATAAAGGCCTATGTACGAACCCCAGAAGCCTAGCTATTAATTTGCACAGAGAAATAAAACTGCCAAGCAGAACTGAATTTCTGCATCAATAGATCAAGGCAATTTGGGCTACTCCTTGGGAGGCCCAGTTACCAGAAAGTTAGCTCAGTGAGCCTGGAACCCCCAAGAGGGGAAAAGGTGTGACAAGTTTCTCAGTCAAGTACTTTACAGTCTTGTTTCCTGGCCTGGCGTGGTGGCTCACGCCTGTAATCCCAGCACTTTGGGAGGCTGAGGCAGGCAGATCACAAGGTCAGGACTTGGAGACCAGCCTGACTAACATGGTGAAACCCCGTCTCTACTAAAAATACAAAAATTAGCCAGGCGTCGTGGCACATACCTATAATCCCAGCTACTTAGGAGGCTGAGACAGGAGAATTACTTGAACCTGGGAGGCAGAGGTTGCAGTGAACCTCGATTGTGCCACTGTACTCCAGCCTGGGCGACAGAGCAAGACTCCGTCTCCAGGAAAAAAAACAAACAAAAAAAAAATAGCATCAGCCAGGTAAGGTGGCCAGGAGTCAGAGGCTAGTGAGCCAAGATCGTGCCATTGTATATGGCATTATACTCCAGCCTTGGGGACAGAGTGAGACCCTGTCTCCCCCCAAAAAAGATTTTAAAAACGCATCTACTTCCTTAGTGCTTGCTGAGTGCTAGACACTCCTGTAAACACTTTATTAGCTTACTCAATACAATTGGGATTTCTATTCACCCAATAGGGTCCCCCTCCAGCCCCACCCCCCCGAGGCATCCTCAGCTGCCACCCTTGACGGCTGTTAGTTGCTTCCCAAACAGTCACACATTTACAGGCCAGCCATCTTGGATTTACTTCCACATGTGTTCTGGCTGGGTGTTTCGTAACTCTCAGGTGCCACCCTTTTTTCCAGGTTCTTGGGAAGAACTCACTCTTCAGCCTCACAGAGGTTTCCAGAACCTGTATTTTCCCATTTCCTCCCCTCCAGGGACCTCCTTCAGGCCTAGGGGTAACAGAGTCCCATGTTACCAGTCTCAGGAAACTGCACTAACCCTTGTGATCTCCCTGTACCCTGCCCATTCCTATGGAAATAGTCCCTTTACGTCAAGTCTCACATTATTCTTTTTTTTCTTTTCCTTTTATTTTTGAGACAGGGTCTCATTCTGTTGCCCAGGCTGGAGTATAGTGGTATAATCATAGCTCACTGTAGCTTCAACCTCCCTGGGCTCAGGCGATCCTCCCACCTGAGTCTCCCAAGTCGCTGGAACTACAAGTACACACCACCACACCAAGCCAACTTTTGTATTTTTTGTAGAGACGGGGTTTTGCCATGTTGCCCAGGCTGATCTCAAACTCCTGGGCTCAAGCAATCCTCCTGCCTCAGCCTCTCAAAGTGCTGGGATTACAAGTGTGAGCCACCACACCCAGCCTCTCACATTATTCTCATTGGGGTGTGTTCTCTCTTTCCTGCTGGGACCCTGATTCATACACAGGAAACAGCATCCATCCTTCACCCAGGCATCCAATTTTCATCCTTTAGGAAAGGAGACAGCAAGGGAGAACGGTGCCCAGTGGTTTTCAGACCGACCCTGCTGGTGGCAGCCTGCAGGATACACTGGGCTGTTATTGTAGGAATGCAGACAAAAGATGATGAGGGCCTGACACCGGGCAGGGGGAACGGGGCTGCAGAGAAGAAAATGGGAGAGCTTTTGGAGGTAGAACAGACTGGAATCGCAACCAATAAGTTGTGGTTGTTGAGGGAAGTGTCAACCCACATGCTTAAAAAATATTTTTTGACTCCACTTTCCCCACCAGCTATAGCCCCATTTCTCTGCTCACCTTTGCAGCAAAATTCCTTGAAATAGCTATCTATACTAGGTGCCTCCAATTTCTTTTTCCTGTTCTCTGTTTAAATCACTCTAGGCAGCTTTTTACTCCCACACTCCACGGAACTATTCTTGTCAAGGTCATCAGTAGCCTCAGTGTTGCTGGACCCTATGGTTATTCTCAGTCTTTCTCTTATTTAGTCTCTCGGTAGCGTTTGACCTGGTTGATCACTCCTTCCTCCTGGATACACTTTCTTCATTTGCACTGGCGAGAACGTACTCTCCTGGTGTCCCTTCTACCACCTGGTTCATCCTCTGTCCTCTTCTCTTCAATAATTGTTTTTTTTTTTCTTTTCTTTTAATTGAGATGGATTCTAGCTCTGTTGCCAGGCTGGAGTGTAGTAGCACAATGTTGGCTCACGGCATCCTCTGCCTCCCAGATTCAAGCCTGCTTCAGCCTCCCAAGTAGCTGGGACTACAGGCACACGCCACCACGCCCAGCTACTTTTTGTAATTTTAGTAGAAACGGGATTTCACCATGTTGGCCAGGATGGTCTCCATCTCTTGACCTCATGATCCTCCCACCTCAGCCTCCCTAAGTGCTGGGATTACCTGCTTGAGCCACCACGCCCAACTTCCAATAATTCCTAACATTAGAGTGACCACAGCAGAGTGCTGTTGTCTTTTGTATCCATAGTCACTCCTATGATGGTCTCATCCAGCCGAATGACTTCAAATATCACTCATGCTAGTAATGCCCAATTTTTAAAATCTCCAGTCCTTTTAAAAAAAACTCCTGGGCCAGGCATGGTGCCTTATGCCTGTAATCCCAGCACTTTGGGAGGCTGAGGCAAGCAGATCACCTGAGATCGAGAGTTCGAGACCAGCCTGACCAATATGGAGAAACCCCATCTCTACTGAAAATACAAAGTTAGCCAGTGTGGCGGTGCATGCTTTAATCCCAGCTACTCAGGAGGCTGAGGGAGGAGAATTGCTTGAACCCGGGAGTGGGAGGTTGCAGTAAGCCAAGATCACATCACTGCCAGCCTGGGCAACAAGAACAAAACTCCATCTCAAAACACACACACATGCACAAAACACCTCCTAACTCAAATATATTTCTCCTTGACATCTCCCCTCAGAAGTCTAATGGATGAGGCCGGGCGCGGTGGCTCAAGCCTGTAATCCCAGCACTTTGGGAGGCCGAGGCGGGTGGATCACGAGGTCAAGCGATCGAGACCATCCTGGTCAACATGGTGAAACCCCGTCTCTACTAAAAATACAAAAATTAGCTGGGCATGGTGGCACGTGCCTGTCGTCCCAGCTACTAGGGAGGCTGAGGCAGGAGACTTGCTTGAACCCAGGAGGCGGAGGTTGCGCTGAGCCGAGATCGTGCCATTGCACTCCAGCCTGGGTAACAAGAGCGAAACCCCGTCTCAAAAAAAAAAAAAAAAAAAAAAAGAAGTCTAATGGATGCCTCCAACCCAACATGTCCCAGATTAAATTTCTGAGCCGGGCATGGTGGCTTATGCTTGTAATCCCAGCACTTTGGGAGCCTCAGGTAGGAGGATCACTTCAGCCCAGGAGTTCAAGACCAGCCATGACAACATAGTGAGACCCCCATCTCTATAAAAAATTTAAAAATTAGTGGCCAGGCGTGGTGGCTCATGCCTGTAATCCCAGCACTTTGGGAGGCCAAGGCAGGTGGATCACCTGAGGTCAGGAATTCGAGACCAGCCTGACCAACATGGCGAAACCCCATCTCTACTAAAAATACAAAACTTAGTGGGGCATGGTGTTGGGCACCTGTGAGCCCAGCTGCTTGAGAGGCCCAGGACTGTAGGAGGCCGAGGCGGACGGATCGCCTCAGGTCAGGAGTTCGAGACCAGCCTGGCAAACACGGTGAAACCGATCTCTACTAAAAATACAAAAATTAGCCAGGTATGGTAGTGTGTGCCTGTAGTCCCAGCTACTCAGGAGGCTGAGGCAGGAGAACAGCTTGAACCCAGGAGGCAGAAGTTGCAGTAAGCCGAGATTGTGCCACGGCACTCCAGCGTGGGCAACAGAGCAAGACTCCATCTCAAAAAAAAAAAAAAAAAAAAAAAAAAAAAAAAAAAAAATCAATTAGATTTAAAAAAGCAAACGATCTGTAATAGTTTTCTGTTTGTTTTAGAGACAGGATCTTGTTCTGTTGCCCACGCTGGAGTGCAGTGGCGCAATCTCGGCTCACCGCAGCCTTGAACTCCTGGCCTCAGGGGATCCTCTCCAGTCTTACCTCCAAACCCCCACCAGTAGCTGGAACTATAGGTGCTGCCACCATGCCTGGCTAATTTGTTTTCTCCCCCATAGGGACTGAGTCTCACTATGTTGCCCAGGCTGGTCTTGAACTTCTGGGCTCCAGAGATCCTCCCACCTTGGCCTCCCAAAGTGTTGGGATTAGAGGCATCAGCCACCATGCCCAGCCTGGTGATGTTTTTTTAAACTGGCTAAGTTCATGAGTATTTATTATTTTTTATGTATATTATTTTCCAGACATCAAATCTTTTTTTTTTTTTTTGAGACAGGGTCTGGCTCTGTTGTGCAAGCTGGGGTGCAGTGGCACGATCATAGCTCACTGCAGCCAACAAGTCCTGGATTCAAGTGATCCTCCTCCCTCAGCCTCCCAGGTAGTCAGGACTACAGGCATGCACTACCATGCCTGGCTAATTCTTTAAGATTTTTTAGAAGCGGGATCTCGCTTTTTTTTTTTTTTTTTTTTTCCTAGGCTTGTCTTGAACTCCTGGCCTCAAATGATCCTCCCACTCCTGGCCTCAAATAATCCTCCCACTTCAGCCTTCCAAAGTGCTGGGATTACAGGCGTGAGCCACTGTGCCTGGCCCCCAAATATTGTATTGTAAAAGACAATAAAAAGAATACAAAACAAAAATGATCAGAGAGAAGCTAGGTGGTGTCAAATGCCTGGGCAAAAAGGGGTTAGGTCTGCAGCGCTACACTCAGATTAATTTACGGATGCAACTAGCCCAAACAGCATTAAATTTGCTAACTCAATGCTTGGTGGCCAGAGATGCATGTCAAGATAATTCATTTGAGCACAGACTAAAGGATTTGGACTTGTACTTATAGTCCAAGTTTCTCAAACTTGCTGTTTTTTATGAATCATCTGACACTTTCGTTAATAATACAGATTTCCAGGCGGCTCCCTTATAGATCCCGATTCTGTGCTCCTAGGAAGCAGCCAGGCAATCAGTATTTCATGAGTTCGGTGCCACCTGGTCCAACTTGACAGTGAAAAATCGCTCCGCCTGCCAGGTGAGCGGATCAGCTGAGATAAGAGTTCGAGGCCAGCTTCACCAATATGGAGAAACCCCGTCTCTACTAAAAATACAAAATTAAAAGGACCTGACGCTGGCAGCCGGCGGGAACCACCAGCTCATCCCGCTCCCGCAAGCACTCCCACGGCACCGCAGGAGCCCAGTCAGCAACGTAAACCCAACCAACAAGCCACAGTCACCCGTCTTCCCCAAAAATGGCCTCTTCAGCTCTAGCGGGGAAGACTGTAACAGTCCCCAAAGGGCATCAGTCTAGGCGGAAATGATGCCTGCACAAAGGGATACAGTCTTGGCTACTAAAAACCATGCGGAGCCTCCCAGGGACCAGTCCGCACCGCCTCCCTCCGGTGGATCTACCCCCTCCTTCACCAAACGCGAAGAAAAGAAGACACGCGAGATGCCAGTGCAGAGGCGTGGTCTCACCCTGACCAATGGGAAGTGAGGGCGTGACCCCAAGCTTTTCTTTCATTGGCCCAGGGTCCCAGGGCTTCCAGGTCTTGGCGCGCTGAGGCAGAAATCGCGCAGGCGTCAGAACGCGCTCTCAGCTTCGGGTCCTTCCGCTGAGGCTTCCGCCATCATGGTGCGGAAGCTTAAGTTCCACGAGCAGAAGCTGCTGAAGCAGGTGGACTTCCTGAACTGGGAGGTCACCGATCACAACCTGCACGAGCTGCGCGTGCTGCGGCGTTACCGGCTGCAGCGGCGGGAGGACTACACGCGCTACAACCAGCTGAGCCGTGCGGTGCGTGAGCTGGCGCGGCGCCTGCGCGACCTGCCCGAGCGCGACCCGTTCCGCGTGCGCGCTTCCGCCGCGCTGCTGGACAAGCTGTATGCTCTCGGCCTGGTGCCCACGCGCGGTTCGCTGGAGCTCTGCGACTTTGTCACGGCCTCGTCCTTCTGCCGCCGCCGCCTTCCCACCGTGCTCCTCAAGCTGCGCATGGCGCAGCACCTTCAGGCCGCCGTGGCCTTTGTGGAGCAAGGCCACATACGCGTGGGCCCGGACGTGGTGACCGACCCCGCCTTCCTTGTCACGCGCAGCATGGAGGACTTTGTCACTTGGGTCGACTCGTCCAAGATCAAGCGGCACGTGCTGGAGTACAACGAGGAGCGCGATGACTTCGATCTGGAAGCCTAGCGGCTCTCCCACTTTCCACGGCTGTCTCCTACAGATGGGCACACTGAGACCTGATGCTGGAGATTCTCTGAGGGTGCTCTCCCCAAGGGTGTCAGGCGGTTGTAGGTTCTTAAGAACTTGATACATCAAGGCAGGACGTGCACAGAGCCACGGGAGGTGCGTCCTTGTTTTCCAGGAAATGTTCTTAGAACTTGGACTACTGATTTTTGTGCCTTGGGAAACAGTGGGAAGTAACTTGGTGCTGCTCTGGGGTATTTTTGGCTTCTTGCGTTGGAAACTTTTTAATGTAAAAGCAAAAACTGCAAATCCCCACGCTCTGTTTCCCTTTATCGTCTTGTAAGTGCTCGAATTGTTGCTCCTGGCCATGGAGTTAAGCTGTGTAGAGATGATGGGGAGTTTGGCGGGCTCAAGTTTTTATAAACTCAGTGAGACTAGTGTGTTCAGGATCTTCTTCATTGTTTAAAGGAATGCTTTCCTAATGCCAATAAATGAGTCAGCTGCTTTGTAAGTGCAATTTTTTTTATCTGTATGCTTTCGTTTTCTTCTTTACTCAAGATGGACTCCTGCTCTGTTACCCAGGCTGGGTGCAGTGGTGAGATCTCAGCTACTGCAACCTCAGTCTCCTGGGTTCAAGCAATTCTCCTGCCTCAGCCTCCCGAGTAGCTAGGATTACAGGTGCCCGCCACTGCACCCAGATAATTTTTGTATTTTTAGTTGAGACGGTTTCCCTCTATTGGCCGGGCTGCTCTCTAACTCCTGACCTCATAACCCTCTCACCTCGGCTTCCCAAAGTGCTAGGATTACCGGCATGAGACACGGTGCCTGGCCTCTAGTTTTCTTATATAGGGTCATATTTATGCATCCCAGGAATCCAGAGAAAAGGAATAGAGTCAGCAGCGACCTGCCTGTGGATGAGATCTGCAGCCGGAGCCACATGTGGAGGATGCAGGATGTTGTACAGGATTGGGCAGATTTGTCACTTTACCGGTCCCTTCCTTGGAAGGAGTGTTTTGGCAGAGTTCTTCCTCACAGGACTTCCTGTGGATATTCCAGCCCCAGGAAGTACCCTGTTAGAGGGCTGAGGTGTTTGCTTGCCTAAAGAAATAATCACCCTGGAGCTTGGCCATCTAGTGGTTCAGAGTGGCCCAGGAGTTCCTGGAAATTTAGATGATAGCAGTGATAGAGAATTGGAAGGGAGAGTAGGCAGACTACGAAGTTTTACTGAAGAATCACTCTTGGTTTTTTTGTTTTTTGTTTTTTTTTGAGATGGAGTTTCGCTCTTGTTACCCAGGCTGGAGTGCAATGGCGCGATCTCGGCTCACCGCAACCTCCACCTCCTGGGTTCAGGCAATTCTCCTGCCTCAGCCTCCTGAGTAGCTGGGATTACAGGCACGCGCCACCACGCCCAGCTAGTTTTTTTTTTTTTTTTTTTTTTGTGTATTTTTAGTAGAGACGGGGTTTCACAATGTTGACCAGGATGGTCTCGATCTTTCAACCTCGTGATCCACCCGCCCCGGCCTCCCAAAGTGCTGGGATTACAGGCTTGAGCCACCGCGCCCGGCTAGAATCACTCTTTTTTGAGATGGAGTTTTGCTCTTGTCGCTCAAGCTGGAGTGCCATGGAACCATCTTGGCTCACTGCAACCTCCGCCTCCTGGGTTCAAGCAATTCTCGTACTTTAGACTCCTGAATAGCTGAGACTACAGGCATGTGCCACTACAGCAGCTAATTTTTTTTGTATTTTTAGTAGAGACGGGGTTTCACCATTTTAGCCAGTCTAGTCTCACACTCCTGAACTCAGATGATCCGCTGCCTTGGCCTCTCAAAAGTGCTGGGATTACAGGTGTGAGTCACTGTGCCCACCTTTTTTTTTTTTTTTTTTTTTTTAGACGGAGTTTCGCTCTCGTTACCCAGGCTGGAGTGCCATGGCGCGATCTCGGCTCATCGCAACCTCCACCTGCTGGGTTCAGGCAATTCTCCTGCCTCAGCCTCCTGAGTGGCTGGGATTACAGGCACGCGCCACCATGCCCAGCTAATTTTTTGTATTTTTACTAGAGACGGGGTTTCGCCATGTTGACCGGGATGGTCTTGATCTCTTGACCTCGTGATCCACCCGCCTCGGCCTCCCAAAGTGCTGGGATTACAGGCTTGAGCCACCGCGCCCAGGCTTTTTTTTTTTTTTTTTTTTTTTTTTTATATGTATATATATATATATACACAAAGCCCATTGCTTGAGCCCAGGAGATCACTACAGCCTCGATCTGGGCTCAAGCAATCCTCCCACTTCAGCCTCCCAGTAGCTGGGATTATAGGCATGTGCCACCACACCTGGATAGTTTTTAATTTTTGTAGACATAGAGTTTTGCCGTGTTGTCCAGGCTGATCGCAAACTCCTGAGTTCAAGCAATCCTCTTGCCTCTTCCATTTGGTGAAGAAATGATATAGAGGAGGGGACATGATATGATAATAGCAAATACTTCTGTATGGCAGCCCGTTTTTAAGGGTACCACTTATATAGCCAATTTCAGCCTCCCAGCAATCCTATAAGGTGGAGAATCCAATTCTCTACTTTCAGATAAGGGAACTGAGGCAGAGATGGGTCAAATTACCAAAGATGACGTATCCAGTAGGCAATGGACTGGGACTGTCAGTGTCAGCACAGCCAGGCCTTGGTGCGTCTCAGTTTAGAAAGTCTCCGAACTTGAATTTACAAACCAGCAGGGAGAAGCAGCAGCAGGAGGCAATGTGATCCAGTCTCCACCGGATGCCGTAAGGTGTGAGGAGGGAGCAGGCATTGAACTGGGAAGGCTTTAAGGAAAAGCTGATGTTCAAGTTAGGAGGGGAACTAACTCTCATCTAAGCCCTGCCAGTTCTAGGCTGCCATTGACTCTTCCCAACAACTCTGCCAGGTAGGGGGTGTTATCTGTAACTTTTCAGTTTGAGAAACAATTTGTATAAGAAATTGTCTAGGCCAGCACGATGGCTCACAGCTATAATCCCAGCACTTTGGCAGACTGAGGTGGGCGGATGACTCAGCCTGGCGACAGAGCAAGACTCTCTCAAAAAAAAAAAAAAATAAGTAAGTTGTCCAAGGCTTGGACCTCTAGAAAAAATATAAAAATTAGCTGGGCATGGTGGCACATGCCTATAGTCCCAGCTACTCAGGAGGCTGAAGCATGAGAATCTCTTGAACCCAGGAGGCAGAGGTTGCAGTGAGCTGAGATTGAACCACTGCACTCCAGCCTGGGGGACAGAGTGAGACTCTGTCACAAAAAAGATAAAAGAAAAAAAGATGCACCAGAGGGAGGGGGCGGGTCCCTAGGAGGCTCCGGGCGGTTTTCAGTAACCAAGACTGCATCTTTTTCTGCAGGCATCGTTTCCTCCTAGACTTCTGCCCTTTGGGGCTTTCAGATTCTCCCCTGCAGGAGCTGAAGAGGCCATTTTCGGGGAAGAGGCGTGGCTGCGGCTTGTTGATTGGGTTTACTGTGCTAACTTCCACTAGGCTCCTGCAACGCGCTGTGGAGCTGCTTGCCACCTGCTCCCCTGGGCCTGACCGGGTAGTCCCCACTGCCCGCCAGCGTCAGGTCCTTCACCTGGCAGGTGATTTTTCACTGTCAAGTTGGACCAGGTGGCACCGAACCCATGAAGTACTGATTGCCTGGCTGCTTCCTAGGAACACAGAACCAGGATCTATAAGGGAGCCACCTGGAAATCTGTATTATTAACGGAAGTGTCAGATGATTCATAAAACCCAGCAAGTTTGAGAAACTTGGACTGTAAGTACAAGTCCAAACCCTTCAGTCTGTGCTCAAATGCATTATCCTGACATGGATTTCTGGCCACCAAGCATTCGGTTAACAAGTTTAATGCTGTCTGGGCTAGGTGTATCTGTAAGATATCTGAGTGTAGCGCTGCAGACCTAACCCCTTTTTGCCCAGGCATTTGACGCCACCTAGCTTCTCTCTGATCATTTTTGTTTTGTGTGCTTTTCATTGTCTTTTACAATATAATGCTTGGGGGCCGGGCTCCGTGGCTCAGTCCTGTAATCCCAGCACTTCGGAAGGCTGAAGTGGGAGGATCATTTGAGCCTAGGCTAAATCAATAAATAAATAAAGATAAAAAAGAAATGAGATCCCACCTCTGTTTAAAAAAAAAAAAAAAAAAAAAATCAGGCATGGTAGTGCATGCCTGTAGTCCTGACTACCTGGGAGGCTGAGGGAGGAGGATCACTTCAATCCAGGACTTGTTGGCTGCAGTGAGCTATGATCATGCCACTGCACCCCAGCTTGCAGAACAGAGCCAGACCCTGTTTCAAAAAATATATCTATATCTATATATATAGATATAGATACAGTTCTTAAGAAGCTACAACAATCTGGATGAGGATGCATCTGGCCAGACCAGACACTTTTATATATATAAAAGATTCAAGATCTGGAAAATAATATACATAGCATGTAAATTATAAAGCATAATAAATACTCATGAACTACATCACCAGGCTGGGCATGGTGGCTGATGCCGGTAATCCAGCACTTAGGGAGGCCAAGGTGAGAGGATCACTGGAGTCTGGGAGTTCAAGACCTGTCTGGGCAACACAGTGAGACTCAGTCCCTACCAAAAAAAAAAAGCAGACATGGTGGCAGCACCTATAATCCCAGCTACTGGTGGGATTTTTGGGGATAAGAGGGGGAAAGATCTCTTGAGGTCAGGAGTTCAAGGCTGCAGTAAGCCATGATCACACCACTGCACTCCAGCTTCAGCAACAGAACAAGATCCTGCTCTAAAACGAACAGAAAACTAGCGTAGGTCGTTTGCTTTTTATAATCTGAGTGTTTTTTTTTTTCCTTTTTCTTTTTTGGAGATGGAGTGTCAGCTGACTGCTACCTCTGCCTCCCGGGTTCAAGCTATTCCCTTGCCTCAGCCTCCTGAGTGGCTGCAACTACAGGCGCCCACCACCATGCCCAGCAAATTTTTGTATTTTTATTAGAGACAGGTTTTCGTCATATTGGCCAGGCTGGTTTCGAATTCCTGACCTTCTGATCCACCAGCATTGGCGGGATTACAGGCATGAGCCACTGTACCCGACTTTTTCTTTTCATTTCTTTTTTTTCTTTCTGAGATGGAGTCTCACTTGGTCACCCAGGCTGGAGAACAGTGGTGCGATCTCAGCTCACTGCAACCTCCACCTCCTGGGTTTGAGTGATTCTCCTGCATCAGCCTCCCCAGCAGATGGGACTACAGGTGCACACCACCATGTTTGGCTGATTTTTGGATTTTTAGTAGAGACATGGTTTCACCGTGTTGGCCAGGCTGGTCTCAAACTCCTGACCTGCCAGAGTAGGTCTTACAGAGAAGGTCCTGTTTTACAGGGGTTAAGCCATATGTGGATATCCAGGAAAGAACATTTCAGGAAGGGGACTCAGTGGAAAAGCCTTAAGATGGGAACGTGCCTGGCATGTCAGAAGAGTCAGAAAGCTGTCTCGGCTGGAGCAGAGTGGGCAAGGAGGAGAGGGAGAGATTAAAGAGCTTGTAGCCCCTTGAAAAGACTGGCTTTTATGTTGAGGGGGATACTTCGGGGTTTTAAGCAAAGGACTGATACTTGGTTTTTGTTTGTTTTCGTTTCTGGGATAGGCTCTCACCCTGTTGCCCAGGCTGGAGCGCAGCAGAATGACTGGGGCTCACTGCAGCCTTAACCTCCCAGCCCCAAGGGATCCTCTTGAGTAGCTGGGACTACAGGCACATGCCGCCATGCCCAGCTAATTCTTATTTTTTATTTTTATTTTATTTACTTATTTATTGAGACGGAGTATTGCTCTGTCGCCAGGCTGAAGTGCGGTGGTGCGATCTCGGCTCACTGCAACCTCCACCTTGTGGGTTCAAGCAATTCTCCTGCCTCACCTTCTCAAGTAGCTGGGACTACAGGTGTGCACCACCACGTCCAGCTAATTTTTGTATTTTTTTTTTTTTTACTAGAGACAGGGTTTCATCATGTTGGCCAGGATGGTCTCTTTTCTTTTTTTTTTTTTTTTTTTTTGAGACAGAGTTTCACTCTTGTTACCCAGGCTGGAGTGCAATGGCGCGATCTCGGCTCACCGCAACCTCCGCCTCCTGGGTTCAGGCAATTCTCCTGCCTCAGCCTCCTGAGTAGCTGGGATTACAGGCACGTGCCACCATGCCCAGCTAATTTTTTGTATTTTTAGTAGAGACAGGGTTTCACCATGTTGACCAGGATGGTCTCGATCTCTCGACCTCGTGATCCGCCCGCCTCGGCCTCCCAAAGTGCTGGGATTACAGGCTTGAGCCACCGCGCCCGGCCAGGATGGTCTCATCTCTTGACTTCGTGATCCACCCACCTTGGCCTCCCATAGTGCTGGGATTACAGACGTGAGCCACTGCACCCAGCCTATTTTTAAATTATTATTATTATTTATTTGTTTGTTTTTTTTTTTTAGATGGAGTCTCGCTCTGTCACCCAGGCTGGAGTGCAATGGTACAATGTTGGCTCACTTTGCCTCCCAGGTCCAAACGATTCCCCTTCTCTCAGCCTCTCAAGTAGCTGGGATTACACGTGCCTGACACCATGCCTGGCTAATTTTTGTATTTTTAGTAGAGATGGGGTTTCGTCATGTTCATCAGGCTGGTCTCAAATTCCTGACCTCAGGTGATCCACCGGCCTCGGCCTCCCAAAATGCTAAGATTGCAGGAGTGAGCCACCATGCCTGGCCACTAATTTTTAAAGTTTTTGTAGAGATGGGGGTCTCACTATGTTGTCATGGCTGGTCTTGAACTCCTGGGCTGAAGTGATCCTCTTACCTGAGGCTCCCAAAGTGCTGGGATTATAAGCATAAGCCACCATGCCCAGCTCAGAAATTTAATTTGGGACATGTTGGGTTGGAGGCATCCATTAGACTTCTGAGGGGGGATGTCAAAGAAAAATATGTATGACTTAGGAGTTTATTTATTTATTTATTTTTAATTTGAGATAGAGTCTTGCTCTGTCACTCAGGTTGGAGTGCAGTGGTGCAATCCCGGCTCACTGCAACCTCTGCCTCCCAGGTTCAAGTGATTCTCAGCCTCCTGAGTAGCTGGGTCACCTGATCCATTTTTGTATTTTTAGTAGAGATGAGGTTTCGCCATATTGGCCATACTGGTCTTGAACCCCTGACCTCAGGTGATCCGCCTGACTTGGCCTCCCAAAGTGCTCAGATTTGGTGTGAGCTGCCATGCCCGGCCAAGTTAGGAGTGTTTTTAAAAGGGTTGGAGATTTTTAAAATTGGGCATTACTAACATGAGTGTTATTGGAAGTCATTTGTCTAGATGAGAGCATCAGAGGAGTGACTATGGATATAACAAAGACATGACCACTCCACTGTGGTCACTCTGATGTTAAGAATTATTGGAGAGACATGCTGGCTTCGGCAGCACATATACTAAAATTGAAATGATACGGAGAAGATTAGCATGGCCCCTGCGCAAGGATGTCAGGCAAATTCTGAACGTGAAGCGTTCCATATTTTTCCGGAACCAACCCAAATGCCCATCGATGATAGGCTGGATAGGGAAAATGTGGTACATATACACGATGGAATCTTACACAGCCATCAAAAACGATGAGTTCGTGTCCATTGTAGGGACATGGATGAACCTGGAAACCATCATTCTCAGCAAACTGACGCAAGAGCAGAAAATCAAACACCGCATGTTCTCACTCATAGGCGGGTGTTGAACAATGAGAACACATGGACACAGGGAGGGGAGCACTACACACTGGGGTCCGTTTGGGGGAAATGGGGGAGGGACGGGGAGGTGTGGAGGTTGGAAGAGAGCGTAGGGAGAAATGACAGATACAGGTGAGGGGAAGGAAGGCAGCAAACCACACTGCCATGTGTGTACCTATGCAACAATCTTGCATGTTCTTCACATGTACCCCAAAACCTAAAATGCAATAAAAAAAAAAAAAGAATTATTGGAGAGAAGAGGACGAACCTGTGCTGTAGAAGGGACACCAGGAGAGTACGTTCTCGCCAGTGCAAATGAAGAAAGTGTATCCAGGAGGAAGGAGTGATCAACCAGGTCAAATGCTGCTGAGAGACAAGAGAAGGACTGAGAATAACCATAGGGTCCAGCAGCATCGAGGCTACTGATGACCTTGACAAGAATAGTTCAGTGGGCCAGGCGCGATGGCTCACGCTTGTAATTTCAGCACTTCGGAAAGCGAAGCCAGCGGATCACAAGATCGGGAGTTTGAGGCCAGCCTGACCAACATGATGAAACCCCGTCTCTACTAAAAATAAAAACTTAGCCAGGCATGGTGGCGGGTGCCTGTAATCCCAGCTAGTGGTGAGGCTGAGGCAGGAGAATCACTTGAGCCTGGGAGGCAGAGGTTGCAGTGAGCCGAGATCGTACCACTCCTGCCTGGGCAATAGAGTGAAACTCCATCTAAAAAAAAAAAAAACACAAAAAAAAAACCCAAAAAAACTAGTTCAGTGGAATGTGGGAGTAAAAGACTGGCCCGCAGGTCTCCCAAGTTCAGCCCGAGGACGCAGTGCCAAGCCCTCGCAGTGTCCCCAGCCCAGCCTGGGTCCCTGCTCCTGGGCCTCTGCCTGCTGGGTCTGCCTTGGGGGAAGCGCCCCTGTACCCTCCAGGCTGAGGCTTCCCCTGACCCCTTTGGCCCTCTCTCCACAGGCGCCCTGGCACCCTGCCCGGGGTCCCCAGGTGCGTGAGGGCTGAATGTGTGGGAGAAGCTGGTGGACAGGCATGGCCAGGAGGGAAATGGTGCTGGATTCTAGAGCATCGGACCCGGCCGCCAGAACTGGCCGTCTCCATCCCAGGCACTCGGACCGTGGGTACTGGATCCACATGTGGCCGAGGGCTGGCGGAGCCTGCCCCCCAGGAGCACTGAGTCCGGAGGGGGTCGTTTGTGCGGAGGGGGCCGTGGGCTCGTCCCACCTGCCCCTTCTGTCCAGCACTTGATGGCGATTCCCTCTATTTTCACTCGGCGGCTGCCCACACGTTACCCTCCTCCTCTTTCTTCTTGCTTTCTTCCATCCTCCATTCAGTCCGACTCCCCTCCCAGCCCCTGGGGAGCCTACCTCAGGTCAGAGAGTCTGAACCCCGATCTGCTCTGGGTATGTGGATTTCCTTCAGCTACCCTGATGTCCCCACTTCCAAGTCCTGACCCCTTTGAGCCGTCCCGGGGCATGTCCGGCCACTGGCCCACAGAAGCAGAGGCCAGGCTGTGACTGTGTGACCATCAAGGTGTGTGATGTGTGTGTGGGCGTGCACAGGAGCGGGAGAGTGTGAGAATGGCTCCCGGGCCTGGGCCAGGACAGAAGCAGCTGGAGAAGGAGCCTGAGGGTCATAGGCAAGCTGAGGTTTTCCTCCACCCCCACCCGGTCCCCGCCCCGCCCTGCCAGGTCTACACCCCTGCCTTGGGGAAAAGAGCAGTCTGGGAGAGCTTCTTCAAGAAGACCACAAGGGACCACAGTGGCTGCTGGCCCGGCTGAGCTCTGCCCCGAGAGCTCCCCTGCCTCCCCCACCACGGACTCTCCCTCTTCTGCTTTTCCCCTCAGGAAGGGTCCAGCCTCACCTATGCGACCTACAGTCCCCCACAAAAGAAGCTGAAAGTCCCCAGTCCCCACTTACACTTTTTTTTTTTTTTTTTTTTTTTGAGACGGAGTTTTGCTCTTGTTACCCAGGCTGGAGTGCAATGGCGCGATCTCGGCTCACCGCAACCTCCACCTCCTGGGTTCAGGCAATTCTCCCTCCTCAGCTTCCTGAGTAGCTGGGATTACAGGCACGCGCCACCATGCCTAGCTAATTTTTTGCATTTTTAGTAGAGACAGGGTTTCACCATGTTGACCAGGATGGTCTCGATCTCTTGACCTCGTGATCCACCCGCCTCGGCCTCCCAAAGTGCTGGGATTACAGGCTTGAGCCACCGCGCCCGGCTCCCACTTACACTTATAAGTCTGTGGCTAGTGGCATCCGACTGCTTGGCCTCCCTGTCTCCCCCAGGGTCCCTTCAGAGGGTCCTGGGCTTTCTGACCACCCAGAGGGGCCTCGGGCGCTCCCTCCAGCCATCCAGAGCTTTTAGCTTCACCCTCCTGGTTCAGGCAATGTTCCTTCTTTGTCAGGCCTGGTGGCTGTCGCATGGGGCTCCCCAAGGCTGGCAGTGGCCCTGAGCCAGTGGGTTGGAAGACAGGGTGTTCAGAAAGGAGGGCAGCCCGAGGGCGGTGAGCGTGGGTCTGAGCTGTGGGTGCACTGCCTGTGTGCCGTGGGAGAGGCCAGCGTGTTTCGGGTGGGGAGGCCGCCGCAGCCCCCGGCACTAACTGTGCAGCTCCGGCTCCTTCCTCCTTCTTCCTCCCCTTTCCCCTCCAGCCCCTGTTCCAGGAACCTTGCCGCACCTGCACTGCGCCCTCCCCTGCCCAGCCCTCCCCCAGCTGCTGCAGCTCCCCCTGCTCTGCGCTGGCCTCACCAGCTCTCTCCTCGCCTTTCCCTCTCCCGTTTCCTCTCTGTTTTCTCTGCAACTGCCAGCCGATCGGGTCAGGGAAGTCCATCCCATCCTGAGAGCCCCAGGCCCCCCTTGACCTCTACACAGATCCCCTCTCCTGTCGGAGACCTCCCTTTCCAAGCCTGCCTGGGCGGCTGTTCTGAGACTCCCCCAGCCCCAAAGCCACCCCCCTTCATCTGTGACTTAGTCTGTGGTAGCGGTGAGGTGACACATCCAGGTGTGACTGTTCCCTTCTGTGGCACACCCCTGCTCTGTTCTAGAAATATCTATAAATACTCACATATATATACACCTACACGTGGCCGACCGCCTCGCCTCTGGCACTGGGAATCAGTCACCGTGATGTCCTTGTGGTGGAGCCGTGTGGCCCAACAAGAGAAAGCTGTGCCCTGACACTGCCCCTCCAAAGTGCGCCACCTCCAGTGAGCCTCCCTGTCACCCGGGCCCCGCCATCCCTCCCACCACCGCCAAGCATGGGGTTGCCGTGCAGGCAGCCCTGTGGCCTGACAGTCTCTACCCGTCCTGCTGTCCCTCGGCTGAGAGTCAAACCCATTTCTGGACGACGGGGAATGTGCCCTCTGCTGACTGTGTTTTCTGTGGAGCTCAGGGGAGGCGAAAGGCCAAGCCATTTTTGGGGCGCTGTCGGGAGCAGTGAAAAGGCCCCACCCTTTCCAAGGGCCACTGTTCCCGGAAAGCCCCTGGAGCGCAGCTGGTCTCGTCCCGTGCAGCCGGCTCTGGCCACGAGGGGGCAGGAGGGCCACGCACTCAGCCTGGAGGGAGCCCGCGGGGCAGCCGGCGCTCTGGAGGGACAGACAGCGCAGGCCACCAGGCGCAGGCAGGAGAGGGAGGCGGGGGGTGGGAGACAGACGCCTGGGGTGGGCGGGAGTCAGCGCCCTTGGGTGCCGGTACCTGCCTTCCCGGCCACCGCTGATCAGGCTTCTGAGCCTGCTGGCTGTCAGGGCCGGACGTGCCACCGCAGTCCCCGGGAAGTCCCCCAGGTGTCACCAGGCGGCACACAGGTAACAGGCCTGGAAGGTCCCCAACAGCCCGGCTGGACACGCTCAGACACTCTGGGGCTCCTCGTTCAGGGGCACAAACTCCAGGACCCAGTGAGGGAAGCGGGACTACAGCAGGCCGAGCAGTGCGGCTAAATCCATTTATTCCAGAATAAAAGGCAAAATAAACAGGAGTTGCGGCCGGGCGCGGTGGCTCAAGCCTGTAATCCCAGCACTTTGGGAGGCCGAGGCGGGTGGATCACGAGGTCGAGAGATCGAGACCATCCTGGTCAACATGGTGAAACCCCGTCTCTACTAAAAATACAAAAAAATAGCTGGGCATGGTGGCACGTGCCTGTAATCCCAGCCACTCAGGAGGCTGAGGCAGGAGAATTGCCTGAACCCAGGAGGCGGAGGTTGCGGTGAGCCGAGATCGCGCCATTGCACTCCAGCCTGGGTAACAAGAGCGAAACTCCGTCTCAAAAAAAAAACAAAACAAAAAATAAATAAAAATAAAAATAAAACCTCCTCCCCATGTGCCAGCTCCAACCTCTGCCAGGTACGATACACAGGGCACCCCAAACTCCTAAAATATACAAAACGTTACACGGATACAATATGTACACTGGGGAAGGGGGGTCACCCCAGCAGCCCGTGCCCTCACCTGGTCCACAGTCAGCGCCACTGTCCTGCCTCAGCTGCCTCTCTGAGTAAGAAGATGGGAGCCCCCTGAGGGAAAAGTTGCTTTGGTGAGCGGAAGGAGGCCATCAGGCCTCCTCCAAACCAACCAACTCCAGCAGCCTCTGGCTCTTCAATAACAACCATCATCATCCAGAGATTTCAGGACTCAGCCCTGGTCAAGGTGGCAAAGGGTCTGTTTGTCTCCCCCCATTAGACAGGGGTCTTGTCTTGCTACGCTAGTAATAAAGGCGTGACTGGGAAGGGGTGGGAGGGACATGGTGGGAGCGGAGACTCCAGCCCCGCTTCTCCAGGCCTTGCTGACACGGGCCTGCTTTTATTTATTTTTATATTTTTCCCCATAATGTTTTTAAAAAAATCTCTTAACTTCCTTTTCATAAATTTTATACTTTTCATAAAATTTTTCTACTTTTTATCCACAACGTTTTTTGCCACAACTTTTCCACATTTTTTTATCCCATAACTTTTTTATCCCATAACTTTTATTAGTTTGTGTTCTTTTAATGAACACACTTGTATAGCTGTATTACAATTTCGTAAAAATAAAAACACAGTATCTCATGCCAAGTGTGCCCAGCATTGGCAGAGTCTCAATATCTTTAATACTATAGTTGTCAAGACGCACAAAATTTTAAGGCAAAAACAGCGCTTTGCAGCAATTGAATAATTTATTACATTACAGGAGCGTCACAGCAGCAGTCAATAATGCCGCTTTAGACAAAAGGCTCAGGATTTCCATCTTACATTCTGTTCATAAGAGTTCATACATTGGTAAAAGTCATTCTTAGAAAACTTGGCCACTAACGCTTTGGGCTGGAATTGGCATTTCTTTCCCTACTTTTCCTTCCCCTGGTTTCTTTTAAACTACGACATTCATATTTTAAAATGGTTTAAGTAATTTCAAAACGTTAAGATACCAGTTACATGTTTTAATAGTTCTTTTAAAATGACTCTTTAAGATAAAGTTTTGGAGAAGCTATATTATGGGTAGGATAGGACTGATTTACATTTTGAAATTTTCTTAAAATCAGCTTTGGTTTCAGAACAGATTTTATTCATTTGCAGAAAACCTATCAGGTTTAATAAAATCCTTTTAAAATGATTATCATATATTGCACTCTTTAAATAGGTATTTTAATTCTTCCTACAGAAATTCAAATTTATTCAGTTGAACCCACATTTGAAAATTCTATGTATTTTTGTAATGACCTCTGAACAGAGAGATGCTACCATTGAGCAGGCCTCTGGTATAGTAAACATGGTCCATTCAGGAGCTGTGAATATAGCTCTAGGTGAGCCCCTGAACCTGTTCATGGTAGATCATGCTAAATAGTGAGATGTTATTGGAGGTGTGGATGAGGACGTTTGTTATTGTAATCCTTCTTTGCACCTTATTTTAAAGAACAAATGAATCATTTTTCTGGTTGCCTTTTAAAAATTTAAACGGGAGGGGAAGAATAGGGCCAGGGCATTGTTATGTTACTTCTGATGCATCAGTGTTATAAATTCAACGTATAGACTGACAACCGAAATCAACGGCGGAACACAGTTCTTTTCCTTTTTTTTTTTTTTCTCTGACTAGAGGGATTGCACTTCAAGGTCTGAAAGTAGGACTTTTACCTTAAAAACAACAAACAAAAACTATCACACAGGATGGATAAGAAGATTGCTTAAACAGTTTTGTGTGGATCTTGTTGGTGCTGAACTATGGCATGAGCCTTATAGATTATAAAACAGAGATAGTTGAAGCTAAAGTACAGAACTAAAATTTTTAAAACTTTATTTGCTGTTAAATTCTGTGAAGTTTCAGTTATCTAAAATGAACATACACAAATATGAAAAAAATAAAATTCTACATTTTTGATGAATGCTAACCTTTTAATGTTGCCTTCTAGGCAAATTGAAAGCTGCCTTCTACTGAATGAGACAGAGAACAAATACTTGGCTGAATGAAGTACTGCAAAAGACTCGCATGCACTTTGAAGAAACACTTAAATTACTGTCATATGATTTCCATTCTTGTTAGATTTTTCTTAAATAGATGACAAAATGCCTACACAGAGTGATATTTCGGTTAATATAGTAAATGTATTTTCCAGACTGACATTCAGCTAAACATGCCTGTATGTGATTTACTCCATAGGTACCTGATGAACACATTCTTGTCAGATTGGGCACAGATGCTAAACACTATGTCAAGGTCATTCCTAGTCATTTATATTTCTTAGGGTAAAAGTGAAGTGATTTGAACTATCAAAATCCCTTTCAAATAATTTATCAATGTATTAGATAAACCCAGTTTCAGAATGATTAAGAAAAACACTTGCCTGCATTCCCTGAAAGAGTATAAATATTGGGTCCTGGTGACTTGAACTGACTCTTCCAAATTGTAGAAATTTATCAATGTATCAGATAAACTCAGTTTCAGAATGATCAAGGAAAAATGTTTGACCAAATCATGTGGCTGATTAACAGTGGTATGATTTCTAGCCCGAGGGCTGAAAATGGACTTAGAGTAACTGTCTTTAAACTGAACTCAAAGAATGCAAAAGCGGCAAGTTCAGAAAATGAAACACAAAACAGAACTTTAAGTCCATTTTAAACCCCCGGGCTAGAAATCGTAGCACTGTTAATCAGGCACATGATTTGGTCAAACATTTTTCCTTGATCATTCTGAAACTGAGTTTATCTGATACATTGATAAATTTCTACAATTTGGAAGAGTCAGTTCAAGTCACCAGGACCCAATATTTATACTCTTTCAGGGAATGCAGGCAAATGTGTTATTCCATCTGTAAATCATATTAGTGCTCTCCTATTAATGTCATGTTTATGAAAGTATCATGAGGATGCCAAATGCTAAACATGGACATGGTCAGGAACTAGGAATCTCCACTTCAGGGAGCACACATACATATCTCCCTCCATCCTAACAATGGGACGTATTTTGGCCCACAGACATTAGAACTTGATGAAGTTTCTGGCCAGGCGCGGTGGCTCAAGCCTGTAATCCCAGCACTTTGGGAGGCTGAGGCGGGTGGATCACGAGGTCAAGAGATCGAGACCATCCTGGTCAACATGGTGAAACCCCGTCTCTACTAAAGGTGCAAAAAATTAGCTGGGCATGGTGGCGCGTGCCTGTAATCCCAGCTACTCAGGAGGCTGAGGCAGGAGAATTGCCTGAACCCAGAAGGCGGAGGTTGAGGTGAGTCGAGATCGAGCCATTGCACTCCAGCCTGGGTAACAAGAGCGAAACTCCGTCTCAAAAAAAAAAAAAAATAAAGAACTTGATGAAGTTTCAACTGTTGATTCTGTTCCAAGTATCATAAAGTTGTGACTTAGGCAATGTCTGACTGAAAGAATTCATTCATAATGTAGAGGCACATTAACATAAATCTTGCACAAAATATGCCTGTAACCGAAACTGAAATATATAAAAACATATTTCACTCTTGGTAAAGAACTTGGTGAGGAAATAAAACTGTGATTGTACAGATACTTTTCCTGATAATAGGTTGACATTCACAAACAGTAGATGGCATGCAGTCTATAAACATTTTAAGTTGCACAAACTTCTCCTTGATTTTAAAATATAGTACAATTCTCTCTCTGAAACTCCTTTTTGTTTCAGCCAAGTACTCTCACATGTATTAGTTTATAATAATGTTTGTGATTATTATTTTTTTGTTTGTGATTATTGTTTAAAGTCCTTTTTATTGAAGAAAATGAAGGCAATTCCTATGTCAGAGTAACCATGGTGGTTGAAGAATAGGTATTAGCCAGAGAAGTCTGGACGGTCAATCAGTCTTGTTGCCTCAAAGAAGCTCCATGAACACAGAGGGATGCCAGCTGTCACACGGCTTTCCTGCACTCTAATTCATTCTTGACTAGAACCTGTATGCCTGTTCTAGGGACATATAAACTTAAAAAAAATTTTTTTTTAATTTTCTGTTTTTTTCTGGACATTTAAACTCTTAAAGGATTTCTTTTTTCTTGGAGATGTTTTATAAAAATGGACATTTTATCGGCAACTTGCTATGTGAACTGTAATAAATAGCAATTTTTAAAACTGTTAAATGATACTAAAGGATAATCTCATCCGTGGTCTCTTTCTGTGTGCAAGGCACTATACCAAGTGTCCTAAAACGTTAACTGTTCAGTCATCAATATTTAGTGTCTATTCATTCTAAGATACAAATTTCCATTCATATATATATGTAACACTTTACCTTAAAGGATTTCTTATGATCTTTACTAAATACATTAAGAAGAATGCCAACCAGTGCCCTTTTGTGTACTGAGACTTAGACTCATGTGTTAAAACAGGTAACATGAACTCTGACTTTACAATGTATTATAGATATAAATCCTCCAAGCTAGGAAAGGTTTTCCACATCCACTGTCAAAGATGCGAGCCTTTTATTCCTCAGAAATCATCCTTTTTTAGGTCATCAAAAAAGAGTACAGCTGCCGCAGCTCATGATGCACTATCTTCATGAGCCCAGAGCACAGAAAAACCCCAGAAGAACTGCCATAGCACAGCACTCCTTCTCAGCATGGGAACAAATGGAATATTCTATTCTGCACAAACCTGCCAGAGCAGGCCACTTTCTTCTTCTGTGAGATTTTAAAAGCTCCCAAAAATGTTATTACTCCCATTTGCAATGCACGGAACATGGAAGAAAGGCTGTTTCCAGTTCTTGGCCTTTCAACAACTCTAAATCTCAGTACTCATAGTGGCATCTTACAAAGTAACAAACAGTGTGCACGTGAGGGCAAAGCACATATTGAGCTAATTAAGAGGTCACTGTGATCAGGATTCCATCAAATATCATAGCAGCACATAAGCAAATTGTATCTGAATTCCATAATGACTATACATGCTGCAATAACATTAAAAAACCACGGCAGCCTATTCCAAACTAGTGAAAATGGTTTTGTGCCAATACTGGGTCTTTGTGTGTTTGAACTCCCACCACGTAAGGGCAAACTCGATAGACATGCTAATGATCTATGATTATCACATTAAAAACAAAAAATGCTAAAGGATGCCAGAGTGAACATCAGTGAAAGCCACACGAAGACCCACTCTCCTTTAACTTTTTACAAATAAACTATAAATTAGAAACACAAATCATCATGAGTGGCCCTAACATTCAAATAAAGTAAACGTGTAGAAGACTAACCCTATAACTTCGGTCCTTTGTAAATTTCTTGGCCACCTCTTAGCTGACGGTGATGTCTACTTCCTCCTTCGCCGCAGCCCGGTGAAAGCGTGGCATAGAGGGACTGCTGCCCAAGGGCCGGTGTTGCTGGCCGTCCCGCAGCTCACAAAGCCAGGTGCCATCTCCTGTGCAGTGGGGTTGTGCTGCACTCTCCCTCCTGCAGGCTCCAGGCTGTCGCTGTCGTCATCCAGGCTCACCTCACAAAATTCTTTGGAGAGAGGGAGGTGGGGATCTGAGCACAGTGCCAGCCTCCCCTGCTCCTGCCCGCCCACCCCGCCTGAGGGCTCTGCTCACCATCCTTGTCAGCAGCACCGAGCCCCTGGGGGGCTGTGGCCCCTGGAGTGGACTCATGAGCAGGGTGCTGGACGTCGTGGTCGATCATAAGCGGCATCACTGGCCCCTGCAGCTCCAGCAGCTCCACCTGGAGATAGGGGTGCTCAGCTTCCATGCCGGTGCCGGCACCCACGCTCACGCCCGCCCCCATCCCCTCACCCCCGCAGAGAGGCTGTACACCTTACCTTCGTCCCCTCCTCGGCCTGGGACAGCATGCTAACATCCTTCTTCTTCTGGTGCTGGGTCTTGGCCACTGCCCTCTCACGGTCATTTGGTTTGACGGACTTTCCTGTGGAAGGACAGGCTCAGAGGCTGGGCCCCTCCACCACCCTGCAGCTCCCCTGCCCTGCCCTGGCCTCCTGCTCACTTATCATGTCTCTCTCTCTGTAGAGCTGGATCAGTCCGAGTTCCAGTTTTTCCACCTGCTCCTTGAGGTCCGCATTCTCCTTCATGATGGCCACGAAGTCTCTCTGGAGCCAAAATAATGGGGTCACATCTCGGCAGCGACCTGCCCCACCCCCAGCCTTCATGGCCCCTGCAGGACTCACTCACCTGCAGCTTGTCGATGGCTTCCTGCAGGGCCCGCTGGGTCTCCCCACACCCACACTCGCTCCTAGTCCCTGTGGCCACGGCCGCTGACTCTGGGTCCCTCAGGGCCGAGGCCACCGGGTGAGCCTGCTGCTGGCAGCATACCTGTTGTTGCTGGAGCTGCTCACAGAGCCGTGCCTGCTCCTCCTGGGCACCGGCTCCAGCAGCGTTCAGATATGGCACCTGAAGGCAAGAGGGGAGCGTTCTTGTAGAGGCATACACAGGACAGACGGGGCAGGGAGGTGGAGCGCAGCCCCTTCCCTTGGGGCCTCAGAGAGTGCACCTGTCAGTCATGAAGGTGTCTGACCACCGGCTCCTGGAAGGGGTGAGGGTCCAGAGGAATCAGAAAGTGGAGAAACCAAGAGCATAAGGGGGTCTGGGAGGGACCACAGAGGAAGGTGGCCTGCCCAGGCGCCTGGCCCCTGGCTCCAGCCTAAGAGACTGCCTCCCTTGCCTAGAACCCCATGCCTCCTTCGCCAGCCTCAAATCTCACATCCTTCGTTCCACCATTTAAACTGTAGGCCACAGACTGGTGGAAAAGCAGAGGGAGCCGAACACCATCCGCCAAGTGTGCTATGTGCCTAATGCTTTCCACGCATCATCTCATTTAATCCTCAGCACCCACGCGAGGAAAATGTTAACTTCCTTTGGAAGTTAAAGAAACAGAGACTAGAGATGCAAAGTCGTCGAATGGTGACCAGTGGAACCCAGGCTGGAATCCAGTTTGGATCTAAGGAGGCTTTCGTTTTGTTTTGCTTTGATTTGATTTGTTTTGTTTTGAGACAGAGTGTCACTCTGTGGCCCAGGCTGGAGATTCGTGGTGCAAACTCAGCTTACCGCAACCTCCAGCTCCCGGGCTCAAGCGATGCTCATGCCTCAGCCCCCAGAGTAGCTGGGATTACTGGTGTGCGTCACCACGCCCAGCTTTGTTGTGGTGGTGGTGGTGGTTGTAATTTTAGTAGAGATGAGGTTTCGTCATGTTGGCCAGGCTGATCTCAAACTCCTGATCTTAAGTGATTCTCCTGCCTCAGCCTCCCAAAGTGCTGGGATGACAGGGGTGAGCCACCGCACCCAGCACAAAGAGCCTCTCACACCACTGTCTCTTGCCCTATGACTGGGGGGCTCCATGCCTCAAGCTGGGATGATGATGTTCAGACCTGGGAGGAGCCCAAGGCTACCCGCCTCTAAAAGTCAGAGGGTAGGAAGCCAGAAACGGTCACAGGACTGTCCTGGAGGGTGTGGGGTCACCTGCCCCAGGGTGGAGCTGCCTGTGGCCTTACACCTCTCCTCCCCAGAGGCCGGTGCCTGCCTCCCAGCCCTCCCGGATGGGACGGAGATTACCGTCTCCTGTTCATCGAGCTTCTCCTGCAGCTCCTTTCCTTCCTGCTCCAAATGCAGTGCGCTCCTGTTCTCGTTCTTCTGGACAGACAGAAGCAATCAGCGGCCACCCACTGCAGCTGGAGACCCCAGAACTTTGTGACTGCCTCCCGTGGCACTGGGAAGGGTGGAGGTTAGAAAAATTGTCTCCTTTCTCCCACAGCCATCAGAGCAGGGCTCTGGCTCACAGGTGGCTTTAGGAGCCCCATTTCATATACTCCCCCATTTTACAGGTGGGAAAATAAAGGCCTGGAGGGCTGGGGAGGAGGGCAGGCTCCCCAGGTGGGCAACACACCAGCTCCTCCTCCTGCTCCTGGAGCCCCTCCTGCTCAAGAAGCCTCTCCTCCTGTTCTCTCAGCCTCACCTCCTGCTCCCGGAGCCTCATTTTCGCCTCCTGCAGCCTCTCCTGTTCCCGCAGCTCGTCTCTCAGGTACTTGGTTTCAGTTTTTAGGTTTTTCTCCAAGTCAGAGTGTCCTGCTGGGGGCTTCAGGATTGAGGGTTCAGCTGAGAAAGGAAGCAGACGATAAGGGCCTCTGGATTCTCAAAACAAAAAACAAAAAAAAACTCTTCTGGGTGCTCAGCTCCTCTCAGGCTCCCCAAACCTGCCCTCACTGCTCATGATTCCTCAACCCCAAATGGTAGCCAGTCTTCCGAGCCACTTTCAGATCGAGAGCACCGTGGGTGGCTGACGACGGGAACCCCTCCCTCTTTCTGATGGGGACACTGAGGCTCGTGGCCATTATGAGACTTGCCGCCTCCTGGCACAGACCTCTTTCCCTCTGCCTCAAAGCCCTTCCAGACACCCACCTCCCTGGGGCACCCTAAGCCACCCCCACAGCCCTCTGATGCCAGTCCTGCTCCCAGGTCATGCCAGCCCCATCTTACCCAGATGGTTTTAGGCTCCCCTTCAGCTCCTCGATTTTCATTGCATCCTGGCTTTTCTCCATTTTGAATATTTCCATCTGCCCAAAGCACAGGGGGAAAGGGCCCTGGAGAGAGGGGCTGGTGGCTGGACAGGCTACCATCGCCCTCTCCGCCCCCAGCTCCACAAAGCCCAGTCCCGTGACCACCCCTGGCTGGACTATTCTCATTTTACAGATGCCCAGGAAGATCCAGTGAGCTATCTAAGGAGCGGGGCTGAAGGGTCAGCTCTCACTTCTCCTGCCATTTTCAGCAATTGCTGCTGCCACCGCGCCTTCTCTGTTTTGAGTTGTTGAGCGTATGCGTCTCTTTTTCTAGCTGAACTTTCTTAAGACACTCCGTCACCTGCAAGAATGGGCCCGGAAGTTAGGAAGGGCTGTCACGGGTCCTCACCTGCTCCTGGCCACCTGGGGTCATCTTCCTTCCACATCCCTCCCTCTGCAAAGTCTCACCTCTGCCACCTGTGCTTTGAGCAGTTCCCGCTCCTGTAGAAACTGCTGTAACTGCTGTTCAAGGACTGCTTCACAGCGGCTCGAGGGCTGGAGGGTGGAGAGGGAGAAGCTTCAATCTGGAGAGCCTGGGCCATTCCACATGGTGCCCCTTAAAAGGGCTAGGGCTGGGCTTAATACACAACTCGGTCAGTAAAGATCAAGGCCCATGGTCTGGATTTTAAAAGAACTCAGTAAAGTTGGAAGGGACAGGCAAAGAGATCAAATTTACAGCTGGCTCACAGAGGCCCAGAGAGATCAGATCGATTCTATTGTTATTCCTCTTATTACTACCGCTGTTGGAACCTTTACTGAGTGCGTCACCAGGTAGCGTGCTAACAATCCCATTTAACCTCACAACCACCATGTGAGGCAGTTACTACGATGACCTCTACTGTGTAGATGGAAAACACGGAGCATTAGAGGTTAGGTGGTTGCCTAAGATCATTAGACAGAGCTGGGATTTGAACACCCAGGTCCATCTGATCCTCTAAGTCCAATTTTTTTCCTGCTGGGGGTGGGGGCACAGACAGGAAGGGGGAAATTAATCTTCTGCTCACTTTTTGAAAGGATGATACATTCGCATAGTCCAAAACTCAGAAGATACAGAAGGGAAGTATCTCCCAGCCACCCGTGCTCTCTCCTGAGTTTTTTACAAATCCTTGCAGACATGTTTTATGTATATTATCATAGTAATATGGACAGGCATTTGGCCTCTGAGCTCTGCGTCCAGTGCTGGCTCCCCATAGCGCCCTTCAACTCACCACAGCAGCCCCAAGGGGAAACTGGAGCCCAGGATTGGCGGCGTGGAATCAGGGGACCCCACCGGACTCTTACCAATACGTTGACGGTGTTATTCAGTTCACTGGTTGTGACGGAGCTCGAGTCCAGGGCTATTTGAGGTTGGTGCGCGCTCTGAGGCACATGCAGAGAGGAGGAGTTGGAGGAGGATCGGGGGAGAGGCAGAGAGAACAATCATTAGGGTTGGGGTGTGTGGGGGCTGTCTCGGCTGGCAGAGGGGCACCCAGCCGCCACTGTGGGAGGAGGGTAGAGGGCTGGCCTGCAGGGTCACTGTGCCTCAGCTCAGGGCTTCTTACCTCTGGATCTTTCATGGAGGCACATGGCGCAGGGCCCTCCTTGTGACCACCTGCGGCTGACTACAAGAGACGAGAGTGCACATGGAGACGTTCTGTCCCCTCCGTGTCCAAGCCTCTGATTTCCTGTCCTCCCCGTCAGCTGGCAGCATTTTCTGTTCTGCCTCTCTCGGACCCTTTGTCCCAAAACTCCTTGTGCCAGCTCCGCTCATGGTTCTTATCTCCCACCATCCCTGGGGCCCTTTCAGTGACTCTTAAAGGGACAGCCTGACAGCAAATGGCTGTGCTCATTGGGCTGGCTTCCCCTTGATACTGGGGATGAGGAAAACCAAACAGCAAGGACCATTTCCTGGGTGTCCTGGGTGTTTACAGCGGGCCATGTACCAGGGATTAACAAAAAAACAACAGCAATAACGAATCTCATTTCACCTTCACTAATGGAAGTCAGACAACACCACCTCTATTTTACAGATGTGAAAAGAGAGGCCCAAAAAGCTCAAGGAACTTGCCCTAAGTCATATCCCTAGCAGATGGAGAGGCAGGATTCAAACCCAGAATTCCTAACCAGTACCCAGAAGTTCTTCCACAATCTTAACAATTACCCTCTACTGCCCCTCTGGCCCCTTTTCCCCAGAAGCCTGGCCAGCCAAGACTCACATGGCATGGTGACCGGCCACCATCAGAAGCGGCTGTCTCAGGGCAATTGTTGTTTCTTGTCTTCTCACTCGTGTTGGAACAGCAGGGCTGTTTCTTTGTTGAAATTCTTTTAACTGTGGGAAAAAGAGCAGTAATACTCATGAGAACTACAGACCCCTACGGTCACAACCTACTTTACAGTTTTTACAAAATACTGTTACACA
Source organism: Saimiri boliviensis (assembly GCF_048565385.1). NCBI lineage: Eukaryota > Metazoa > Chordata > Mammalia > Primates > Cebidae > Saimiri > Saimiri boliviensis. Next base: position 3,172,601 of record NC_133450.1, read on the forward strand.
CCATGTGATTTAATGCCACCGACAACTCTATAAGGTGTTGTCACAATCACTTAGTGACTGGGAGGGATTGATATCATGGCGAAATTTTAAAAAAATTAAAAAAAAAGAAAAGAGAAAGAAAAAGCAGTACTAGATCTTAAACTCATTCCTCTGACTCCAAGCTCTGGGGTTTTGCCACGAATCAGCAACTGCCAGAGACCAAAACCACAGGCAGAGGTAGAAAAGTCACCATTAAGTAGGCGAGAACTGTACGCCGTGTGGTTTAGAGTCATACAGCCTCACACGTCTGTTAGTGTTAAGAAGAGCACCAGCACCTCTCACACTTTTATATCAATGTGTCCCCATGGCAGAAGGCAGCCTTTCTGTTAAATCTGGGAATTTATCAGAAAGAGGACAACCCAAGTCTCATTTTGGAGACAAGTCTGATACACTCTTAGAAACCTATGTGACTGTCATCCCTAAGAACATTAATGTTTTTGCTGTCTCAAGAGACTCAAGGGAAACTGATGCTTCAGAAAGATGTCCCATGTTTATCCCGTGGCCTTCAAAGTAGCCTAAGTTGAGATGATATGAGGAAGATTCAAGCTGTCAAGTTAAATTTCCCAAGATCTGTTCCATAGAAGATGAGCAGATCTCACTCCAGAGGCCACTGACTGAAGGGCAGTCTTGTCCCAGAACCATGGGGAATTTGAAGATGAAGTGGAGAACTCAGAAAGAAACGTGAAAGGCTCTCTGGAGAGTAGAAGCCTGAGAGAAAACCAAACCAAACCCATTCTCCCACTGCCACCCAGAGACACTGTCAACGTTTAGAGCTCACGGGGGAAGTGCAGGCTTTCCACACTGTCAATGTCTCTGTTAAGGGAGTGAGGCAGCCTGAGTCCTCTTGCTCCTAGGTCCCACAGTCCCCATTCCCCTTCCAGCTGGAAATGTGTGCTGGGACCAGAGGAGCCAGAAATGGGATGAGAATGCGTAGGGGACTGGGTCCTAAGATCGAAGGCTGGTCCTGTAGCAGCACTGAGGGTTCCTAGGGGAACGGTGACATCACTACATTCCACTCCTCCTGGGGGAGGGGACCACATCAAGGACATGCCTCGGTCACTGCTCCCTGATGGGGCAGGGGGATGCAGGGCTGGGACCCAGGTCCTTGGAGACGCCAGCCCAAAGAGCACAGGGAGGTCACGCTGGGAGAGCGGGAGGGGTGGGTAGAGTCTGCAGCAGGGATTCCCACGAGTCTCCAGCCCAAAGTCACCCATAAATGACTGATGAGGGTGGGGACTGGGAGACCCAGGTCCTTAGAGAGAAGCCCACAGAGCCCAGGGAGGTCCGGCATGGGGCAGGAAAAGGTGAGGCCCAAGTAGGGAGCGGGGAGCCTCAGGGGTTACACATCCAAAGGCACCCTGGGGTGACTGGCGAGCGCAGGGGCTGGGCTCCTTGCTGAAGGGGAGGGCTGACTGACAAGACGTTGGTAGGGGAGCCCAGAGGCACCGGGGTTGGGGGCCCGCCCAGCCTGGCGTGTCTCAGAAGTGTTATGGACTCTGGCAGTGGTCTTGCCGTTGGAGGGCATCTGTGTGCGTGTCACCTTCTTCCTAGCCGAGGCTAATTTCATCTTGCGAATTTCTTCTGACATCGCCATGGTGGGGTGGGCAGGGAGGGGCGATTGGGGAGGGAGGGGAGGTTGAGGAGGGAGGGGGAGTTGGGGCCACATCAACACAATTCAGGGGAGCACTGGTGAGCAGCTCCGCTCTCCTACCAGGCAGCTGTGTTGACTGAGCCAGAGGAGGCGTAACCAGGGCCACACTAGAATGTGGAATGGGGGCGTGGCCTGCATGCTCCAAGCCCATTGGTCAGTGAGGAAGATGAAAGGGAAAGGAGGCGTGGCCAGGCAGCAGCGGCTCCGGAGGGACCTGTGGCATCCCAAGGAAAGTTGCACCTGCAACTTCTGTCCCCGCCCACTCTGAGAGGGGAGGGGCCACCCACTCCGGGAGAGAGGAGGGGCCAGTTTTCACTTTTAAAATTTTAACTCTACCAGAGCCTGCAGCCCAGTGTTTGGGGAGGCAACTGTATGGGGAGATGACAGTGTGGGAAACTATCCGGCCTAGACCAAGGCCTCATGGAGCCCAGGGTTCCCTAGGGCCAGGAGAGCGCTGGAGCGCACGCTGACACCCATTGGAAACCTGAAATCCACACCTGCAGGAGATCAGGAAAGGGGTTCAGCCTCCAAAGCACCTGCAGCCAGGTGAGACAGGCACAGGTGGGCACCAAGCAGATCTCCTGCCTGGCCTTCCTCTCCTGCCTCCCCCAAGCGGAGGAGAAGTGGCAGCTGCCCATCAGCCCATTGGCTAGATTGAAGCCACTGAATCTGGGTCCCAACAGGCAAATGTAACCCCTGACTGTCCCAGGCCCGGCCCAAGGCAGTCATGGCTCTGTTGAGGATGTGGTAGACAGATGTGATGCTCCCAATGGCTCTATAATCCTCTTGTTGAGGATAATCAATGAAATGGGCAAGACCATCATGCTCAGCCGAGAACCTGTCAGGGCCAGACAGAAGTCAGTTTAGTTCCAGGCCTCGCCTTGGAAGGATGGTGGACTAGGGGCAGCCACAGTGAAGGGGAACAGAGGTACATGGGCTTTGTGGTCAAGGCTGTCAGCTCCTGCAGCACCTGGGGAACATCCGCCCAGGCCTGGCTCTGCACTCACGCTTCTGCCTGGAGCCACATGTGCCTGGACAGTGGCCTGAAATACGAATGGTAGTAGGAAAAGCTCTCGTGGCCACATATGTGGGCACCTAAGCATGACATAGAGGGGTATCATGCCCCAAAGAGTCCAAACAGGCCAAGAACTCAAGCAGATGTAATTCCCTTGTCTTGGGTCACATCAATTAAGTCAGAGCCTGTCCTGACTCTGAAGCTGCAGCTCAGTCTAGTTGAGACTCACAAAGAGATGTCAGTGCAGGGCAGGGGGCCCGACCCAGCCTGCGACGTCCAGCAAAGCTGTGTGCTGGACAAGAATCTCTGAAGATGAGTCCAGGACAAGGACAGATGTGCCTGGGCAGGGAGTGGGGGAAATGCCCAGGGGCAGGAGGCCTCAGGACCTTTAACTAGGTGGGATGCCAGGTCAGCACGTGCAGAAGAGAAGGTGACGTGGCAGCAGCTGCCTGAGGGGCAGCTATAAACCTAGGGGCCACCTTGTCTAGCCTAAACCATGCTGCTGCCCAGTCACCATCCTTCAAACGTCAGAGGCAGGGCTGGGAGGGCCTCCAGACCCCTCTTCCCTCCCGCCCTAAGCTGGTTCTCGTCCCTCACCAGAAGGAAAATGAAGGCGTCTATGGATTACAGACTGCCAGGTTCTCTGTCACCAGGTGGAAGGGGTGGGGGAAGCTGCAGGTGGGTGAGGAAGAACCCAGGTACCAGAGCTAGAAGGGCTTTGGGAAAGCCTTGAACAGGGCCAGGACCTGAGCTCTGCCTGGCTGTGGTGACTCTGAGCCAGGCAACGCTACGGTAGTCTCAGTCTGTGACTCTGTCTCACGGGGGATGTCGGCATTATTACCTTTTGAGTCAAAGTCGGTAATCCAGGGAAACCAGAGTTCCCAGTAGGGACCAAGACCAAAGGATGGAGGGGTCTCGCCTGTCCCAGAAGGTCAGGCTGGACGAGGGGCTGTGTGAAGCCTGGGCAGCCGAGACTCTTGCCCTTGAGGTAACAGGCATCTGGGTCCTCGTCTATATCCTCATATGACTTCCAGAGACCCAACCCTAGGGAAAATTCCTCCCAACTGGTAGCAGTGAGTCAATCCTGGTACTCACCGCACCAAAAGCTCTGAAGTGTGGAGGCCTGTGGGTGAGGGTAAGACTCTTCAGGAAACCTTTCTCAATGGCAAGGAAGGTTTGAGCTGTGCCTTGGAAAAGCCAGAGGGGTAGGTGTCAGGCTCCCTCACAAAGCCTGCCAGGGAACACAGGAGGGACACAGGTGTAGTCGTGGGAATGTTTTGGAAGACAGCAGGCAGCCTCCCACTCACTGATGGGACTGAGTGAGGTCAGGTCCACACACCAGAAGCTGGATTCCACACACGGGTGCACTTCGTTTCTTGTTTTAGAGACAGGGTCTTGCTCTGTTGCCCGGCCTGGGGTACAGTGGTGCAATCATAGCTCACTGCAGCCTTGACCTCCTGGGTTCATGTGGTCCCCCAACCTCAGCCTCCTGAGTAGCTGGGACTACAGTTTTATTTTTTGTAGAGACAGGGTCTTGGATATGTTGTGCAGCCTGGTCTCAAGCGATCTTTCCACCTCAGCCTCCAAAAACACTGGGATAGAGGGACAAGCCAGCGCTCCTGGCTCTGCTGCTGCATTTTGGCTGCCTTGGTGCACAGGAGGCATGAGCTGGGGGCGCAGAATCTGTTCCTGGACCTTTCCCAGGCCTGCACCCAGATTGACCCCTGGGTTGCAGGAGGCAGGTGTAGAGAGAACGTGGCGAGCAGAGCTGGCTAGCCAGTGATGGAGACCCAGGCTGGGACTAGGAGACGGGGCTCCAACCCTCAGCCTAGTGGCCCTGCCAATCCCTTGAAAGAAATAAATGACCTCGTCTCAGGTATTCCTCTGGAGCAATGCAAAACGGACTGATACAGCCTCCACGCTTGGTGTCCACTGGACCTGACCACTGGCAGAAGGGCTGCTCTTGACTCTGCCATTAACATCCAGACTACGACAGAGTTGTTCCCCGGCTCTGCCTCAGTTTACCTCTCTCAGCTGTGCAGAGTAGGGATAATTATTTCTCATGTGGGCCACAGGACAAAACAAAGCCCCAAGTCCCACAGGAAGGTAGGTGGGCCGTGTCCAAGGGAAGACAGACCTGGGGAAGCATTTTATGTCCTCGGGGTGGCAGAGGGACATGGAGAAGATGCCTCCTTTGTGGGCAAAGGAGAAAGGAAGATAAGCAGAGAGGCGCTGGACACCTGCCTCACCCCGACCTCCCCCACCCCACACCAGGCCCATTCCCACAGCCCCCAACTCAGGAGGCACTGTTCTCCTTAGGGTTGGCGGGACTTCCTGGCTGAGCTGGGGAAGCTGACAGTCCGGATTCATCAGGGGCAGCACGTGGTGTAGGTGATGCGCTGGACGGAAGTGGAGAGGGGACACGGGAGCCGTGGTGTCAGGTCTGGGGCTGCCAACGTGGTACCTGCCCTGGCCGTGGGCAGACCACGCTGCTCCACCCTGCCTCATGTGGCCTCTAATTCTAAGGCATCCGAGTTCCAGGCCAGGACTGGAGCCATGCTCCCCTTGGGGACAAGGGACACAGTCCACACAGACTTCACCTGTGCTTTGGGCAAAGGCAGCTGCAGAAATGAACAGGAGGGGCCCTGCTGGAGAGTAGGAACAGGCCTGGACTACTCAGACCTGCCTTTGTGACAGGTGGGTCCCAGCCTCCCATCAGACTCCTGAGAAGAAAGCTCACTCAGCCAGGGAGTGGGGGGTGTGGCCTGCAGGCTTCCTGGAGTCTGTAGCCCCTCCCACTCAAGTGAGTTCCAGAAAAAAGATGCAGAAACAGCTGGATCACTTTTAAGCCAGCTCTTCGGGAGGCTAAAGTAGGTGGATCATGAGGTTAGTGGTTCGAGACCAGCTTGACCAACATGATGAAACCCCGTCTCTACTTAAAAATACAAAAATTAGCCAGGCGTGGTGGCGCGCGCCTATAATCCCAGCTACTTGCAAGGCTGATGCAGGAGAATTGCTTGAACTTGGGAGGCAGAGGTTGCCCTGAGCAGAGAGCGCGCCATTGCCTGGGTGACAGAGTGAGACTGTCTCAAAAAATAAAAATAAAAAATAAAAAAGATGCAGAAACAGCAGGTGCTCCTCCCAGCTGCCTGCTGCTTCCTGGTGTGGCCTCAGGCACCCTGGATGAGTCAAGGTGGAGCTGCCAGCAGCTGGGGTCAGGGGGAAAGCTGGGTCCCCAGGGTGGATGCGCAGTAGGGACATGAAGGTGTGGGGAGTGCTGGGTCCTCAGGGCTGAGCCATTTCTGTCCAGGGGGCCTTGGTGACAGGCCTGCTGTGAGCTCAGTCCAAGGAGTCAGAGCCTGGTGGCAAGTAGCCTCTCTGCTTGTGAAGACAGTCCTGGGGTCGTTATCCCTCTGCCCAGGCTCAAGCATCCAGACTGTGGAAGGGCCATCATTCAGAAAGAAGGGAAGTGTGGGTGTGGGTTCCCCGGAAGTCAGGGGCCTTGGTGGACAGAGCTCCCTATGAGAGTGCAAGCCCCCTTCTCACTCCACAGCCATGCTGTGAGAAGTAATTGCAGGGTTTTGGGGTGTGGACCCTCCCCACCCCCACCCTTGGGACACTCTGGGTTAATTAAGTGCTGACTTTGGTGTCGCCTCCCCCACATGCTCCTTGGGGCTTGCTGGGTCCCCAACCCCAACCCCAGGAATCCCTCTCTCCTGGGCCTCAACCCCATGCAATACCGTTTGCCCTGGAGACTTCCTGAGGCCCCCACCTGGGACCCAGCCAGTAGACAGGAGGCCACCTGGGATCCTTGGGAGTCTCTGTGTGTTGGGGGGTGGGGGCTCCATGGAGCCCACAGAGAACTCTTAGGGGTGTGGGAGTGACCTTTCTCCTGCCAGTAGGAGGTGGAGAGCCCAGGATACACTCCCTCAAGGGAGGCTGCTCCTCCATTCACGACAGTTGCCAAAATGTAGGTGCCTCCTTCCCTGACCGTAGGAGGCGACCAGGCTCTCGGACAGGGCACGTGCCCAGGGAGCAGGCTCAGGTCATCCTGGAGAAGCAGCTCTGTTGATCCTCCCTGCCAAGCTCCAACCTCACTCAGCACCCAGGCCAGGGTCCCGGAGAAGAGCCCCCCACCGAAGCACCACCCCTGCCTCAGGCAGTGGGAAAGGAGCAGCTGTGTCTCCGTTCCTACTTTCACCTTCCAGGGACCTCGGGATGGCCGATGGGAAAGACCAGGAAGAGCTCGATTCTGCACAATTGTGGCCGGCATCTGGATGCTCCCGGAGGGCTGGATCGGGCCTCTGCGAGTGTTCTTCCACCTCCCCGCTTCCCTACCTGAGGCTCGGGGCTCTCCAGACGCTACAACCCAACCTGGGGTGGCCCAAAGTCTCCAGTGGAGGGCAAGGTGAACGGATCGGTCTCTATCCCCTTTCCCCCACCGCCCTGAGCCTGACTCTGGTGCCTGGGCCCACAGCCAACTCGGCTTTGAGGCTGCAGCGGCACCCGACCTGGCGGGCTTCCGGGTGTCCCCGAGCCCCTCCCGGCGGCGCTGAGACGCACGTGCATCCAGCAGGCTGACACACAGGCCCCGCCACGCATGCAGACCCGTGCCTGCACGTCCGTGCCTGGCCCACATCTGCACACACGCCGTTCCAGATCCGCGCTCTCCCCGCGCTCGGGCCCCGGCACACGTGTGCACGCAGGAAAGCCCCGCGCACCCAGCCAGCCCCACACCGACGCCCGCAGACCGGCGGGAGGTCCCGGAGCAGGGGCGGCCTGGCCGCGGGGTCCGGGCAGCCTCCGCCTCGGGGCGGTCCCACCAGCCTGGGCCGAGGCCGGAGGGAGAGTCAAGCCTTTCCAACTGCTGGGTTACAGGCCTGAGCCGTTGTGCCCCTCTCCTCCTCCTCCACCTCCTCCTTCTTTTTCTTTCTTCTTTCTTCTTCTTCTTCTTCTTCTTCTTCTTTTTTTTTTTTTTTGAAGATAACCCAGGCGGGAGTGCAATGGCGTGGTCACGGCTTGCTGCAGCCTCAACCTCCTGGGCTCAAGCGATCCTCCCAAACTCAGCCTCTTGAATAGCTGGGACCACAGGTGCACACCACCACGCCTGGCGAATTTTTGGTATTTTGGGTAGAGATGGGGTTTTGCCACGTGCTCAGTTTGGTCTTGAACTCCGGAATTCAAATGATCTGCCCTCTTTGGCCTCCCTAAGTACTGGGTTACAGGCGTGAACCACTGTGCACAGACCGTTTTTTTTTTTTTTTTTTTTTTGGAGACGGGATGAGGTTTCGCTCTGTTACCCGGGGGAGAATGCAGTGGCACTACAGCTTGCTGCAGTCTCAAGCTCCGGGAATCAAGTGATCCTTACACTGCAGTCTCTTGAATAGCTGTGACAGCAGAGGCACACCACAACGCCTGCCCCCCGCCTTTTTTTTGTATTTTTTGTAGAGATAGGGTTTTGCCTTGTTACCCAGTCTGGTCCCAAACTCAAGTGATCTGCTTATCTTGGCCTCTCAAAGTGCTGAGTTACAGTTGTGAGCCACTGTGCCCAGCCATTTCTTTCTTTTTTACTTTTTCTTTTTTAAATTTTCCTTTTTTTTTTTTTTCTTGAGATTAAGTCTCGCTCTGTTTCTCAGGCTGGAGTGCAGTGGCATGATCACGGCTTCCTAAAGGTTCAACCTACTGGGCTCAAACGATTCTCACATATCAGCTTCTGAAATAGCTGGGACCACAGGTGCACACCACCATGCCTGGCTAATAGTTCAGATTTTTGGTAGCGATGGGTTTTGTCATGTTGCCCAGTCTGGTCTCAAGCTCCTGAACTCAAGTAATCTGCCCACCTCGGCCTCCCGAAGTGCTGGGTTACAGGTGTGAGCCACTGTGCCCACGGGTTTTTTCTTTTTTAATTATTATTATTTTGAGATTAGGTCCTGCTCTGTAACCCAGGCTGTTGTGCAGTGGTACAATCACAGCTTGCTGCAGCCTCAACCTCCTTGGCTCAATTGATCCTCCTACATCAGCCTATTGAATAGCTAGGACCACAGGTGCACACCACCACGCCTGGCTAATTTTTTGTATTTACGGTAGAGATGGGATTTTGCCATGTTGCCCAGTCTGGCCTCAAAGGCCTGAACTCAGGTGATCTGCCTACCTCAGCCTCCCAAAATGCTGGATTACAGGTCTGAGCCACTGTGCCTAGCCCTTTTTTCTTTCTCTCTCTCTTTCTCTTTCTTTCTTTTTCTTTCTCTCTCTCTCTTTTTTTCTTTTTCTCTATTTTTAGATTATATCTCACTCTGTTATCCAGGCTAAAGTTCAGTGGTGTGATCATGGCTTGTTGCGGCCTCAAACTTCTGGGCTCGAGTGATCCTCCCACCTCAGCCTCTTGAATAACTGGGACCACAGGTACACACCATCATCCCTGCATAATTGTAATTTTTGTGGTGATGGGGTTTTCCTTGTTGCCCAGTCTCATCTCGAACTCCTAAACTCAAGTCATCTGTCCAACTCGTTCTCCCGAAGTGCCAGATTACTGGCATGAGCCACTGTGCCCAGCCGGATTTTCTTCTTCTTCTGTTTTTTTGTTTTTTTTTGTTTTGTTTTGTTTTTTGGAGATTAGGACTCACTCTGTTACCCAGGCTGGAGTGCAGCAGCGTGAACCTTCTTGGGCTCAAGTGACCCTCCCCCTCTGCCTCCTGAATACCTTGGACCACAGGTACACTCCACCACACCCGGCTGGTGGTTTTTTTTTTTTTTTTTTTTGAGACAGAGTTTCACTCTTGTTACCCAGGCTGGAGTGCAATGGCGCGACCTCCGCTCACCGCAACCTCCGCCTCCTGGGTTCAGGCAATTCTCCTGCCTCAGCCTCCTGAGTAGCTGGGATTACAGGCACGTGCCACCGTGCCCAGCTAATTTTTTGTATTTTTAGTAGAGACGGGGTTTCACTATGTTGACCGGGATGGTCTCGATCTCTTAACCTCGTGATCCACCCGCCTCGGCCTCCCAAAGTGCTGGGATTACAGGCTTGAGCCACCGCGCCCGGCTCCGGCTGGTGATTTTTTTGTTTTGTTTTGTTTTGTTTTTTTATAGAGTTGAGGTTTTGCCATGTTGCTCAGTCTGGGCTCCTAAAATGAACTTTTCATGGTGAAATCTAGACATGCAAGTACACTGAACACACACACATTTTAGGCGGGCAACAATGTTTGTGTTAAATATAAGAAGATAGATCAGTGAGCAGATGAAAGAATGCTCAGTATCATTCGGCATCCTGGAAATGCAAATCAAAACCACCAGGAAGACTGGGCAACATGGCAAAAACCCATCTCAACAAAAAATACAAAAATTAATCAGCCAAGATGATGCACACATGTAGTCCCATCTACTTGGAAGGCTGAGGTGGGAGGACCACTTGAGCCTGGGAGGTGGAGGTTGTAGTGAGCTGAGATCGCCTACCTAATGCAGATGACGGAGCAATGGATGCAGAAAACCATCACCACGGCACGTGTATACCCATGTAACAAACCTGCACGATCTGCACGTGGACCCCAGAGCTTAAAGTAAAAATAAAAAATAAGAGATAAGGCAGGGCACACTGGCTCACATCTATA